>NC_090656.1:183048601-183381101 GCF_040937935.1 Hyperolius riggenbachi
ACTATGTACTCTGTAAAGTACTGCAGAAGATGTCACTGCTATATAAATACATAATAATAATAATGATAATAATATGGTAGGACATTAGACTATGACTATGGTAGGATTAGAGTGTGAGCTCCTCTGAGGACAGTCAGTGACATGACTATGTACTCTGTAAAGTACTGCAGAAGATGTCACTGCTATATAAATACATAATAATAATAATAATAATAATAATAATAATATGGTAGGACATTAGACTATGACTATAGTAGGATTAGAGTGTGATCTCCTCTGAGGACAGTCAGTGGCATGATTATGTACTCTGTAAAGTACTGCAGAAGATGTCAGTGCTATATAAATACATAATAATAATATGGTAGGACATTAGACTAAGACTATGGTAGGATTAGAGTGTGAGCTCCTCTGAGGACAATCAGTGACATGACTATGTACTCTGTAATGTGCTGCAGAAGATGTCAGTGCTTAATAAATACATAATATAATAATAATATGGTCGGACATTAGACTAGTGACATAACTATGTAATCTGTAAACAGCTGCAGGAGATGTCAGTGCTATATAAATACATAATAATAATATGGTAGGACATTAGGCTAGGACTATGGTAGGATTAGCGTGTGAGCTCCTCTGAGGACAACCAGTGACATGACTATGTACTCTGTAATGTGCTGCAGAAGATGTCAGTGCTATATAAATACATAATAATAATAATATGGTAGGACATTCGATTATGACTATGGTAAGGATTAGAGTGTGAGCTCCTCTGAGGACAGTCGGTGACATGACTATGTACTCTGTAATGTGCTGCAGAAGATGTCAGTGCTATAAAAATACATAATTATAATAATAATAATAATATGGTAGGACATTAGACTATGACTATGGTAGGATTAGAGTGTGAGCTCCTCTGAGGACAACCAGTGACATGACTATGTACTCTGTAAAGTGCTGCAGAAGGTGTCAGTGCTATATAAATACATAACAATATGGTAGGACATTACACTATGACTACGGTAGGGATTAGATTGTGAGCTCCTCTGAGAACAGTCAGTGACATGGCTATGTACTCTGTAAAGTGCTGCAGAAGATGTCAGTGCTATATAAATACATAATAATAATATGGTAGGCCATTAGACTATGACTGTGGTAGGATTAGATTGTGAGCTCCTCTGAGGACAATCAGTGACATGGCTATGTACTCTGTAAAGTGCTGCAGGAGATGTCAGTGCTTTATAAATACATAATAATAATATGGTAGGACATTAGGCTAGGACTATGGTAGGATTAGAGTGTGAGCTCCTCTGAGGACAATCCTGACATGCCTATGCTCTGTAAAGTGTTGCAAAAGATGTAGCTACTTGGATTTGAAATGTAAATTATACAGCGGTGACCGCAGGAGATGGGGGTTAACTTGTACATAAGTCCGTGGGATCCTATGCATTCCATTTGCGTCACATACAACGTGTGACGTGTTCCCCACGCCACTATCGCGCTTTCTCCTTCAAGCCAGAAGAAGGAAGTGCGGTAGTGACATGGAATGTGTCACACACATTGCGTGTGACGTGAATGGAACGCATATGATCCCACGGACTTATGGGTAAGGTAACCCCCATCTCCCGCGGTCACTGCTGTATAATTAACATTTCAAATCCAGGTAGCTACTCAAAAGCCCATCCCTGCTTAAAAGTACCTTTTGAGGGAGGTAGGATAGATGGGGGGAGACAAGCAGGGAGAATGGAGATTGTGATGGGGAAATGGAAGAAGTGTGGGAAAGGCAGGGGGTGGACACAAGAGAGGGGGAAAAAAAAAAAAAAAAAAAGAGTAGGAAAGGTGGGAGATAAAGAGATGGAAGAACAGACTTTGTGGAAAGGGAGAAATCTCACCAGGGCAATATTCACCAGTCCCGTTTGGAGGAACATCACACCACAACCATGCTGCACTTTATAGGAGAGAGAGGGGGCAGAGAAAGGAGATGAGCACATGCTGGAAGCAGAGAGAGGACAGGAACCAGGAAGTATTCAGCAGTAATCATCTTATCTATATTGTCAGGAGCTGCCTCTCTCTGCTCCGGTAACCTGATACACATGACATATGCTATCAGATTCCTCATACTCACCGCTGCCTCTCCTGCAGTAAGAACACACTCACTGTCTGTGTCACTTGGCTCCAGCTACGCAGACTCTTGTTCTCCTCCATGCTCCATCCCCCATCAGCCCCAGCGGCAGCAGCAAGGCTCCATGCAGCCAATCAGGAGGGAGATGTGAGCAATGAGCAGTGCCGACGTTGCCTGGGCGACTAAGCAGCAGAGGTGAATGGGACACGGAAAACGTTACCTACTGCTGTACGGCGCTCTGGACGCTGGCAGCCAGCTAGATCATCGCCATGGGAAGGTGCCAGGAGGTGCTCAGACCTGGCTGGGAGGGAGAGGGGATTTTCTAATTTATGCGCCCCCTGGGAGGTGAGTGACAAGGGCGCCCATAGCAGCTGCCCTATGTGCACGCCTCCAGATCCGCCTCTGCTCCTGGCCATCAAGTTAGCCTTTGAGGAATGGCGTCATTGGTTGGAAAGAGCAGAACATACGATCACAGTTTACACTGATCACAAAAATTTGGAATACATCGAGGGAGCTAAAAGATTAAGCCCCCGTCAGGCTCGATGGTCTTTGTTTTTCTCGAGGTTTAGATTTATAATTACGTACACTCCAGGTAGCAAGAACATGAAGGCAGATGCCCTGTTCAGATGTTTTGAGCCAGAGACAGCACAGCCCTCTACCCCAGAGACCATTGTTCCGTAGAAACTGATTCTAGCAACAACTGAGACATGGAAAGACTGGACGGAGACCTTAGGGCCCTTTCAACAGGACGCCCCGGAGGGGAAGCCCGAAGGGGTTATGTTTGTACCACTGCCATTCCGTCTTCAGATTTTACAAATGTTTCATTCACACAAAAATGCGGGACACCCTGGGGCCTCCAGAACACAGGATCTGGTTGCCAGGTGCGCTTGGTGGCCTTCTCTGGCAACGGATTGCAAGGAGCATGTTAGGGAATGTGCAGTCTGTGCAAAAAGTAAGCCCTCCCAGCTGGCACCTGTGGGAACGTTGCAGCCCTTATCCACCCCGAGTGAGCCGTGGACCCACCTGTCCATGGATTTTGTGGGTGAGCTTCCCAGGTCTGAGGGCATGTCGGTCATTTGGGTGGTAGTCGACCGCTTTAGTAAAATGGCCCATTTTGTGCCCTTAAAAGGACTCCCCTCGGCCCAGGAGTTGGCCGATTTATTCATCATCCATGTTTTCCGTTTGCATGGCATTCCGGAAAACATTGTGTCAGATCGGGGAGTCCAATTTGTTTCGAGATTCTGGAGGGCATTCTGTCACCAAATGGGCATGGAACTGTCATTTTCGTTGGGCTATCACCCACAAGCCAATGGTCAGACTGAGAGGGTCAACCAATCGTTAGAACAATTTCTGAGGTGTTACGTGGCAGAGGCGCAAAACGATTGGGTCAGGTTTCTGCTCTTCTCAGAATTTGCGCACAATAATTTAAAAAGTTCTTCCACGAAATTCTGTCCATTTCAGATAGTTACTGAGAAGCTGCCCAAATTTTCCCCATTGCCAATCGCTTCCACTCCGTTTCCACCTCTGGAGGCCTGGCAAAACTCATTTAAGAACGTATGGGGGATCGTGGAGAATAATTTGGGAAAGCCGTTTCAAAGTCAGAAAGGTCAAGCTGACAGGAAACGTTCCTTAGAGTGGAAATTTCAACCAGGAGACTTAGTCTGGGTATCCACACGTCACTTAACCTTAAAGCAGCCTTCAGCCAAGTTGGGGCCCAGGTTTGTGGGTCCATTTCCGGTAACTAAAAAGATCAACAATGTTACTTATGCTATTGATCTTCCTGCCAGTATGCGTGGCGTAAGATCCTTTCACGTGTCTCTGCTTAAGCCAGCGGTCCATGTGGGTCCCACTCCTCCTCCTCCTGTGATGATAGATGACCAACCTGCATGCATGCTGACAAACTGAAAAGTGAATTCCACGCTTTACATCCTGAGAAGCCTGGAAGGAGCTGTCCGGAGTCCACTCCTCAGGGGGGGTTACTGTGAAGAAACGCGGAAAAGCCGCCGCATGGACGCAGGATGGGGCGGCTGTTTCCGCAGCTGGCATAGCGGGACGCGGCAGTTTGTACGCATAGGCCTGCTTCTCACAGTGGGGCGGGATGCATAGGAAACGCTGCACGCTCAGATAGCGTGGCGGCGGATTCCGCATCCCATACAGCAACAACATTACACATGACTGGTGTGGCTGGGACTGATAGTCCACACTGGTTTAGGAGGACACGTGCGCGCGCAGAGAGGCAGGGCCTTTATGGCAGTCAGAGGAGGGTCAGCTGACCAGGCCGGTCAGCTGACAATTGCAGCAACTTTCATTGGTCCAGCACTTAAGGGAGGTGCTGGAGAGCACTGGTATACTGGGTGCTGGTCATTCCTCTGGTGTCTGGTGTTGCGATCACTACGTGGTAGCACTCAGGCCTTGTCTGTTTCTGTGTTCTAGCATAGTTTCCAAAGGTGTTGACGATCACGGACCTCATACCTTAGCGTTAGGAATATTGAACTGTATTATTTGTTATGACCTTCTGCCTGCCTGACTTATCCTCCTGAACTCTGATTCTGTACCTTTCTATTTCTGATAACCTGTTGCCAAACTCTGCTCGTTCCTGGACTCTGTATTTGCCTCCTGATTCTGTACCCCGCTATTCTGATACTCCGTTGCCAAACCCTGCCTGTTTATTGGATTCCGTATCTGTCTCCTGAATCTGTACCGTATCTGTCTGTGTGTTAACGACCTGGATTGCCCGACCTCGAGAACTGGCCTTACTGTTAGAGGCAGTTCCCAGACCTGTTAGTGACACCCTCTCCCTGGTGTCACTCACACCCTGTCCTTCCTACTCCCAGCCTAGCTCCTCCCCCAGGAGAGTCTAGGCCTACGGAAGGAACTACTACTGTGCTATACTCAATATATTACTGTTGCACTTAACACTCACTTGCTATCTCAGGTGTCCAGAGGTTAGTAGATATATCTGATTTTCGGTGATACTGCAGATCATCAATAATCGGGTATATTCTGTATTCTCGGTGATACTGCAGTTCACCGGTAATCAAACCCTCTCTGTGTTACACCGATCGTTACAAGCACGACCTCGAACAGACCTGCCGGGTGGCCTGCCTCTGCCTTTTTTGTCCATATTGGGGGGATGAAGTGAAAGGTATGTACACTGACTTGACTAATACAATGTGCAGTCACACAGGTGCAGTGAACAGGTATGCAGTGACAGGAAGCAATACAATGTGCAGCTGTCACACACACAGGTACCGTGAACGGGTGCAGCGACTGACTGGTATATAACAGTGTGTGCGGTCATGTAGGTAGGTAGGTGCACTGAACAGGTGGGTATGCAGTGATTGGTATTACAAATGTGCAGCTGTCACACACACAGGTAGTCACTGAATGTGCTGGGCCTGGCAGAGGTACAGTAGGATTTACCAAGGGGCCAAGGTCCCACCAGCAGCTGCCACTGATTGACAGAGCTGTATATGCAACACAAGTGTCTGTGTAGATCACAAGGACAACATTAGCTCTCAAAAGAGCTGTTGAGGAGGAGGAGTGCTTTTTAGAAATAAGATCAACAAGAAGGAGCAACTTAAAAAGCCTGACACAAGAGCCTAACTAAGCTTTCCCTATATCAGCAGCTCAGTTCTCTCCCTTCTCTAATTACTGCAGCCACACGAGTGAGTGAAATGGCTGACACTGCTTGCGTTTTATAAGGGGGGGGGGGGGCTCCAGGAGGGAGTGTAGCCTGATTGGCTACCCTGTGTCTGCTGACTTTGATGTAAAGGGTCAAAGTTGACCCTTATGATGTAGTATAGGGGGCGGGTCGAACTCGCATATAGTTCGCGGTTCACCGCGAACGTGAACCACCGAAGTTCACGCGAATAAGTTTGCTGGCGAACCGTTCAGGCCATCTCTAGGCTCTATTCAAGCCAGTCTTCTCTTTCCATGTAATTCCAGGTAATTATCCGACTTTTTATTTATTTTCACATTGCGTTTGTTTCTTTAATTCTCCTATTTCTTTCTCGGCTCACATGCTAACACAGTTTCCCCAGCTTTTGGCCTCGTATTCCTGTACAAACAAAAAAGCCATGAAAAGGGAAGTGGGGGGCTGGAAAGGACGATGGAATGGTAACAAATGATTAAATCATTTTTGCTCTACCAAATCATTTGCCAGGAGATATTTTTGACAGTGAAGTGCTGGCAAGGACATTGGTACAAAGCGCTGGAGCTGGGCCGTAATAAGTGTGGACTTACAAAGTTATCTGGCTCTTAAGATGAAGTGTCCTGAGGACAATGACATGTTTATAAGGTTAAAGATCTAAGTATACATATAAATATTATTTGGCTTTAAATGTCCAGCCTTGGCAGGCGTCTCCCGCTCCAGACTACATCAAAGACAAAACTTCAGAGATAATGGCAGATAAATGGGGACAAAGGAGGGCACGTTACAAGTCAATTACATTTCATTCTGTGGAGTTACATAGCAGTTTGGCTCTAGCTTTTATAACACCAATGAGATTTAAAAAAAAATATATATTTTTTAGAAACTGATATCGGTACAGTGCGTGCATTAACAATATAGGAAATTTCAAAGTTGACGGCAGAGACCAAACAAACGCTGAATTACATAGAGGAATGATTCTGTGTAAAGCGGACTACATACGGTGTAATCTGATCTGATAAACTGTTGATATTCAGGAGAAGCAACACATCACAGATGCCAATTTTTAACAGATATCTAACCTCTGTATGTTTTTACGGTTTCATGGAGTATAAAGCCATCCAGCCAAGCTTTGATCCAATTATGCATTCCCATTGTGCTTGATTTAATCTACAGTGAGGGGGAAAAAATATTTGATCCCTTGCTGATTCAGCCTATAATTGTCATGGTAGGTTTATTGTAGCTGTGAGAGGCAGAATAACAAAAGAACCCTCAAAAAACACAGTGCCCCAAAGTCATAGCTCGATGTGATTTGTAATAAGTGAAATAAGTATTTGATACCCTATCAAGCGGCAAGATTTCAGGCTCCCAGGTGCCTTAACTGTATGCAGGCAACAAGCTGAGATTAGGAGCACCCTCTGTAAAGGTGGGCATACATCAGGTGACTTGGTAGCCACTCGACCATCCGATTCGATCATTATAATTGGATGAAAATCGGTGCCGCAAAGTGCATGCCCGATCGATGAGGCAACCAATTTCGGGCCAATATTGGTCACATCATTAGCTGCAAGATGTCGGGCCGACTTGCTCAATCAGGTGCGGGGGGGGGGGGGGGGGTAACGGTGAGCGATATTGGAACAAACGACAAAACATTGTATGTATGTATGTAATGTATGTGTGCATTTATACTTTACCTGTCTTGTGTTGCGGTATCCCTCCGTCTTCTGCCTCTCTTCTATTAGCCGCATACCTGTTGCCGGCGTTGTGGCCCGTGTGACGTCACGCGCCGGTGTGCTATGAGGTGACAGCGAGCCGCGGCAGGGGACCATAAGATTGTCTTGTCCCAGCATGGGCACAGGACGTCTGCAGGGGTCGGTAGACGCCTACAAGTTTTTTTTAAGTCCTTACAGGTTTCCATGAAGTAGTCAGGTGCCTTAAGATTAAATAATTAAGTAAACAAAAAAGAAAGAGTACAAAGATAGGCTTGTCTCACCCATAATTAAACCATATGCAAACAACAAGTATAGGGAGTACTGAGCTGGTGTAAAATCCTTAAAGGGACACTTAAGTCAGGAAAAAAAATCAGTTTTACTTGCCCGGGGCTTCTACCAGCCCCCTCCAGCCATACAGTGCCCTCGCAGTCACTCATGAAGCCTCCAGTTCCTCCCCGCCAGCTAGTTTCATTTTCGCTGACAGGCCCTGACAGGAAGTCGGCTGGCTTTTTGCACCTGCGCAGACCTGGTCATGCGTATCCTTCATCATGTTCCCATCCTCAATAGTGGACAGGAACAATAAGAAAAATACGCATGGCCAGGCCTGTCGGGACTGTCAGTGAAAATGAAACTAGCTGGCGGCTGAGGACTGGAGGATCCGTGGCCGTGAGTGACTGCGAGGGCATGGGATGGCTGGAGGGGGCTGGCAGAAGCCCCAGGTGAGTAAAACTGATTTTTTTATTCCTGGCTTATGAGTCCCTTTAAGAACTTTAATCAAAATATAGGAGCATTAACACAGTGCACAACCAGATAGACAATACATATACCCTCCTCTTAAAAACAATGGAGCTATTCTGGGACTAAGTTGAATGTCCTGAATGGAGTAGACTCATATATATTATATATATATATATATCAGACATCATATGCATATGCAAATATCTTCAGGCCCATGAATTTTGTTATAGCATCCATAATAGTAGCCATGTGCCCCTAGATATCAGTATTTGGTATTTAGCTGTCAGCTTAGATGTCAAACTGTTAAGACCTTGGTCCTGACATCACACTGTGGGAGGGGTGTCACCACAATATCAGCCATATAGACCTCCCTGATGATCTATTAGAGAAAAGGTAAATATTTCTTGTGGGAAAGGTGGTATCACACTGATTGGGATGAAGTTCAATCCATGGTTACAGTTTCTTTTTAAATATAGATGGGCTTCCCCCACCCCCCTTCAGAGTGAGCAGTGACTCACTTGCTCCCTTCCTGCTGGGCCGCAAAGTTCCCCTCCTTCTCCCGCTGCCTCACGGGTGCTACCCCCACCCGCTTCCTCTTCCAGCACTCATCTGTCTATGTGGCACAAAGTTTCCCTTGCTCCACTGCTTGGGCTTTATGCACTCAGTCCTGCAAAAATCAGCAGTGATGAGTGAAGCGTGTGGTGACCAATGACGGCGTTGTTAATACTTCACATACAGAAAGTTTTGGTCACCGCTCTCCTCACTTATCACTGCAGGCCACATTAATATCTGCAGCTCTGAATGCATAGAGCCCAGGCAGCAGAGCTAGGGGAACTTTGATCCACACTGATGGACGAGCGCCAGAAGAGGAAGTGGGCTGCGCCAGCACCAGCAAGGATATGATGTAAGACACACTGCATCCACCCAACTTCCCCAGCACCCTAGGCACAGGCCTATTGTGACGTACCTTAGGAGCTGGAGACCGATGTGCCGAGGGCAGCAACTCTTGCAACTTACTAGCCTAGTACCCTGGATTGGGAACAGGGTTCCACAGCTAGTATGGGGCAGGAGCGCTAGCAGATCCAATGGTGTAACCAGGCAGGAACCGAAGCGCTCCCGCGTGCTGAGTCTGGAGGTGCAAGGACCCAGCTTACAGGCAGGTTTCAAGACTTGATTCCAAGCAGGAGCAGATACTGAGGCAGATCCGTGAACAGGCAGAAGGTCGGCAACAAGACGGGTAATCAGACGGGCAGAGGTCGGCAACAGAGCGGGCAGTCGTACGTAGCAGGAGTCGGTAGCAAGTCGGGAAGTCAGCCAGGCCAGGGTCAGCAACATGAGATCAGGAACAGGCAGATACAAAGATCACGCACGGGAACACACACCAAACTAGCTGCAATACTACAGCACTGAATGATGGCATTCTCCAAACTTAAATAGGCCGTTTGGCGGGAAAACGCGTACGTCCGTACGCAATGACGCATCAGGAGCACGTGATGACGCGACGGACGCACGCTATGACGCGTACGTCCGTACGCGATGACGCGGACAACCAGACGCAATCACGCCGAACAAACGCATGCATAAGCCCATAAATGATGCATGAACAGGCGGCCCTTCGGGCGCGCATGCGCACAGTATCACACCAGCGTCGCCGAGCGCCGATGTCTCAACTGCCACACACGGAGCCCAGTGTGCACCCTGCCAGGACCCGTGAGGGACCCACCAGCATGCACCAGGACACCTGCAGCATCCGTAAGTGCCAGCCGCCTCGTCCAGACAGGTAAGTGACCGTGACAATACCCCCCCTCTAAGGGGCAGCCTCCGGATGCCCCCTTGGAGCTGGTTTACCAGGACATCTTTGATGAAATTTCTTAATCAGGCGATCAGCATGTAGGTTTGAGGCTGGCTCCCATGTGTTATTCTCTGGCCCATAGTCCTTCCACTTCACTAGGTATTGAATACCTCTCCCTCTTCTTCTGGAGTCCATAATAGTTTCCACCTCAAACTCCTCTTCTCCATTAACTATGATAGGTGGAGGAGGGGCCATGATTCGTCCAGGAAAAGGATCCTTGAGAACAGGTTTCAATAGGGATACATGGAATACCGGGTGTACCTTCAAATGACTGGGTAATTCTAACTCATAGGCCACCTAGCCAATCTTCCTCTTGATGGGGAATGGACCGATGAATTTTGGTCCCAACTTCTTTGACGGGCAAGACAGTTTGAGATTAACTGATGATAACCAGACCAAGTCCCCTGGATCCATATCAGAGTCACCTCTCCTTTGATCGTCTGCCTTCTTCTTAAATGTTGCTTGGGCTAATGCCATAGATTTCTTTAAAACCGCATGATTCTGAAGTAATAATTTGATGAATTCTCCAGCAGCAGGAACAGGAGTCTCTGCAACCAAGTTTGGTAGGAATGATGGGTGAAAACCATAATTGGCAAAAAATGGAGACTGTTGTGTAGAGGAATGAACGGAGTTGTTGTAGGCAAATTCTGCTACTGGAAGAAGCTGAACCCAATTATCCTGAGAACATGAGGAAAAACATCTTAAATACTGTTCCAGCGTCTGGTTAGTCTGTTCTGTTTGGCCGTTGGTTTGTGGATGATAGGCTGAAGAAAGGCAAAGTTTAATGTTAAGCATCTTGCAGAGGGCCGCTCAAAACCTAGAAGTAAACTGTGCACCTCTATCCGAAGTGATGTCTGCTGGTATACCATGAAGACGGACTATTTCCTTAATAAAAGCTGAAGCGGTTATTTGTGCTGTTGGAATCTCTTGCATTGGGACAAAGTGTGCCATCTCTGATAGTCTGTCAACCACCACAAAGATTGTGTTACAATTGCGTGATTTAGGTAACTCGGTGATAAAGTCCATGGATATGGAGTGCCACGGTCTTGGAGGAATGGATAAAGGTTCCAGCAAACCCCAAGACTTGAGATGAGTTCCTTTTGAGCGGTTACAAACAGTACAGGTTGAGACATACATCCTACAATCCTTCCTGAGTCCTGGCCACCAAAAGTATCTCCGGAGTAAATCCAAGGTTTTATAAAATCCGAAGTGTCCTGCTAGTTGGTGGTCATGGCAGAGTTGAAATACTTTTACTCAGGTTTCTTCAGGTACAAAGATTCTATCATTGTGGTACCAAAGACCCTGTTTCTGGACAAGATTAGATTTGACATCCTCTGAGATGTTGGTGTTAGTTGTAACTGTTTTACAATATCTGGTTGCATGATCAAAACATTTTTGTTGGACAATATTGTATCTGGACTGACCTGAGGCTGATCATCCGGGAACATACTAGAAAAGGGCATCGGGTTTAGTATTCTTCTACCTAGGTCTATAGGTAATATGGAATGAAAATCTCGAGAAAAACAAAGCCCATCTGGCCTGTCTAGGATTCAGCCTTCTAGCCGTTTTAAGATATTCCAGGTTTCTGTGATCTGTAAATATGAGTATAGTATGCAAAGCACCTTCCAACAAATAACGCCATTCTTCTAATGCATCTTTGATGGCTAACAACTCCCTTTCACCGACATCATAGTTCCTTTCTGATTCAGACAGTTTCCTGGAAAAAAAAGACACAGGGTGAAGGAGAGCCTTGATTCCATGTCACTGAGAAAGTATTGCCCCAACTGCAGATTCAGAAGCGTCCACTTCCAAGATGAAGGGCAAGGCAGGATCAGGATGCTTTAGTACAGGTGCTGTGGTGAAATGTCTTTTTAATTCATCAAAGGCCACTTGGGCTTCTTGAGTCCAGGAGAAGCGATGATTTTGACGAGTAAGTCGTGTGATTGGAAGAATGGTAGCAGAAAAATTCTTAATAAATCTTCGATAAAAATTGGCAAAACCAATAAATCTTTGTACTGCTTTTTTATTGTCTGGAGCTGGCCAATCAACAACGGCTTGAATCTTCTGAGGGTCCATAACTAGTCCATTGGCGGAAATGATAAATCCCAGAAACTGAATCGACTCCTTTTCAAATTCACATTTTTCCACTTTCACATATAACTTATGTAGACGTAGACGTACGAGCACCTGACCAACCTGATGACGATGAATCTCCAGAGATGTAGAAAAAATAAGAATATCATCCAAGTAAACAATGATGAATTGAACGAGGAAATCCCTGAGTATATCGTTAATGAAATGTTGAAAAGTGGCTGGAGCGTTGCACAGACCAAACAGCATCACTAAATATTCAAAATGTCCGTAACGTGATCTGAAAGCCGTTTTCCACTCATCTCCTTCTCTCATCCTGACTAAATTATAGGCACCTCGAAGATCCAACTTTGTAAATATTGTGGCGTCCCGTAATTTTTGGAATAGTTCTGGTACAAGTGGAAGGGGGTAGCGATTCTTAATCGTAACTTTATTCAAGGCCCGATACTCAATACATGGTCTTAGTGTGCCATCTTTCTTTTGGACAAAAAATATCCCAGCTCCAGCAGGAGAGACTGAAGGCCTAATAAATCCTTTCTTCAAGTTTTCCTGAATATATTGCTTCAGTACCTCCTGTTCGGGATCAGAGAGTGGAAACATCCTTCCAAAAGGTATGGTAGCTCCTTCTATTAGATCAATTGGGCAATCGTATGGTCGGTGTGGAGGAAGTTGATCAGCCCCTTTTTTGTCAAATACATCAAGATAGTCGTGATATTGTACTGGGACTTCATCTGCCAAGGTAGAGGTACAAACTAACGGGCCAGATGCTTCTGAGGCTTGCTGAAAACAACAACTATTACAGTAGGTGGAGGTGAACTTGATTTCTTCTGTGGCCCAGTTGATAGCTGGATTGTGAGCCCGGAGCCAAGGTAGGCCCAGAATAATAGGATATACTGGGGAAGACACTAGATCAAATTTAAGCCATTCTTGATGATCTTCGGAGGTGGAGGTGAGTAATGGCAGAGTCTCAGTGTTTACAGGTCCAGAGCTGATGGAGGACCCATCTGCTAGGTGTATGTGTAATAACTCTTTTCGGGATTGCACTGGAATTTGATGAGTTGTGGCGAATGCTTTATCCATGAAGCAGCTGCAGGCTCCAGAGTCTATTATGGCAGAAGTCTTAAGGGTTCTTCCGGGAAACTGAAAGAGAATAGAGATATTAAAATGAGTGTGAACCGTGGATGGGGTGTACTTGGGTGGAGTTTGAGCTTTCTGAAAATACTCCATACCCGCTGGACGAACTGGACAATTCCTCAGGAAATGTCCCAGATTTCCGCAGTAAAAGCATAGATTTCCCTGACGTCTGCGGGTTCTCTCTTCATTGGTTAATGGGGCACACATGACTCCGAGTTGCATGGGCTCAGGTTGATCATCAGTGGAAGCAGAGGTCGGAGAGGGTGACTGATTTACAGGAAGCCAAGAAGTACGGGCAGAGCAGGGCATTGATTTGTCCAGTTGACGTTCCCGAAAGCGTCGGTCTATCTGAATGGCAGTTGTAATCAACTCGTCCAAGGTAATGGGTACTCCTCCACTGGTTTACGGCCTTGTCTTAGGTTGCGGATGGCAATTTCAGCTGTAACACTACGCTGGGGATCGTCGTACAAAACTGCCATAGAAGTAAAGAATTGCTCCATAGAATTTAAACACTGGTGTTTTTGCTCCATCAACCTGTGGGCCCATGACTGTGGCTCTTCCTGTAGTAAGGAGATGATGAATCCTACTTTTGTTTCTTCGTTAGAAAAGGTGCGAGGTTGTAGTGCAAAGTAGAGCTGATATGCATGGTGGAAGGAGCGGAATTTGGAACGGTCCCCTGTGAAGCGTTCTGGCGTAGGTACTCGAGGTTCCGGGTTTACTGCAGGGATCACGGGGACCGGCTCCACAGGAGCAGGTGCTGGAACTGCTGGAGGTGCAGGAGCAAGAAGTGACGGAGATTCCCCAGCACGCATTGTATTAATCCGGCCTTCAAGTTGAACATGACCAGCTTGTAGTTCCTTAATGGCCTCCGTTAGTGCGGTAACTTGTTTGCATAAGGTACTTAGTATGTTTGCTGCCTCAGCGGTCTCCATCTTTGGCTGTAGTATTTTTGTGACGTACCTTAGGAGCTGGAGACCGATGTGCCGAGGGCAGCAACTCTTGCAACTTACTAGCCTAGTACCCTGGATTGGGAACAGGGTTCCACAGCTAGTACGGGGCAGGAGCGCTAGCAGATCCAATGGTGTAACCAGGCAGGAACCGAAGCGCTCCCGCGTGCTGAGTCTGGAGGTGCAAGGACTCAGCTTCCAGGCGGGTTTCAAGACTTGATTCCAAGCAGGAGCAGATACTGAGGCAGATCCGTGAACAGGCAGAAGGTCGGCAACAAGACGGGTAATCAGACGGGCAGAGGTCGGCAACAGAGTGGGCAGTCGTACGTAGCAGGAGTCGGTAGCAAGTCGGGAAGTCAGCCAGGCCAGGGTCAGCAACATGAGATCAGGAACAGGCAGATACAAAGATCACGCACGGGAACACACACCAAACTAGCTGCAATACTACAGCACTGAATGATGGCATTCTCCAGACTTAAATAGGCCGTTTGGCGGGAAAACGCGTACGTCCGTACGCAATGATGCATCAGGTGCACGCGGTGACGCGACGGACGCACGCTATGACGCGTACGTCCGTACGCAATGACGCGGACAACCAGACGCAATCACGCCGAACAAACGCACGCATAAGCCCATAAATGATGCATGAACAGGCGGCCCTTCGGGCGCGCATGCGCACAGTATCACACCAGCGTCGCCGAGCGCCGATGTCTCAACTGCCACACACGGAGCCCAGTGTGCACCCTGCCAGGACCCGTGAGGGACCCACCAGCATGCACCAGGACACCTGCAGCATCCGTAAGTGCCAGCCGCCTCGTCCAGACAGGTAAGTGACCGTGACACCTATATGGCCTTCCCACAAATCTGGCCATGCTACTGCCACCCCCCAATCCTTGCAGCTCTTACACACAGCTTTACATTTAAGTGTATTACAATGACTTGGTAATCTTTAACTAACTGTTACTGCCATGAAAACCCTAAAGTGAACCATATGCATAAACAAATCTCTGGGGAAACCCTGAAGGCCTGTTCATGTGGATGGTGTTCAGCAGTTCTGTGGTGTGGTTGGTTCCCTGGTGACTGACAGCTGTACAACCATCGATCCATAGCCCTCAATTCTAATTCCACTGTAACTGTAGGCATGCGCATGCGTTTGTCAACCACTAAGGTAGTTTGCAGTTATCCAATGCTGCATGCATTGTCTATCAAACAGTTCAGCCTATCAACCACTGATAAAAACTTGCATTGGAACACATAGTCTGGCAGTATGAGAAAGCGGTCGATGAATAGTCCCCGTTTTGTGGTCAGGTCCACACTTTAAAGGCAGTTAAGTGAAAGTAATGTGGCCACTTACTTACCTGGGGCTTCTTCCAGCTCCCTGAAGTCCTCCTGGTCCCTTGCTGTCATTCCACGATGCTCCGCTCCTCTGCTGTCCGCCTCCAAAAGCTAGTTGCTGGCTACTGCGCATGCGTGGCCACACACCTCTTCAATCACATTCTGTGCATGCACAATAGCAATTTTTACCTACTGCGCAAGTGCAGAGTGCTCCCAGCCACAGGAGTGTGTTGGAGGAGTCACAAAGCACAGGGCAGCACATGCAGTAGTCGGATGGGGACAGTGGAGGAACAGAGCAACATGGAATGACAGCAAGGGACCAGGAGGACTTCAGGAGGCTGGAAGAAGCCCCAGGTAAGTAACTGGCCACATTACTTTTCACTTCAAATTTCCTTTAAGTATGATTACTAATGACTTTAATAAGAACCAGCTACAATTGCATAAATCTCCAAAGAAACGCATCTTGCAGTGAGGTTTCCCTTGCTTGCTGGGACATCTGCTTGCCATAAAACTAAACCATATTGTTTTTGAACATTTCATTTCTGTACTGTGTGGAAGGACTCTGCCGAAGAGGCTGGTTATTTGATTGCATGAGCTCAGTGTTTCTAGAGGCCCATACCCACCACACAATTTTCCTGACGATTTTTCTGATGACCAGTTATTTTTTTGAGTGATGAGCGGTTGTTTCCGCAATCTCGTGACATGGATACAGGCGTGCGATCACGTGGGCAACAATTAGCGACTGTCACGGCGGATTGAATCTTTGAAATCCCCGACGACCCCGCGCAAAGTACCGCGATAGTTTGACTTCTCATTTGCACCCATCATGTGCTGTCGGGAGACGTTGGGAGCAGGAAGAGGAATCGCTGCACGCTCGTCAACAAGGGGACATCGCTGGACCCATCGGGTGGTGATGAGTACACAGCTTAAGTTTCTAATTTTACCCCAGTTTTATATTGTGGCTTACTTTTGTCTTATCAAGTATTTCTGTCACATCTCATTAAACGTAATAGCTTTACAAGCATATGTTGTCTTTTTTTTTTAGACCAAGCAGCAGAAAAGACAACTCTGACTCCTGCCAGAAATCTGAGCAACATAGAGGAACATGCTGCATCAATCAATCTTCATCAATTTCAATGAATTTGCAGTCAAAATTGATCGACATTATGATTGGACCGGACAGCAATTTTTGGCCAATCAGATGCGACGTGATGAAATCTATTGTAAATCCGTGTACAGTGTATGAATTTACTTGATCACTCTCTGAACAGATTAGGAACAGCAAGGGATTGATTTGTTTGCCACATTGGGTAACAATTTGTTGCGTATAAAGTCAGGCTTGGGCTGGAAATCTGCAGCTCAGAGTGTTAACCCCAATCCTGACTAATGGTAGCTGCTCGTAGGTATAGGCAGAGCCTGCGCATAGCGGGCATTTGTAACTCACCTCCCCCTGGATCCAGACACTGGCAGCCATTCTTCTTCCATTCCCTGTAGGCTTATTAGGTCCCTTGCGGTCCTCAATCTGCTGTTTGGCCCGGTACAGAATCCAAGTTGGCCAAGTCACGCACTACTACTGACATCGATACCTCGGCTATCCTTTAAGTCTGGCAGTGCCCTAAGCATATTAAACACCACCCACCACCACCATGTACACACACACCCCACAAAAAAATACAGGGCAGGTTATCTGACTAGTTTTCTTTACACTGAAGGCACTCTAGAGAGTACTAAAGGCTTTTTAGCTTAAGCCCCACCTACCAGTCTTTCAACCCACCTATCACAACACTTGATACAATATTCAGAGCCTGACAGCAGCAGATAAACATCCACCATGGGCAGATATTGTATTGTTCAACCCCCATTGCCCTAAACAGAGTTAATTTTCCATAATTCAAAAAGTGTTTTGTTTCTAGTATTTTCTTCAATGCATTTTAACCTAATTAAAGTTTAATGCAGATTTTATATATGATATTAGATTTTATGCTATTGGACTAGACCAAATGAAAGAGGCACCTAAAGAGCAATGAAGGTGAGGATGGACATACTTTTTCAAAAAGTTTCTAAATTAAGATACCTTTATTACCATACAATGCGTTTCGCTGGTTACTGCCACCTTCATCAGGTGAAAATCTCTGCAATGGGACCATATCATTAAATGCCTCTGTTATGTGCACCTGTAGGAAAAAGAAATGCTCCTACGAGGACTCACTTCAGGAGGGGTAAGGCTCTGGACCCGTGAGACTGCGCCTGCATGAGCCATCTGCACCTAAACAGTAGCATGGACCCGATCAGGCTCGCTTTTTCCAATGGACCTCTAAACCCTCATGTTGTTTTTGTTTACTGAATTATGGGATGTGGCAGCTGCCATATTTATTTAATATTAAACAATACAAATGGCCTGGCTGCCCTGCTGATCATCAACCTGGAATACTTTTAGCCATAGTCCCTGAACAAGCATGCAGATCTGATATATCTGACTGAAGTCTGACTGGCTTAGCTGCATGCTTGTTTAAAGTGGGCCTGAACTCTTGCACAGGACAGAAGGAAAACGTAGAGAGAAATGCGCCCTGTATGTATTTAGAGAGTATAGCTAATTCCCCCTCATCTGTGACTAATCAAAAGTGTAATTTGATCTCTCGGCTGTATCAGCTGGCTGCCTTAGTAGCGCAGCTAATTTGTAAATGCAGGATATTAACCCTTTGTCTGTTTCCATGAAAGCAAGAAGTAGACACACTGCAGATTTATTTCAGGATTTGTATCAGCTGTAACAAAGAAACCCTTTTAAAGGTCATTATGCTGTTGCTTATCTTTTAGAGCAGAGAGGAAGTTCTGAGTTCAGGTCTGCTTTAAAGGGACACTTAAGTAAAAAAAAAAATGAGTTTTACTCACCTGGGGCTTCCAATAGCCCCCTGCAGCTGTCCGGTGCCCTCGCCGTCTCCCTCCGATCCTCCTGGCCCCGCCGGCAGCCACTTCCTGTTTTGGTGACAGGAGCTGACAGGCTGGGGACGCGAGTGATTCTTCGCGTTCCTGGCCACAATAGCGCCATCTATGCTGCTATAGCATATATCATATACCATATAGCAGCATAGAGGGTGCTAATATGTCTGGGAACGCGAAGAATCACTCGTGTCCCCAGCCTGTCAGCTCCTGTCACCGAAACAGGAAGTGGCTGCTGGCGGGGCCAGGAGGATCGGAGGGAGACGGCGAGGGCACCGGACAGCTGCAGGGGGCTATTGGAAGCCCCAGGTTAGTAAAACTCGTTTTTTTTTTTTTTGGACTTAAGTGTCCCTTTAAAGGGTGTGATCAGACACTACTGCAGCCAAAGAGATCAGCCAGACAGCCAGGCAACTGGTATCGTAAGAAATAAATATGTCAGCCTCCACATCCCTCGCCATTTAAATTTCATGTGTTATCTGGATTCACTTCTAAACACAGATTTTTTTAAGTTGTCATTAGCCTGTAACCTAAAATAGCTTCTACAGAATCCATCTTTCCAGATACACTTAATACAGCTCCGTGTGGTAACTGGAGCTGGTTGTAGTCTGCCCTGAGTTTGACGTGGCTCCTCTCCTCTTGGCCTCAGTGACAGCTGCGAATCTATTTCAGACATAACAAATACAGAAGTGTAAGTCCTCTAATGACTCGCATGTACACAAGCTATCTGCTGGGCTTGTCTCATCCATATCATATGTAAAGTTTTGGCACCTGTTCACAGTACTCTAAAGGAAGAACAGTCTATAATGATCCACAGGCCGTGAGTAGGTAAAAAAACACACTATGTAATGTGACGTCTAGTGCTTACCATCAGCCACAGCCAGGTCACGGGGATATTCCTGTAGTAGCCGGAGAGGAAACTTCACTCACTCTATAGAGGGGTTGCATTTCCTTCATCTCCATATCTAGGTTAGAAGAAAATAAATATGATGGGCATCCGCTGTCGCTTGCTTTGATCGCATTGATCTCACTGGTTTCCTCCCAAGGGCTAATTATCCTAACTGTATTTTAGTTTCCTTTGTATGATTCCTGACTTAGGAACAATACAGACGAAGGAAACTGAAATTTGGCAGAGAATATCTAAGAGTTATATTATTTCCAGCACTGTTGAAGCAAACTTAAAACCGCTAAAGTCCTGGAATCTAACACCAAAAAAGGATTTTTTGTTTAAAGCCAAGTTACTAAAGCCAAAGTCCTAATTGCGCAATGGCCTGCGTTGCCCCTGGAACACAGTAAACCCGAGGTGAGAGGGATATGGAGGCGGACACATTTACTTCCTTTTAAATGATGCCAGTTGCCTGGCAGTTCTTTTGATCTTCTGGCATCAGTAGCGTCTGAGTGATAGTGATGAGCACAACATTTTGCATAAACGTAATTTCACATCGTAATTCGCAATTACAATTCAAAGTCGTAATGTGAAATTTCGGGTAATCTCATAATTCATTACACATGTAAATGTAACAGGTAACCGTAATTTTGGAATTTTGCGTCATTGTCGCGTAATTTTGTGTCGACTTTAACCTCCTTAGCGGTAACCCCGTGTGTGACACGGGGTAAGCCGCCGGAGGGTGCCGCTCAGGCCCTGCTGGGCCAATTTTCATATTTTTTTTTTTGCTGGACGCAGCTAGCACTTTGGCTGACGAGCACCTGCTGACGACTTAAATGTAGCTGCATGCATGTATTGCTGTGTTCTATTGCTTGTGTGTGTCGAATTTAGCTGCGCCACCACCCTGATCGCCGCCGCTGCGCACCCGATCGCCGCTATCCGGTGCGGCGCGCGCCCCCCCCCCCCCCCAGACCCCTGCGCTGCCTGGCCAATCAGTGCCAGGCAGCGCCAAGGGGTGGATCGAGTCTCCCAATGACGTCCCGACGCCGCTGACGTCGGTGACATCATCCCGCCCCGTCGCCATGGCGAACAGGATTTCCTGATCGCCTATCGCCGGAGGCGATCTGCGGGGCTGGGGGGATGCCGCTGAGCAGCGGCTATCATGTAGCGAGCCCTGGGCTCGCTTCATGATTTAAAAAAAAAAAATCAAAAAAAAACTGCTGCGCTGCCCCCTGGCGGTATTTTTCATACCGCCAAGGGGGTTAATAGCAAACCCCCATACATGCTACCATCAATTGCTACCTATGTTAATAGGAAAAGTGGGGACAAAATTTTACAAAAAGACCTTGTAGTTTTTGAAAAAATTGATTTAAGAAATGCAAAGGAAAAATGGTTTTTAACCACTTAAGCCCAACTGGACGAAAATTTTCGTCCAGTTGGGCTGCGCGCGCTCCCGCGGGCCCCCCCCGTGCGCGCCCCCGCTGCTGGCCGTTAGCCCACCGATCAGTGAAAGGGATAATAAATCCCTTTCGCTGATCGGACCCCCCCGGAGAAAAGCCGACAGCGTCTCTTCAGACGCTGCGGCTTTTCTGAGCTCTGGTCTCCTTTCTTCTGCCTGGGAGTGAGATCGATCGCTCCCAGGACTTTTTGATTCTGGCCATCTTGTGGCCAAATAGCAAATTACACCCAAAACACACTTGGTATTAAATAAATATATTTAAATACATTAAAAAACCCCTGTTTACCTCCCACACCAAAAAATACCCACATACAAGTTTAAATAAAAAAAAAAAAAATTACAATAATAAAAAAAAACAAAAACAAATAGTTACCTAAGGGTCTGAACTTTTTAAATATGCATGTCAAAGGAGTAAATCAATATGATTTAATAAATTATGGGCTTCTAAATAGTGATGGACGCAAAACGGAAAAAATGCACCTTTATTTCCAAATAAAATATTGTCGCCATACATTGTGATAGGGACATAATTTTAACGGTGTAATACCCGGGGCATATGGGCAAATACAATACGTGAGTTTTAATTATGGAGGCATGTATTATTTTAAAACTATAATGGCTGAAAACTGAGAAATAATGAATTTTTTCAGTTTTTTTCTTATTCTTCCTGTTAAAATGCATTTACAGTAAAGTGCCTCTTAGCAAAATGTACCACCCACAGAAAGCCTAATTGGTGGCGGAAAAAACAAGATATAGATCAATTCATAGTGATGAGTAGTGATAAAGTTATTGGCAAATGAATGGGAGGTGAAAGTTGCTCGGATGTAAAAAAATTTAAACCCTTCGGGCTTAAGTGGTTAAAGTGAACCTCCAAACTAAAAATCTACTCAGCAGCACTGAAAAGGCTTGGTGTATCTTTAACAGTTTCACAGCATCAGAACTTTGTTTTTCTAACCCAAGCCTCATGTGCAGCTGCACAGAAGAACTGCCCTGGCATTTTTCCCCTGATGCTGTGCAAATCATGATGGGATTTCTGATGATGTTGTTCTTCTGCTGTTTTGGTGCAATTTTTTTTTCATGTTTAATTTGAGATGTGAAGCCTAGTGCGCACAGCTGAGAGGGGTGATGAGGACACAGGACAGTTGGAACTGTGTCTCATGCTCCCAGTCACCTCCTGTCAACAAAAAAGATGGCTGCCCACATGAAAAAGATGGCTGCCCCTGTGAAATCTGAAACATTTGCCTGTTCTTTTAAAACAGGATGGGTAAGAGATTATATTAGCTATTTTAATAAACATAACTAATGTAACGTTATGACAGTATGTTTTCTTAGGCTGAAGTTCCCCTTTAAACTGTAATTTTTCTGAATTTAAAAGCCATTTGTTCTTTGCATTCTGTAAATCGATTTTCTCAAAAAATACATATATGTTAATTGCTATTAACCACTAAAGTCGGCTCAAAATCACTTGATAATTATGCTAAATTACGATTGAATTACACAAAATCAGTTGAATGTCCAAATCGTAATTACGAGTGGCCTAATTGTGAAAAATTACACTGAATTTTGCGTAGACTAAATCTGACTCAATTTACCTGGTTTGAGCAGACAGTATGTCTCTGAACATCTCAGAGTTCACTTGGATGCATCATTAATAAACACTAGTGTCCCAGTGCCACTGGCAGCCATGCACGCCCAAGCCATCACACTGCCTCCACCGTGTTATACAGATGATGTGGTATGCTTTGGATAATGAGCTTTTCCATGCCTTCTCCATACTTTTTTTCTTGGCATCATTCTGGCAGCGATTGATCTTGGGTTCATCTGTCCAAAGAATGTTTTTTTCAGAACTGTACTGGCTTTTTTTAGATGTTCTTTGGCAAAGACCAATGTAGCCTTTCTATTGTTGAGGCGTATGAGTGGCTTGCACCTTACAGTGCATCCTCTGTATTTACTTTCATGCTGTTTTCTCTTTATGGTAGACTTGATTATCGATACACCTACCCCCTGGAGAGTGTTGTTCACTTGGTTGGCTGTTGTGAAGGGGTTTCTCTTTACCATTATTCTGCAATCATCCACTACTGTTCTTCCATGGATGTCCATGTCTTTTTGCATTGCTCAGTTCACCAGTGCTTAATTTCTTTCTCAGGATGTGCTAAATTGTAGATTTTGTGTAATATATTATTATATATTGTAGCAATTTCCCAGATTTTTTTGCTCTGTTTTCACAGCCTAGGGATGGCTTCTTTCACCTGCATGGACAGCTCTTTTGACTGCATGTTGTATGTTCACAGTAAAATCTTCCACATGCAAGCACCAAACCTAATATCAACTTCATGACCTGCTTATTTGATAATGACACAACAATGGACTTGCCCACACCTGCCCATGAAATAGCCTTTGAGTCAATTGTCCAATCACTTTTGAGCCCCTGAAAAAAAGGGATCGTGTTAAAAAATGCTTTTAGTTGCCTCACATGTTTATGCAATCTTTTTCATTCACCTCCACTGAATTAAAGCTGAAGGTCTGCACTTCAACTGCATCTGAGTTGTTTCATCTAAAATTCATAATGGAAATGTTAAGAACCAAAATTGGAAAAAAAGTTATCTCTGTTCAAATATTTATGTACCTCACTATAGGTACAGAAACTGATTCTAATGCTTAAAGGCGTACTGTGTGTGTGTGTGTGGGGGGGGGGGGGAAGTTGAACTTACCTGGGGCTTCTAATGGTCCCCCGCAGACGTCCTGTGCCTGCGCAGCCACTCACCAATGCTCAGGTCCCTGCTTCCGGTTCACTTCCAGAGTTTGCGACTTTAAAGTCGGAAAATCACTGCGCCTGCGTCTCCGCACCCTCCCTCCCGCTGCTGTCACCAGCAGTGTATTGCACAGGCCTAGTACTGTCTGCGTCTGCACAGTACACCCCTGGTGACGTCAGCAGAAGCGAGGACACAGCCGCGCAGGCACAGTGATCTTCCAACTTTTCCAGAAGTGAACAGGAGGCGGGGACCGGAGCATCGGTGAGTGGCTGCGTGGGCACAGGATGTCTGCGGGGAACCATTAGAAGCCCCGGGTAAGTTTAACTCTTCTTCCTCCTACCGCCCTACAGTAGTCCTGTACAGTGCCTCTTCAATTAACCTGGATAATTAACCTCCCTGGCGGTAAGCCCGACCTCCGGTCGGGCTACACGTGCAGGAGGATTTGATTTGCATAATTTGTTTTTTTGTACACGCAGCTAGCACTTTGCGAGCTGCGTGTACTTCCCGATCGCCGCCGCTCCGCGACGATTAGCCGCTATCCGCCGCGTCTCCCCCCCCCAGACCCCTTGCGCAGCCTGCCCTATCAGCGTCAGGCAGCGCTGAGGGGTGGATCGGGACTCCCGATGACATCACGACGTCCATGACGACCGTCGCCATAGCGACCGGGGAAGCCCAGCAGGAAATCCCGTTCTGAATGGGATTTCCTGCTTCCGCTGATCGCCTCCGGCGATCGGAGAGGGTGGGGGGATGCCGATGCTCATGATTTAAAAGAAAAAAAAAATAGTGCTGCGCTGCCCCCTGGCGGTTCTAATTGACCGCCAGGGAGGTTAAAGAGGCACTGTAGTGACATAAGTAGAATGTAATCAATTTTGACAATAGCTGGCTGAAAATTGAAATGGAAGAATATTTTTTTAAAACCATTACATTTCAGAGCCTTTCAGAGCTCTGATGTATGTTTGCAGCAAGAATACAAATCATGTTTGTAACTACAAAAGCTGCCAGGAAAATCAGAACAGGACAAAACAAACGCTTTGAATGTTTCAGTGTATATTTTTATATGGACACTTTATTGTACGGTCTTAAAACTTAACAAAATGACTTAAAAAGAACAGGCTGCACTGTTCCCACCAGCAGGAATCGCAAAATGACACAAGATTTAAAAAGGGTATTGTCTACAAAACAAAATTGTTTGATGCAGGAAGGAGATGTTTATTCCAGGCAGGAAGGTTGATACAGGATACCAGTATTGGAACCCCGGATCGAATGAAGCCCTACAGCTCTGCTCTCAGGGCGCCCTGTCTGATATCCAGGTATGTATTTTTTCGGCTTTTCCTGCTTCAGTCTCTGTTCACCCTCTTGTTCTGCTTGGAGTGCCTTGCCACAATGCTCTGCTCAACACTTCTCCATTGTTGGACATACTGTACTTCCTGATTTCCTGTCGCCTCCTCCAGTCTTTAGGGTAGGCACCATGAATTACGCAACCACCTGTCCCATAACTGCACGGGGACATCCTCAGTGACTGAACATCAAGAAACAGGGAAAGCACAGGACCAGCGCAGTGACTTTGTTGCTGGTGGAACATGTTAACATGGGAGTGTTACATGAGGCACAGGTTTGTTGTTACAGTGCAATTCTAATCTTTGACTAAAAACGACAGTGGAGACCTCACTGTAACAACTAACAAAGTGCAGTTTCCATATATGGTTGTGCTCAAAGTGCAGTCCAGATCTTTGTTAGAAGTCAAAGTGCAGTCCCCATCTCTGTCAGTACAAACTAAGCCTCTGTCCATGGACAAAGTACACTCACAAACTGTGGTCAAAGTTCAGTCATCTCTGTTAAATCGTCAAATTTCATTCTCAATCTCTGTCAATGCCCAAGTTCAGTCACAATCTCTGTCAGTGGTCAAAGTTCAGTCACAATATTTGTCAATGACTGAAGTGCAGTTAGCAGCAAATAAATGAGGAATTTACATACAGAAGACTGTCATAGTTGTCATCCAGAAAGTGGACCTGTTATAGAGTAGGTTATGGTGGGATGGAACTTGACATAACAGCTGCTAAGAGTTCAAAGTCGGAGAACTCCAAACACACTGAGAACCGCCAGGCACCATGCTGGCATAATATATAAAAACTGTCTGCGTCTGCGGTGACCTGTGACACGGGTGTTTGGAGCAGGTGGTGTGACCTTGGTACTGTTCATTATGAATGTTATGTAGAATAGCTATCCGGTAGAGGTTTTCCACATCACCTTCTATTTTAGTTCTGTGCATATTCACTTTATCTTGGTTTTTGCTTGTGTGCTGAAACATTTAAGTCGTCTATATTTGACTTTAAAGCTCCTTCTGTAAAAAGTCTTCCATCCCAAACTTTAATATGTAATTCCTTTCACTTTATAGAGGTAAAAGAGACAGAGGCCACATCTAAGAGATAAAACGTATGGAGATGAAACGTATGGACTTCAAATGCACTCGCCTAATGAGATGACAGAGCTTTACACATCAGTGAACCGCCATTGTACAGTATGTACTTCAGAAGCATTGCCATGTGCAACAGGAACATCGCCAGGCTGCAACTCATAAACAAAGCCTTCTTATGTCTTCTGACTAACCTTTCTCAATCTTCAGGTCACGGTAAGTGCAGGTCACAGGCAATAAAGTTGTGTCGTACATGGAAGACAATGGCCAGAGAATAAAATAAGCAGCATTTTGGTCTAAACAATACTTCAAAAACATATTTTAAGATTAAAAAAAATCATCAGGGGTTATTTAATGCAGAGGGTAAGGAATGTACCCACTGTGGATGGAGGGGCAAATGGGGGACAGAGGCACGTTCTCTTCTAAATGACGGGCCTCTGTGTTCTCTCGGCTCATTGCTCCCCCCAATAAAATATAAGGACATAAAGTTCAAAACGATCGATCCCCTGGATAACAACCCAATGGGTGCAGGATCTGGAGAGCCAGGCCAATCCACAGGTATATAGAGAAGGATCCGCAAACCAACAATGGTTGAAAAAACGCTGCTATTCTTTATTCAAAAATTCCACATGACAGGTGCAATACAATCACAGAGTTCAACTGACACGTGTCGGGCTTACAATCTGCCCTTAATCATAGTTAAAACTATGTTTAGTAGTTAAAAAAGTTTTAACTATGATTAAGGGCAGATTGTAAGCCCGACACACGTCAGTTGAACTCTGCGATTGTATTGCACCTGTCATGTGGAATTTTTGAATAAAGAATAACAGCGTTTTTTCAACCACTGTTTGGTTTGCGGATCCTTCTGTATATACCGTAACCCCAATAAAATATACTGTTAGCAGCTTGTCAGCAGCCTAATGGGGGAAAAGGCATCAGTTGCAGGAACGGCACTCCTGCAAACCGCCTCCCTCTTCCCCTCTGTGCTCTCAGAAGCACAAAGCGGAAACACTGCAGTGTCATGACCCCAGGGTAGCAGCCAATATTTTTTTAAAGAAAAAAAAACTAAACTTGCAGATTATAAGATGCGGGAGCAGCGGTAAGGGACTGAAAAATAGGCACCAGTCCTGGGGAAACTATGAATGATGGCAAAGTAAACCAATTCTGGAGGACAAAGTATGCACCCAAGCTATTATTATCGTGTATTTAAAGTATATAGCATTTTACATAGTCTATAGTCATGTCACAAACTGTCTTTTAAAAAACCTCACAATCGAATTTACATCATGATCAGTCTTTTGGGAGGTAGGTGACCAATTAATTTATCTCCACATTGTGGGACGTGGGAAGAAAACAGTAAAAAAATCACAGAGAACTTATTTTAGTATTTATATAGCACTGACATATTATGCAACTGTCCCACCGAGGAGCTCACAATCTAATCCCTACCATGGTCATATGTGTATGCATGTATCGTGTAGTGCATGTATCATAGTCTAGGGCCAATGTATGGGGAAGCCAATAAACTTATCTGCATGTTTTTAGATGTAAGAGGAAACCCAGGCAGACACGTGGAGAACATACAAACTCATTTCAGATGTTGACCTCCCTGGAACTCGAACCAGGGACTCAGCGCTGCAAGGCGAGAGCTCTAACCACTACGCCATCGTGCTGCCAACTTACAAGAAGATAGTGTCCTGGCCCCCAGATTTGAACCTAGGGACCCAATGATGCTACACAAGAGTGCTTTTCACTACTAGGCACAGTTAATTAAATTCACATAATTCCAAGTTGCATTAAGCAAAATTATGAATGCAAATGTATGCAGCTTGTAAACGAACCAACCAAAATTTAACCTTTGCAGGATTTGATCAGTCCATTTTCAAGCTGCATATATTTACATACATAATTGTAGAAGTTACAGTTATTTTGGTTGAAAAAAGACATACGTCCATCAAGTTCAACCAGTATAAAGTACAACTCCAGCCTGCCCCCTCACATATCCCTGTTGATCCAGAGGAAGGCGATAAAACCCTTACAAGGCATGGTCCAATTAGCCCCAAGGGAAAAATTCCTTCCCGACTCCAGATGGCAATCAGATAAAATCCCTGGATCAACATCATTAGGCATTACCTAGTAATTGTAGCCATGGATGTCTTTCAACGCAAGGAAAGCATCTAAGTCCCCTTAAAAATGTAGGTATAGAATTTGCCATAACGACTTCCTTTGGCAATGCATTCCACATCTTAATCACTCTTACTGTAAAGAACCCTTTCCTAAATAAATGGCTAAAACGTTTTTCCTCCATGCGCAGATCATGTCCTCTAGTCCTTTGAGAAGGCCTAGGGACAAAAAGCTCATCCGCCAAGCTTTTATATTGCCCTCTGACTGATGGTGTAATGGTTAAGGGCTCTGCCTCTGACACAGGAGACCAGGGTTCGAATCTCGGCTCTGCCTGTTCAGTAAGCCAGCACTAATTCAGTAGGAGACCTTTGGCAAGTCTCCCTTACACTGCTACTGCCAATAGAGCGCGCCCTAGTGGCTGCTGCTCTGCTCTGGCGCTTTGAGTCCGCAAGGAGAAAAGCGCAATATAAATGTTATTTGTCTTGTGTCTTGTCTAATTAGATCCCCTCTAAGGTGACTTTTCTCTAGACTAAATAAACCCAGTTTATCTAACCTTTCTTGGTAAGTGAGACCTTCCAACCCACGTATCAATTTTGTTGCTCGTCTCTGCACCTGCTCTAAAACTGCAATATCTTTTTTGTAATGTGGTGCCCAGAACTGAATTCCATATTCCAGATGTGGCCTTACTAGAGAGTTAAACAGGGGCAATATTATGCTAGCATCTCGAGTTTTTATTTCCCTTTTAATGCATCCCAAAATTTTGTTAGCTTTAGCTGCAGCGGCTTGGCATTGAGTACGATTATTTAACTTGTTGTCGATGAGTGACTCTTTAGTTGACTCCAAGCCTTTGTGATTATATGTACTCCTGCATATCCAGATGTGTCTATCACGGACTGCTTCTTTTCAGCTGTTGCATAGGCATGTCCATTGCTTCTATTCACCTTAGCCTCTGCCATGCTCTAGTTTTGCCCTCAATTTTTCCAAGCATCAACTACTTGGCTAGTTTAACCCCAGAGTGGTGGTTGGTATAGGCCTTTTTCCCCTAACCCCTCCTTTTTTCGTTTTTTTGGAAAGGGACAACCTGCACAGGTTCAAGTTTGACATCTGCACAGTGCTCGTTTGTCAGACAGCAGTTTCTTGTGAGAACCCTGCTTTTGCTTATTTACCTTAATTTTTGACATACTACACAATCAGTGGCTCTCTGTCTCTCCCAGTTTTCATTTTTGAGTTCCTTAGACATTACTACATTTTCTTTAATGTACAGCCCCTTTACAAATCACTCCCGAAAAGACAGAGGAGTCTACTATTATTGGCAATAACCACTTTCAATTTCAGTTTTAAATGTAAAAAAAAAGTTTAATATACTGTCAAAGTTCACGTTGAGCATCTTTTAGGAGTTACTTTGGTTGAAATGCTTTGATTATACGGAAGCACTGGGCATGACAATCCTAATGGCCCGCAAAGAAACCCATTTCTCCACTGAGTGGAATGTGTTACCTGACCCTTGTACCTAAATCATCCTACATATTTGGTGAGTAAGTGTCAGAGGAGGTCTCTCTAAAGAACATCTGAAGACTGTGGACTACCATCTTATGCATGGCAGTAAACTGTAATTACAACTGGCTGCGGATTGTGACAACATTGCTACAAAGAGCTACAAATAGCATTCTGCACTCTGAAAGCTATCACCCAGCCCAAGTAAGAGATGCCATCTCATATGGGCAATTTTTAATGTTAGAATCAATTATGACCCGGATAATTTTGAAGCTCAGGTGCTTGATCTGGTGGAACAGTTGACTAGGAGAGGGCATCAGATAGGTTATATTAACCAAGCCTTGCAAAAAGCCTGGTTGGTGCATAGGGCAGCATTACTGACCAAGCTTAAAAGGTGTACAAATGATAGGTGGTTCAATTTTGCCATGTCGGATCATATCCACCAATCTATCCACAGCCATTGGCATTTATTATCCATGGATAAATATCTAAGGGAAGTAGCAGCCAGGGTTAGTTTTAGGAAAGGTAATACTATTAGGAAGCCTATAATTTGATAGGAGTGATCCAGCAATTAGCTCACTGAAAAGAAGTGGGAGAGTAACTTCCCTTGTGGCCACTGTAAGGCATGCAAGGCCATTACACGGGGCCATTCCATATAGATGGGAGCCATTACCTGGCAGATTAAACAGTCTAACTGCCAAAGTATGTGGTGTACTGCGTCTGCTTCCCCTGTGGTGGGTTCTATAGAGGGAGGACCACCCAGCCACTCAAAGAAAGGTTTTGGCAACACAAGCCCTCTATACATAGAAGAATGGAAGTTTGCTGAATGATAGATGACATTACTGAACACCATAATGGTGATGCCGAGTGCCTTTAGGTTGTGGGGTTGATTAAAAGAAAAACGTAGACTTAGGGTGGGCTTAAAGGGAACCTAAACTGAGAAGGATATGGATTTTTCCTTTTAAAATAATACCAGTTGCCTTACTCCCCTGCTGATCCTGTGTCTCTAATACTTTAAGCCACAGCCCCTGAACAAGCATGCAGATCAGGTGCTCTGACTGGAGTCAGACTGGATTAGCTGCATGCTTGTTTCAGGTCTGTGATTCAACCACTACTGCAGTGAAAGAGACCAGCAAGACTGCCAGGCAACTGGTATGGTTTAAAAGGAAATATCCATATCCCTCTCAGTTTAGGTTCCCTTTAAGGATGAGCTCTTGTTATGGAAGGCGGCATCCATGATTTCATTAACCACCTTAGCGGTATGGACGAGCTCAGCTCGTCCATTACCGCCGGTGGCTGCCGCTCAGGCCCTGCTGGGCCGATTTGCTCCCCGTAAAAAGCAGCACACGCAGCCGGCACTTTGCCAGCCGCGTGTGCTACCTGATCGCCGCCGCAGCGCGGCGATCCGCCGCGTGCAGCGGCGAAAGAGGGTCCCCCCAGCCGCCCGAGCCCTGCGCAGCCGGAACAAACAGTTCCGGCCAGCGCTGAGGGCTGGATCGGAGGCGGCTGACGTCAGGACGTCGGCTGACGTCCATGACGTCACTCCGCTCGTCGCCATGGCGACGAGCAAAACGAAACAAGGAAGGCCGCTCATTGCGGCCTTCCTTGTTACTGCGGATCGCCGGAGGCGATCAGAAATATGGGATAGGAGCGCCCTCTAGTGGGCTTTCATGCAGCCAACTTTCAGTTGGCTGCATGAAATAGTTTTTTTTTTATTAAAAAAAAACCCTCCCGCAGCTGCCCTGGCGATCTTAATAGAACGCCAGGGTGGTTAACCAGTGCCTTGAGCAACCTGTGTTTTAATGAGAGGAATGAAATGCCAGTTTTTTTGTAGATAAAATTGCTATGTGTTCATGTACTTACAGGGCAACTGAAGTGAGAAGAATATGTATGCTGCCATATTTATTTCCTTTTAAACAATAACAGTCAGCAGCCCTGCTGATCTACTTGGCTGCAGTAGTGTCTGGATCACACCAGAAACAAGCATGCAGCTAATCTTGTCAGATCTGACAATGTCAGCAATACCTGATCTGTATATGTATATTGGGTGTCTATGGCTAAAACTATTAGAGGCGGAGGATCAGCAGGGCTGCCAGTCAGCTGGTATTGCTTAAAAGTAATAAATATGTCAGCTTCCATATCCCTATCGGTTCAGTTACCTTAAAATTTTTTCTACACTTCCCTAACCCTTTACCCTCTTGTTAACCAATTCATGATTTCCCCCTATGGTGGGCAGTTCGCAATCAGGGTATAAAGAATTGTCAGTAAGGGGAAAGGGTGTGTCTTGACGTCCTGAAGAGGCATGATTTCATGCGAAACAGCTGTCGACACAGACCGCTTTTGTGCTGTTTGTAATCTTTTTTTATACGTGTGTAAAGTAGTAACTACTTCTGAGTGGCTGAATCCGTTGGTCTTCTTACCTGTTGTTGCAAAAATTATTGTTTCTTCTTCAACTATACTATTCAGTTCAGTCTTTATGTTAAAAGAAAACGTATACATTTTTAGGCAGACATCCATTATTAGCGAGGAGAACGCCAGCGCATACCACTAAGGCTGCATCTGAAATGACCACCAGCTCAGTGTGAAGCAACTAAATAGATTTTCTGCACACTTCGCATTCAAGTCAGATGCAAATCATATGCAAATCTGATCTGCTACTACTTTGCATCTGACTTGAATGCGAAGTGTGCAGAAAATCTATTTAGGTGCTTCACACTGAGCTGGTGGTCATTTCAGATGCAGCCTTAGTGGTATGCGCTGGCGTTCTCCTCGCTGTTCAACCAAATGTAATTTACACATTTTTTTTTGCTTAGCTGCTCCCAAGGTTTTAAATTTAGGTTAGGTCACTTGCCCGGAGGTTTGCCTCACCGTGGCGCAAGTGTCTAGTATAATATACTTTGCATGCAAACCATATTGGAAGCTAAAGTTCCTCCTAGTTTAATAAATGTTAGCACTTGTCTTGGATGCAGGGCATGCATTTTTCAGTCTGGCAGAGGCGGTGTATACCTGTGCGATTAACCATTCAATTGCAACATGTGTTTAGGGATGCGCAGCCTTTCCCCCCACCTTTCCTAGACATCCATTATTAATTTGCTTGTTAATTACAATTGCTAATATTCAGCCCAATACTGTTAGCTAAGATTATTATTCAAAGGTCAAAAAAAGAACTTACATACACCTGAGAAATAAAGACTCAGGCCCCGTTCACACTTGCGGTTGTTTGCCAAACGGACCAGATGACCTGACCGGATCCGGACCGGATCCGGATCGGAACCGTACGGTTCTGATCCGGATCCGATCCGGATCCGGTCAGGTTGCATCAGGTGTCCATCAGGATGCGATCCGGATCCGTTTGGCAAAAGTAACGTTAAAAACAAAAAAAATGTTGGGGTCTGGGAGGTCAGCAGAAGGGGGACCTGTGGAATCAGGCCCTCTGCTGTTTAGCACTCACCTCCACCTGCGACATGCTGCCAACATCTCCGGATCCGGATCCAGCTGTGCTGCTCCACTCCAAAATGCTTGCCCATGTGTCCCCATCCAATATCGCCGCAACAATCCCCATAGGAAGTGGGGTAGAACATCCGGATTTCTCAGCCAGTGTGTTGTGCGCTCTCCGGTTCCCATTGGTTTGTATTGGCCGGATGGTGCAGTCCGGCTCCGCCCCGGATACGGCTGCCGGAGGAGCCGGATGAAAAAATAGCGCATGTTGGAACGGAGGCCGGAGTCCGGATCCGGCCCGGATCCGGTCCGGCTCCGGTTCGGCAGAACGGACGCATGTGAACGGACGCATAGGCTTTCATTGCTATGCCGTGCGTCCGTTCCGTCCGTTCTGCAAGCGGTGCGGCTCCGGCACGGCGATTCCGGAGGGCCACCGCAAGTGTGAACCGGGCCTTATTTAGCTCTCAAAATTGCTTTTAACAGAGAATTTCTATTTCCCACACAAAAATGCACCTACAGCAGAAAATGTAAGTACAAATATTGTTTTAATACAATATAAAGTATAAATAATGTATGTGATATAAAATGTTACATAAAAAGGAGAGGCCCGTTCTTGGTTAAAACAAACTGTGATCTGAAATTAGACATCTCAGTGTTATGATGGTGATTACTGTAAAAGCATTAATTCAGATTTCATTCTATTGAATCTGTTTTCTACACAATATTTTCAGCATCACACAATTCTCTTCATAATATATGTACAGGAAGAAAAAAATGCTGCCTAAAGGGTACCCATACTCTTGCACAAGACACAATACAAAAGTATTCATTCTACATAAGAGTTGCTAAGAAATTAACTGCTTTGCTTAGAAATAAACTGCTGTTTTGTTTATTTAGCCAGTTCCAACTGTCTTATCAGTAGCTGTGAATTCTCTGCCAGGATCTTTGCCAACTTTCTCATCATACATAAACACTGAGGCTTAAAGAGAACCCGAGGTGGGATTTTATTATGCTAGTGGGGCACAGAGGCTGGTTGTGCACGCTAACACCAGCCTCTGTTGCCCCATGGTGTGCCTCCAGGACCCCCTGCGTGCCGCTATACCCCCCGCAGTGCTGGCGACACGCAGCGTGTCGCCAGCACAATGTTTACCTAAGCGCTGTCTGTCAGCGCCACTCCCCCGCCTCCTCCGTATCGCGCTACCCGCCCGCGTCACTTCCCTCCAATCAGCGGGAGGGAAGGGACACAGGTGGGTAGCGCCAATACGGAGGAGGCGGGGGGAGCGGCGCTAACAGACAAGCAGAGGTAAACATTGTGCTGGCGACACGCTGCTTGTCGCCAGCACTGCGGGGGGTATAGCGGCGCACAGGGGGGTCCTGGAGGCACACCATGGGGCAACATAGGCTGGTGTTAGTGTGCACAACCAGCCTCTGTGCCCCACTAACATAATAAAATCCCACCTCGGGTTCTCTTTAAAAGAGAACTGAAGTGAGAAGTATATGGATGCTGCCCTATTCATTCATTTTAGGCAATACCAGTTGCCTGGCTATCCTGCTGATCCTCTGCTTTTAATACTTTTAGCCATAGACCCTAAACAAGCAGGCAGCCGATTAGGTGTATTTGACATTTTTGGAAAATCTGACAAGATTAGCTGCATGCTTGTTTCTGGTGTAATTCAGACACTACTGCAGTCAAATAGATCAGCAGAGCTGGCAGACAACTGGTACAGAGTAAAAGGAAATAAATATTGCAACCTCCATATAACTCTCAGTTCAGTTGTCCTTTAAGCCTTTTAGTGCCCCCTGGAAAGAGAATCCTAGGTACAACTTCAGGTTTTTTAGGATTTTTATAAATTAAGAATTTTTTTTCCATGAAGGTCATCATGCTTTAGGTAATCCTCTAGAGCAGAGAAGTAATTCTGAATTTAGTTTCACTTTTAGAAAGTGTCTTTCCACTTGTAATATTTTTTCTGCACCTACAGTCCCCTCCCCTCCCCCCCCCCCCCCCCCCCCCCATCTATCCACTAATCTGCTACTGCCAACTATTCTGGACAGCACAATATTTGATTAAAAAAAAATGTAACTATGTAAAATTGATCTTCAGTTCAACAATATTAATACATAGTGATATAACAAATATATTGCACCATATACTGTACATTATGTAGTCCCTTTGTGTAATTTCAATAATGATACATATGAAAAATGATGTACACCCCTATATTCATCACTACCTAAAATAGCTATAGTTAGATTCTGGTAGATCAAGTTAGGCGCAAACGATTAATTTACTTAACTTCTAAGTGTTTGAAGTTGTGTATCAGTTTAACCATTTAGAACTATTCTCTAACTTTTAAGATATCCATCTGATTTTAATACTGTTTTTTCCCCCGACGAATACAACTTTCTACCTATAGTAAAACAAAATAAATACATGTCCCCTTTCACAGGTATATTCAGGAAAAAAATTACGAAAAAGAAACAAAATGCATTTTAGGGAAACCATACTCTTAACTGTGTTTGAAAAAATAAACGCAACCAAAATAAAAATGATCAAATATATATATTTTAAAGCAATGAATGCTAATTATCTATCTAATGTCCACATATGATTTTATACAGAAAAAAATACACTTTAAGCTAATTTAGGGAAATTATTAAAAACGCCCATACTCCTGTTTTTACTGTAAACAAAAATAAACAGACTTCACTCAAAAACATCCAAACACAGTCTTAAAGAGACACTAAAGCGAAAAAAAATATATGATATAGTGAATTGGTTGTGTACTATGAATAATTACTTGAAGATTAGCAGCAAAGAAAATATTCTCATACTTTTATTTTCAGGTATATAGTGTTTTTTCTAACATTGCATCATTCTATATTATGTGCAGATTACACAACACTCAGAATTCAAAATGAGTCTTTCAGAGCAGTCTGTGAAGTAATGACCTCTCCTCTAGCAGAGGAAAAGTAAATAGTCCAGGAACAGTTGAGATAATAAAAGTCAGATAACAGCCCTCTCTACGACTAACTTAGTCGGAGAGCTTAATGGCTTGTTTGCATAGAGATAACAACTGCAGTTTCTCAACTCTTCCTGTACTGGAAACAATTACACTGATGTATATGAGCTTAATGTTTTATTTCTTAGCTGTGCTACACATACAAATCATAATATCATCATTTTTTTTTCGCTTCAGTGTCTCTTTAATGCCTACCAAGAAAAGTCTGCCTAAAAATGTCCTACAGTTTTGTTATGTCTTTTTTAAAACAGAAGAGAGACCGTGACCATTTTTGGATAAGCAAATAAAAGTGTTTATTTGCTTCCAGTCAGTACATTTTTCTTTTCTTTTTTTTTTATTTATTTTTTTAAATCTGTATACCGTATATACTCGCAAGCAAGCCGAATTTTTGACCCCCCAAAAGTGGGCCAAAAGTTGGGGGGGTCGGCTTGCTTGCGAGTCATGGGTGGATAGGTGCTGTCCCTCCCCGCTCCCCCGCGGCCGCCGCCGCTGCTATCACCTTAGGCGGCGCCGCTTCCTCTATCCCCGTCCTCCTCCGGTAAGTAACTCATTCACAGCAGCGCGCCCCCCGCTGCTGTGATGACGCAGGAAACCATAGAGAGCGGTTCCCATAGTAACGGCATCGCCGCTACAGGAAGCCGCTCTCTATGGTTTCCTCGTCATCACAGCAGCGAGAGGCGCGCTGCTGTGAATGAGTTACCGGAGGAGGACGGGGATAGAGGAAGCGGCGCCGCCTAAGGTAATAGCAGCGGCAGCCGCGGGGGAGCGGGGAGGGACAGCACCTATCCACCCATACTGGGGCACTATGCTAGCTATATGGGGCACTATGCTAGCTATATGGGGCACTATACAAGCTATACTGGGGCACTATACAAGCTATACTGGGGCACTATACAAGCTATAATGGGGCACTATACTAGCTATAATGGGGCACTATACTAGCTATAATGGGGCACTATACTAGCTATAATGGGGCACTATACTAGCTATAATGGGGCACTATACTAGCTAAACTGGGGCACTTCACTAGCTATACTGAGCACTATACTAGCTATACTGAGCACTATACTAGCTATACTGGGGGCACTATACTGGCTATACTGAGCACTATACTGGCTATACTGAGCACTATACTGGCTATACTGAGCACTATACTGGCTATACTGAGCACTATACTGGCTATACTGAGCACTATACTGGCTATACTGAGCACTATACTAGCTATACTGGGGGCACTATACTGGCTATACTGAGCACTATACTGGCTATACTGAGCACTATACTGGCTATACTGAGCACTATATTGGCTATACTGAGCACTATACTGGCTATACTGAGCACTATACTGGCTATACTGAGCACTATACTAGCTATACTGGGGCATTTTACTAGCTATACTGAGCACTACCTACCTATACTGGGCACTATACTAGCTATACTGGGACATACTGGGGGGATCACGCGGCCAGCGTTTCCTACCCCCGGCTTACATGAGGGTCAATCATTTTTTTCTGTTTTTTGGGGTAAAAGTGGGGGGGTCGGCTTACATGCGGGTCGGCTTGCTTGCGAGTATATACGGTACTCTCATACAGTTGCATTTGGAAAACACTGCATTCAGCTCTATCGAATAATCTTAAAAATAAGGGGTGTAACACAAGGATTCCCTTTTGCACCTAACTTTTAAACAGTAATATCGTTTATATCATTAGAAATATGCTAGGTATCAAAATGACAATTGGGACTTGGGCTACAAAACGAGCCTTAAAATGAAACTAGAAGTGTGAATATGTACAGTATAAAAAGCCAAAGACTTATTTATAATAATTTACATAAAACATGGGCCTGAAGTGGTTAAAAAGCAGACATCTTTGCTCTTTGTTGCTGAAGTCTGAGGCCTTTAGAAAACCAGTTATTAGAATAGTAGCATGGGAAGCTGTTAAAACAACATCTTCTAACAATCTCATATCAATCATTCATCTGTCAGGAAGATGGACAACAAGGGGAGAAAATTTCAAACGGGTGATAACTTGCACTGGCCAGCTAAGCAACCTCAGTTTTAAAGAGGAGCTGTCAGCCGTACTATCTCAAAACAATTAACACACATATGTAGATAAATACTTGCTCTACTTACATACAGTATGTATTGCACTGTACACATTTTGATTTTAGTGATTTTTCTATAGTAAAAAAAAATACATTTGAAAATCCTTCTTAGGATTCTCTCTCTTGACTGTCCATCTTGAAGCCAATCCTGACATAATTTCCTCCTTTACTCTGTCCATGTTTGCATTGGCCGCCCTCCTCCCAGTCTTCAAACATTCCTAACCAGCTCTGCAATTAAAAGGGCATTGTCGTTGTGTGACTCTGTAGCTTCTCAGCATAAGAAATATTGGCCAATCAGAGAGGAACAAAGGAGTGGCCGGGGAACTAATCAGGCTGCATTAGTTAAGTCTGAGGGAACGTAAAGAAGAAAAAAAGAAAACTTCATTTGTGTGGCAGATGTACCATATAAGAGCAAGGGAAATTGGGGAATGATCTTTTATGGACAAGAAAAGTAAGAGTGATTTGTAACTTTTGGATTGCCTGGTTAGCATCCTTATTACTTGTTTACCAGACAAAAATAAAGAATTGATTTTATTCCTGACAGTTACACTTTAAAGTGATTCCAAGGCAGCAGGATAAAAAAGTTAGATATATACCTAGGTATAGGAAAGCCTCTGGATAGTCGTCCTCACAGCCATTACCGTGCACAGACCCCCGGAGCATATATGTGCTTGTGGCAGTTCTCCCGCTGTGTACAAGATCGGCAGTACTGCGACTGCACAGTTTTGGCCCCAACTGTGCAGTAAACCGAACCTACTCATCCGTGGGCTCCATGCTACTGCACAGGCACAGTACATCTGCAGGGTGTCCCCAGCAGTGATGGTGGTCTTGAGGAGGACATAGGAACCTTCTGAATGATCCAGAGGCTTCCCTCTTCTTAGACAGCCTGAAAATTGGTATTGTTTATTAGGGAAAATATAAATTAGATTCACTTGGGAGGTGTGTCGGGAAAAAAGATTTACTGTCCAAAAGACAAACTCAATATGTTTGGAACAATGTACTGCAAACAGACAAGGCAAAGTTACCTAACCAGAGCGCACAAAGAAATAAAAAAAGCCCAAAAAAAACTAAAACCAAGCTCAAAATGTTATGGATGGAAGAGGAGAGACTGGTATAGAGCATACCTACTTATTTTTTCTGACAACATTCAGGTATTAGACTGGGGGCCCAATCCAATTTTCTCCTTCGGTTTCCAATTTTTCAGCACTCTGCTATTGAAAACGCACCATAAAAGCAGGTGAATAAAAGTACTGACCAAACGACAATACTAAGTATTTTCTCGCTTGCTAGCGGCAAAGGCATTTCATTTATAAGATGGGAAAATATCACCTAGGAGAAAACGTAGAAGAAAAAGTGATTTGGATTGGGCCCTGGGTGTTTTTACTTAGTACAGAAGGAAATGGCACATCCATTGTTTTTTTTTTGTTAAATGATTGCAAAGCTTAATCTTTTTTTGCTCAATTATATCACTTCTATCTTTGATACTGTTTGAATGAAGGTAACAAATCATATATAAATATGTCCACATGTTAAATGATTCTTCATATAGGGTGTACATACTTTTTCACATGGAGTAAAATAAAACATAGAGACACCACAGCAGTACAAGCAACTGGGAAGGAGGAGAGGGCAATATTTTAGGAGCATTATCTTTGAACAGAAAAAAAAGGCACCCCAACAATTTGGTCATCTATGAACAATCCACGACTGATTTTTACAACTCCATTTTACAGGGAGTGCAGAATTATTAGGCAAGTTGTATTTTTGAGGAATAATTTTATTATTGAACAACAACCATGTTCTCAATGAACCCAAAAAACTCATTAATATCAAAGCTGAATATTTTTGAAAGTAGTTTTAGTTTGTTTTTAGTTTTAGCTATTTTAGGGGGATATCTGTGTGTGCAGGTGACTATTACTGTGCACAATTATTAGGCAACTTAACAAAAAACAAATATATACCCATTTCAATTATTTATTTTTACCAGTGAAACCAATATAACATCTCAACATTCACAAATATACATTTCTGACATTCAAAAACAAAACAAAAACAAATCAGTGACCAATATAGCCACCTTTCTTTGCAAGGACACTCAAAAGCATGCCATCCATGGATTCTGTCAGTGTTTTGATCTGTTCACCATCAACATTGCATGCAGCAGCAACCACACCCTCCCAGACACTGTTCAGAGAGGTGTACTGGTTCCCTCCTTGTAAATCTCACATTTTATGATGGACCACAGGTTCTCAATGGGGTTAGGATCAGGTGAACAAGAAGGCCATGTCATTAGTTTTTCTTCTTTTATACCCTTTCTTGCCAGCCACGCTTAGGAGTACTTGGACGCATGTGATGGAGCATTGTCCTGCATGAAAATCATGTTTTTGTTGAAGGATGCAGACTTCTTCCTGTACCACTGCTTAAAGAAGGTGTCTTCCAGAAACTGGCAGTAGGACTGGGAGTTAAGCTTGACTCCATCCTCAAACCGAAAAGGCCCCACAAGCTCATCTTTGATGATACCAGCCCAAACTAGTACTCCACCTCCACCTTGCTGGCGTCTGAGTCGGACTGAAGCTCTATGCCCTTTACCAATCCAGCCACGGGCCCATCCATCTGGCCCATCAAGACTCCCTCTCATTTCATCAGTCCATAAAACCTTAGAAAAATCAGTCTTGAGATATTTCTTGGCCCAGTCTTGACGTTTCAGCTTGTGTGTCTTGTTCAGTGGTGGTCGTCTTTCAGCCTTTCTTACCTTGGCCATGTCTCTGAGTATTGCACACCTTGTGCTTTTGGGCACTCCAGTGATGTTGCAGCTCTGAAATATGGCCAAACTGGTGGCAAGTGGCATCTTGGCAGCTGCACGCTTGACTTTTCTCAGTTCATGGGCAGTTATTTTGCGCCTTGGTTTCTCCACACGCTTCTTGCGACCCTGTTAGCTATTTTGAATGAAACGCTTGATTGTTCGATGATCACGCTTCAGAAGCTTTGCAATTTTAAGAGTGCTGCATCCCTCTGCAAGAGATCTCACTATTTTTGACTTTTCTGAGCCTGTCAAGTCCTTCTTTTGACCCATTTTGCCAAAGGAAAGGAAGTTGCCTAATAATTATGCACACCTGATATAGGGTGTTGATGTCATTAGACCACACCCCTTCTCATTACAGAGATGCACATCACCTAATATGCTTAATTGGTAGTAGGCTTTCGAGCCTATACAGCTTGGAGTAAGACAACATGCATAAAGAGGATGATGTGGTCAAAATACTAATTTGCCTAATAATTCAGCACTCCCTGTATTTAGAACATCTTCTTCCAAATTGTAAAACTACGGTATAACTACAGCTAGTAACTTATATTGTAGCTTATTTTTTTATTTAGTCCTTGCAATGTATAGAGAGCTGAACTGAAGTGACTACTTGTTTTCTAAATGGAATTTCACTTTACTGCTGACATTTTTTTCTGGATGCGAATTTCGCATCTAATGCACACAGGCACATAGGAATTCATTGCTGTGCAAATTTGTGTGCTTAAAAAACCCTGCACAAATTTGCACCTGGCAGAAACGAGCCCTAAGGGATGCAAGGAATCACTGGCCTAACTGTATATGCAAAATGTGTTTATTTGTTGAGGCATACTGGAGCCGAAGGCAGCAGATGGATTTTCAGGTTTGAAAAGCGATGTGAAGTGAAGGATGGAAGTCCAGAATAACCTTCTTGTTTCTAGGTACGCTCACACTAGCACGTTGTGTTGTACTGCACACTGATTTACCCACTGTAACCATTCAAAGTCTATGTCACACTCCATCAGTTGCAGTGTGATGCATGAGATTCCAGTGCTACAAAGAACCTGCAGTGCACTGCTAGAATTGCACACACTGATACTCTCAATTGTATTAAAGGTGCAGATTGGTCAGTTGCTTCTTTGCAGGTCAGTGTGTTTGTGGTTGTCAAACTATTTAGATCGTATTGTATGAAAACCGAGAAGCTGGTGGGCCTGCTAATGGGCTATTAACGGTGCAATTTTTAGCAAACATTCTTATTTTTGAGAAAAACATTCAAACTGAAAGAAAAGATCATATTTCAATGGTCCATAGCATTAAAGAATCCAACTTGTGATCATATCTAAACCAGTTAGGATCGTATCTGAAAAATCCACCATGCCAATCATTTCTTTAAGGAAACAATCGATAATGCGATCATTAAGGATTTATCAGGCCCACCAGCTTCTCGGTTTTCATACAATACAATCTAAATAGTTTGATTGAAAATGGGTCTGTTTACTAAAAATTATACCATTAATGTGCCTTTATATGCATGTTATAACACGACGCAATGCAGCACCCCAGTGTGACACTAGCCTTGACAGGCACCTGTAAGGAAAAGAGTGCCCCTGGGGGTACTTGCCTCGGACGTGGGAAGCCGCTGATTCCGAATGTGGTTTCCCCCGTCCTCCTCGGCCAGCAGGAATCCTGTGCTGGGACTTACGGACATAACAAAAACAATACCCATTGCCGCTGAGCGTAGGCACGGTTTCCCGCTAGGCCTCCAGCGGATTTAGCCAAGCCTGATCAGGTCCGCTGTACTGCGCAGATATGAGGTGCCTATGCAGTAGCGTGGACCCGATCAAACTCGGCTATTTCCACCGGAGCCCATGAGGGAAACCGCTACTGCGCATGTGAACAAGCCACTGACATGGAGATCTTTGGGGGTCCCAGTGCTGGATTCCCTCTATTGCAGAGGATGGCAGAAGCCTCTCTAGGAACCAGACGCCTCCCCTCCCGAGGCAAGTATCCATCAGAGTCCTATATATATATATATATATATATATATATATATATATATATATATATATATATATATATATATATATATATATATATATACACACACACACACACACACACACACACACACACACACATACAGGTACACTTTAAGTTTTGATATAGTGGAGAAAGGTTTTGTTTTTTTATCTTTGCATTTCACCTAAAGATGATTTTTTTTTTAAATCGCACCCAATACCAGCAACCCCACTGATATTGCCCAAGACCAAATTCCCTCTTCACTCACCCTTTCCAGAGTCAATTCTTAAAATAGCTGAATAAATTAATAAATAAATAAATAAAGAGCAAGGGGAAAGGGGGAAAAAAGCCATTTTTTTTCCAGAGCTCCCCTATAATTATGAAATAATGGTTCATTTCATATCAATGCCAGTGAAATCTTTGAATCAACCTCAGATGGGGGGGGGGGGGGGGGGGGACTGGAACTGTATCCCCACTCCCAAGTAGTTTACTATATCAGAATTTGTCATACATTATATATTTATACAGACACATTTGCAGGGACATGAGGACTGAGTTTACTATATCCAGAGGTTTACTATATCAGTTTACTATAGTGAGATTCTACTGTATTCTATCTTTACAGTCTCTGTATCGGAAAAGAACAATATGCAACAACGAAATCCATTGGCCCATTACATGTTTATTTCTACATAAAATGTAAAAGCAGCAATCTGATTTCAGAACTACAAGTAGTGGACTGCTAAAAGCACAAGAAGGTTTCTGGGAAAGCAAGCTGATCAGTCATTTAGCTTCTGGCAGATGTGGTGTATGTGTAAGCTACAGGTGTCCAGACGATAGGCACTTTTTACTCTGCGTCTGACTAGCATTCTATAAGGAAGATTACCTCAACCAGTACCTATATTGCTTGTTGAGCACACTCAACATTGCATACCTGAGAATTTACAACCAAGACTGAACTGTAAAGTACAAAGACATGTCTGGCTACCTTTTGCATTTGCAGCAAAGACAACCAACCAAATCTGCTCAAATTCTGTGATGTTGTAAAAGTCAACTTTTCCCAAAAACATCTATTTGCACAGGTTAAAGATCAAGATAAAGACCTGACAAAGACGTGTGTGCATCCTAAAACACGTTGTCTACTCAGCATACAGAGCTGGCTCACAGAGGGGCTCCCACTCATGACATCTTGCTGGATCTTACCCCGGATCACACCGTAGACATGCTCCCTTTCCCTTTGTTGTGGTTTCCAACCCAAAATCCCACACATGAGTAAGCTGCACTACCTTAGATCTTCGCTTGGTGACTTGAAAGACGAAACTAAAGGTTTCTACCCACCACGTGATCTTTCTGGCAATGTAAGACCATTTTTCACAGTATTGCGCAACATCTTGTAACATTGTTTAACTTAAATTAGTTAAACGATGTGCCGTGGTCATGACGGTCACGATCAAGGACTATTATTCTGACCTCTGTAGACTCCCGTGCAAAAGAACCGCTAATATATCACACCTGTCACGCGTATCCACAGCAGAAGATGGAAAGGGAGAACAATTGTTCATTGGATCGTAGGTCGCCAGTAGTTCCCTGATCCATCTTCTGCCATCTTCTCGTGGATACAGCTTAAGGCTGATCACATATCCTTTTGTTTTCAACATGGCTTAAAGAGACACTGAAGCGAAAAAAATATATGATATAATGAATTGGTTGTGTACTATGAATAATTACTAGAAGATTAGCAGCAAAGAAAATATTCTCATACTTTTATTTTCAGGTATATAGTGTTTTTTCTAACATTGCATTATTCTATAATATGTGCACATTACACAACACTCAGCATTCAAAATGAGTCTTTCAGAGCAGTCTGTGAAGTAATGAACTCTCCTCTGTCAGAGGAAAAGTAAATAGTCCAGGAACAGTTGAGATAATAAAAGTCAGATAACAGCCCTCTCCATGACTAAAACTTAGGAGAGATTAATGTCTTGTTTGCATAGAGATAACAACTGGAGTTTCTCAACTCTTCCTGTACTGGAAACAATTAGACTGATGTATCTGATCTTAATGTTTTATTCCTTAGCTGTGCTACACATACAAATCATAATATCATTTTTTTTCGCTTCAGTGTCTCTTTAAGATGGCTCCAATACGCCTCATCATATTTCTATACCAGCCTAGGCTCTACAGCTTACCCAGCTACCTCCCAGGCTTATGGTCCCTTGCTTATTCTAGATTATTATACTCATGACACCTTACACTTTTCAATACCCTTCAATTCACTCATTAAAACCATCCTGCAACACACTAATATATCGATGCAACTTTCTTTTCATTCATTGATATTGAAATACTTCAGCCACTTTGATTAACGTACTTTCCCACGGTTATACTGGGACCCAGTTTCTTTCCACCCAACCTGTGGACCATCACTACAAATATTTGAACACTTAAAGCAGCAGGGACATCCATATTATCCCAGGAAAAAAAACACATATATAGGTAGATACTGTAAATACTTGTTCTACTTACATAACATATGTATTCTACTGTCCACGTTTTGATTTCAGTGAATTTTATAGGCATTTTCCATCTTTAATGCCTCTTGCTGAAGCAAATCCTGATATTTACTTACTCTTTATTTCCTAGAAACTGTACTTTCATATGTAGCTTGGTTTGTAAACAGGTAAGCACAGCATAGATCATATTTCAGCAGCTTCTGTAGATAGGTGAGGTGCATTTCCCTTCTCAGCCTTGTGTCACACTGAACTGTCCTCAGCCAATCAGTGAGGAGCAGGAATGTGGGAGGAGAGATAACAAGCTTCCCTCTTCCCGGCAATGTACCAGAATAGAGCCAGGCTGACTGAGATAAGATTCATTACAGCTGAAACATTTATGATTATATTGGAATGCTTGCAATGCAGACTGTATGTAGACTACAGAACAAACACAGAGCAGTGGGTAAATGGAATTTGATTTTGTGGCTGACAATCCAGCTTTAAAATATGTTACAACCCTTCCTAGATGTGGAAATAAAAGCTTTCTGTTGAAAGATGTGTTACAGTGATGGACTATGCACACAATACGGCTGCTGGACACATTGGTAGGTTGTGACCCAATCAGTATAGATGAATGGAAGTGCACATCTACCACATCAATATGATGCAGGGATATGTTTTGCTGCCATGCTACTCCACCCTTAGTAGTAAGTCCAGGCACTAGCGATGAGAATGCGATGCACATCATGCTAGTATTGTAAACGGGCCACCAAATGATTTTCTAAACTGTGTTCAATGGGATGGTGTTTATCTTATCAGTTTAATTAAATGGAAAGGAGATTATTATGGTGGGTCCCAGACAGATATTTGTATTCCATCATTTTAGGTCAAACATCTGAAGACACCCTTAAAGAGAACCCGAGGTGGGTTTGAAGAATATTATCTGCATACAGAGGCTGGATCTGCCTATACAGCCCAGCCTCTGTTGCTATCCCAAACCCCCCTAAGGTCCCCCTGCACTCTGCAATCCCTCATAAATCACAGCCACGCTGCTGACAAACAGCTTGTCAGAACTGGCTGTGTTTATCTCTATAGTGTCAGTCTGCTGCTCTCCCCGCCTCCTGCAGAACTCTAGTCCCCGCCTGCATCCCTTCCCTCCCTGCTGATTGGAGGGAAGGGACGGGGGCAGGGACCGGAGCTATGCAGGAGGCGGGGGAGCAGCTGAGACTGACACTACAGATGTAAATACAGCCTCACAGCACGGCTGTGATTTATGAGGGATTGCAGAGTGCAGGGGGACCTTAGTGGGGTTTGGGATAGCAACAGAGGCTGGGCTGTATAGGCAGATCCAGCCTCTGTATGCAGATAACATTCTTTAAACACACCTCGGGTTCTCTTTAACTTAAATTAACAGATTAGATAACAAATATGTTTCCAAGATCCATTTGTCAAATGTTTCAGCAAAATTCGGAGGCCAACAGGATTCTGAAGCAGATATGTTCACCGCTGATCATCTCAGCACAGCGCACTAAACACACTTCAGACACTAAAAATATGGGGGTATGGTTAGTGTTCGGTCAGGAGCCAAGACTAAGTTGGGATATTTGGGGAACCAGGAAGGCAAAATTGAAATGCTGGGGCTATCAGTGCCACAATATGTAGTAACATTTGATAATATTATACAGTGCCAATACATTTTTGCCCAAATGTACTGAGGGCATCTCTTCCTGTTACAATCTACAAAACTGGAGGATGGCCTATGGATGTTTTTTTACTACCCACAGGTATGTATTGTATAGCCCTACAAAACGCACACTGCCAGTAGCAGCAGCCAAGTATTAGTTCCTATATGATTTGGGCATTATTCATCAAAGCAGAGAGTAGAATGGTTTGTGTTGTCCACCAAATCCACACGTTCCAGGAGTCTCTGGTTATTGTGGGAAAAACAACATGGTTTTTAAAGGAATACTGAAGTGCGTTAAAAAAAGTTGATTATGCTTCTTCAGTGGGCTGTGGACAAGCGTATATGTACGGTTTTTCTCCATGCACAATGCTTTGTTGTTCTGGACTTGCATGAACCTTACTTGCGCATGCACAACAATGGCCACACCCATCCAGGGCTGCGCTCGCACACTGAAGACACCAAGGTACCCAGCACTGGAACGTTACAGTGTAAGAAGACACAGGAAGATTCTGGACTATTCAGAGGCTACCCATTAGGGAGGGTCGATTAAAAAGAATTTCGAACTGATGCAGCATTATGCAAATTTATGCAGCTTGAAAATGAACCAATCAAATCCTGCTCAGGGTAAATTTTGATTGGTCCATTTTCAAGCTGCATAAATTTGTGTACACAATTTGCATAATCCTGCATCAACTTGAAATTATTTGAATCTCACTGACCATCCCTACTTCCCACTACTAGGGATGGTCAAGTAGATGCAAATAAGTTCGGGTTGATGCAAATGTATGCAAATCTTTATGCAAATGTATGCAGCTTGAAAATGAACCAATCAAATCTTGGTGAGGTAAAATTTGATTGGTTCATTTTCAAGCTGTATACATTTGCATAACTCAAAGTTATTTGCATCTACTTGACCATCACTAACCCACTACCAAGGCAAGTGTCTTATTTTACCAAATTAAGGATTACTTTTAGTAACTGTGGTAATTAACCCTCATGGCATCTGCACACTGAAAAGCTATGTATATGTATAACAGCATTTGCAGAAAAGAGAGCATTTCCAAAGCAAGGTATTCTGTGTGTTTGATAATCATCTACATAACAGGGACTACCCTAATTTACCTGGTTACCATTTTATTATAGTGAACATTAAACAAAACAAGAAAATTAAATACACTCCTTCACAATTTAGTTATTCTTCCTTCTAAAGGAATCTGGCCTAAGAGCAGCAAGGCTTTTAACACACGATTCTGTTATAATACAAAGAAATTCTCTAAAATGAAATAAAAAAATAAAAAAGAGAGAGAAAGATAACAATGTTATGAAAATCTAGCCACAGGTTTACTAAGTTTAATGGAAACCTGAGATGTCAAGTACTGCAGTATTTATACTTACCTGGGGCTTCTTCCAGTCCCATGTGATCCGGGGGGCTCCCTCGCCGTCCTCCCCAGCCGCTCGGTTGTCCCATGGTCACCTCTGCTAATTTGGCCAGTTTTGCTGTTCTGCGCACGTCGTTGAGTTCTGTGCCTGCACGGAAGAGCACCACTCGCCGCATTAGCAGAGGTATCCACGGAAAAATGGAGTGGTCGGGGAGGACAGCGAGGGTGTCCACGGCCCACGGGGGGCTGAAGGAAGCCCCAGGTAAGTATAAATACTGCTGTACCTACCATCTCAGGTACACTTTAAAGCAAACAAATGTACCTGAGCGTATTAACCTGCTGAGTGTTCTGGACGAGACGCCGGAGGGTGCCGCTCAGGCCCTGCTGGGCCGATTTAGACAAAATAAAAAGGAGCACACGCAGCCGGCACTTTGCCAGCCGCGTGTGCTACCTGATCGCCGCGTGCAGCGGCGAAAGAGGATCCCCCCCAGCCCAGCGCAGCCGGACCAAACAGTTCCGGCCAGCGCTAAGGGCTGGATCGGAGGCGGCTGACATCAGGACGTCGGCTGACGTCCATGACGTCACCCGACTCGTCGCCATGGCGACGAGGAAAGCAAAATTCTTGTTACTTCTGATCGCTGGAGGCGATCAGAAGTGCGGATTAGGAGCGCCCTCTAGTGGGCTTTCATGCAGCCAACTTTCAGTTGGCTGCATGAAATAGTTTTTTTTTAATAAAAAAAAAAAAACGTCCGGTCGCCAGCCTGGCGATCTTAATAGAACGCCAGGCAGGTTAATAATATATTTACATATAATTATACTATATACTTGCCAACGTAGATAGCAATCTAAAATGTAGAACAATTAAATGCTTTGAGAAGTTGCCAGGATTTGTTGGGAAACAAATGACAGTTGAAGTGAGAGCGATATTGAATCTGACATTTATTTCCTTTTAGACAACGTTAATTGCCTGGCTGTTCTGCTGATCGTCTGCCTCTAATAAATAATATGCATAGTGACTGTTCATAGGGATCGGGACTCAAGCCATTGAGGAACAGTTTGGGGCTAAGTGCTGTACAGATGTGTTTGCTTGGTTACAGCTGACATACACGTACTGTTACTATGATAGGGGAATTGGGACAACAGTGAGGGTAGAACGGAGATGCTTTTGGAAGGTGGGGCAATGAGAAAAACAATGCACTTGCAAGATGATCAGGCCTTCCAGATCTTTTGGCCATGTAATGCCTAGTACACACCATGTTGAAAAAAATCGATCTGGCAAGAAATCTGCCTGAAAATCTCATCGTGTGTACTAGGACGGCCGTACACATGCTTGATTTTCACTCGAGACAGCAGCCCACAGGGGCGATCACAACCGGCGTTAGACTTAGTGTGTATGCAATGCCTAAGTGACCTTGAGGGACAGCCTGTTCAGATGCTAGATTCTTATCTGAGATGGCATCGAACGGCATCTTGGACGAGTTCCGTCAAGCACATATATGATGCTTTAGGCTAATTTCACACCAGGACGTTGCGTTAGAGGGGGCGTTAAGGTCGCATAACGTCCCCCTAACGGAACGCCTGGTGGTGCTGGATCTGTACGTCAGAGTGAGCCGCGTTGTGCAGCTCACTCTGGCATCACGTGGTCCCGCCGGCCAATCGCCGCACAGAGCGGCCGCTCCAGGAAGTAAACACTGCATGTCACAACGTGCAGTACATATTAATTAGCCATGTGCCTGGCCGCTCTCCGCTCCTCCACAAGATTACTAAGCATGTGCAAGCCGCGTCTAAAGTACTGCATGCAGTATGTTGTCTTGTGACGCAGCGTTACAATGTAACGCAACGTGGGCACTGTGAACCGCCCCATTGATTTTATATTACTGTGCGGTGGGCTGCGTTACTGGTTGCTCTAACGTGCGCCTGTAACGTCCCACTGTGAAACCAGCCTTAAGCTATGTACACCGTCCTCAGGTGAAATGATCTTTCCTGTTTATGTCAACTAGAAATCTTTAGTGTGCAGGTGTACCCAACATGGCTGGACTCCTCTTTATAGATCCGTCATAACAGACTCACTTTTCTCTTGCAGATTATACTGTTCGAGTCCCTTATATGTATGTTAGGCGCACCCTCAGTAAACATCAGTTTGTAATACAATCCAATACAATCCAATACAATCCAATACTACTGTCAAAACAGCCTTCCTGGAGTGCTACCTCTTTATCCGTAATTATCTCAGGTACTTTGCTTCTGTTCTTGCTAGGGTTGCTCATATCAGGACACAAGTTACTGTACATACATTTTCCCCCCAATTGCATTAAAGAGACACTGAAGCGAAAAAAAAAAATATGACATTAGGATTTGTACGTGTAGTACAGCTAAGAAATAAAACATTAAGATCAGATACATCAGTCTATTTGTTTCCAGTACAGGAAGAGTTAAACTCCAGTTATCTCTATGCAAACAAGCCATTAAGCTCTACAACTTTCAAAGTCATGGAGAGGGCTGTTATCTGACTTATTATCTCAACTGTTCCTGGACTATTTACTTTTTCTCTGTCAGAGGAGAGGTCATTAGTTCACAGACTGCTCTGAAAGAATCATTTTGAATGCTGAGTGTTGTGTAATCTGCACATATTATAGAATGATGCAATGTTAGAAAAAACACTATATACCTGAAAATAAAAGTATGAGAATATTTTCTTTGCTGCTAACCTTCTAGTAATTATTCATAGTACACAACCAATTCACTATATCATATATATTTTTTCGCTTCAGTGTCTCTTTAAAGTCTACGGGCATGAGACAACACATTTTCAAGAAAGTTCTCAATTTCGCAAAATTGTGTACATTGAAAAAAAAATCCATTAAACTTTAACAAACATTTCAAATCAGATGACAACGCAAATTTTGATGGAAAAATGACTTTGGCAAAAATATGAACTACTTGCTATTCTTCAGTTTACCCAAGTATGATACAATTTGCAACCTTGGTTGAAACCCCATTCATTTGGGAATATTATCACCAAATTTTCCTAGAACTAGTACAAGCCTTATCTTAATTAACAATTAGTCAGTAAACACAGAAAAGGGTTAAGATGAAATGGGGCTCAGGCAAGAAAGCAGTTTTTGCCCACTGCTTGTGATCACCTGTTTATTTTTTATTTTTTAGCAAGATGTGGTGGGGCTAGAGTCTAATAGGCCACTAGACTCTCTCGAGGCCCTAAGCAGCTGCCTAGGTTTCCCTTGTGGTAGATACAGCTCTGAGCAAACACACTGTGGAATATCATAGGATTAGAACCTCTAGTTTAGAAAATCTGAAAGCTCTTGAATTTGATCTGTTACACCTTAAAGCACAAATCTAGCCATAAATGCAGCAAAGCTGATTATAACAACAATCAGGATGATTAGTGAAGCAAAGCAAATTGGTAGAGAGAATACCATTTTTTATAGGTGAAACGTCCTCAGAACTACAATACAGCTGGTTTACTGTCCTGTCTTGATTTAGCTGGATTGCAGGTCAATCAGGTGTCACCATACAACTCCCAATGTAAAAAGAATAATAAAGGCATTCAACTAAGAAACATGTGACTGAAAGGTGGTGGCAAAAGGCAGGGACAACACCTAGACCATATATAACGTAACGAGAACAGAGGCACCAAAAGTGCTTAGGAGGCAGTGGTGGACTTTCCCCCTACAAGCAGACACAAGAAGCTGTGTATTCAAGGCAACATAAATTTATTGGTACACTCCAGGGTTTTTTGTGCAAAAAAAAAAAAAAAACCTCGAGTGTACCAATACATTTATTTTGCCTTGAATACACAGCTTCCTGTGTCTGCTTGCAGGAGGTAAGTCCACCACTGCCTCCTAAGCACTTTTAAACCTTTTAACATTTGATTTTAACCTTTTGGCGCCTCTGTTCTCCTTACGTTATAATTGATGTCCACCCCTGGTGGAGGGGGATACCCCTTTCTTTCTGTCTACAGAGAGCGACTTCTTAACCCTGAGTGAGGACAGGATAATCTCCTCACCTGCCTGTACAGTGGTTGCCTGGAGGTAACCCTGGTTTGTGAGTATAATATTTGTATATTTGTACTCCTTACAATAACCCATTTACCAATAACTACTACACTATATAGGGCTCTCGGCTCTCTCTCTCTTTACAAACACCTAGACCAAGTTAAAGCCATTTTCTTGGTTTCCCATTAATTTAAAACCATCAATTTGCCAATTTACAACTCTTTGTTTTAAACATGATTATAAAACTCCACTCTTTAATGCCTCCACATTAAATAATTTGTCTACAACATAATTTAACAGAAATACACATGGGTAGAATGGATTTCAAGGACTATAAATTGCAGCTGTGTAGTACCATTTATACTCACCTGATTCTTCAGGCTGCTTTTATACGTGTGGTGCGATGATCCAACGGCAGGGGAGCCTGCCACAGGATCACCACACGAAATCCTACTTCATATGACCCTCCCTCCAGCAGAGTGCACCGACAGGGACATATATGCATAGTCTCGTCCCCGTCCAGTGATGTACTTCCTGCTGAACAGGAAGTAAATTACCGGGATCCCTGCAGGTCTGTGCGTCGCCATTTACACTTATTATGTCGCCATAGACTTGTACTAGTGCATTATGTGTGCGGTAGGAACAGATCATGCTATAAATGACTCTGCGACAGACCTGCGTCGATTTGGCTACTTCCAGTGCAGCACCACGCATTGTGTGAGCAGGAAAGTCTCCATCGACTTTCAATGCCCTTGCGTTGGGGGAGCACACCGCACGGTGTCGTAGTGAGGGATATGTAAAAGCGGCCTAAATGTTTTAAAAAAGACAGACAAAAATGTTTGTGAACAATTATCTATGTGAATAGTCCATTTATGGTCATAGTATAGACCTACGCACATTTGACTTTGGCAATACAATCCCAGCATGCTCCAAAGACATCAACATGGCTCTTAATAGCCACACAAAATGCACCACAAGAGCTCTCGCAAAAGCATGTGAAATATGAGAAGAGGGGCAACACATTTCATAAAACATTATTCATGAAAGGTAAGTGTGACTTTAATAACATTGCAATTACATTTTCGTTCATGCTGTAGATGGTTTTTCTAAATTTAATATGATAGGTCAACTTTAAAGTATCTAAAATATAAATATTACTGAAGGTTAAGAAGATTTGCTAAGAAAAGTAAATATAAGTTGGCAATTTTCTTCTTGATTTTTATAAACGTACAAAATAGGTAAACAACTTACATACACACCCGTACAAACACATGTCTGAGTATAGCTCTATACATTATCCATACATACACACACACATACATACATGCATGTAAGTTAAGCCTACCCGTCTCATAATAACCATCAATCAACAAAGAGTACGAGTACTAGAGGTAGTCTGCTGTGTTCCTTTCTTTGTTAGTATGTTTTTCTTATGCAAGAAAATCTTTTTAGGTTATTTCTGCTAAAGGCTTCTGTGCAATAAAAGTCTAACTATTCAACGAATAAACACCACTTAATATAAATTTTCATCCATAGGTCCTATTTAAAATGAAGTGCTTGGTGATTTTCCCATCTCAACCCAAAAAGCGAGTTTAGAGTCCACTTTGATTTTTTTTCCACAGCTTGTCAATAAATGTAAGTATTAGTGTAAAATATTAAACAATTTATTTTGTTACTGACAATGCGAATTTCTTCATAAGAAAAACCTCCCCACAGTTCCTCAAAGCCTGGAATGGGTAGTCCTTTATGTTTGGTAAAAATGATGATAGTGGTGGTGGTGCTCATGGTGATGGTGGTGCTCATGTCTTTGTACCAGGTGTCCAGTGTGGCCTTCATACAACAACATGCTTGGCAGATCCCTCACATGCTCCTTCTCAACAACGTTGACAGGAGACTGAAAGGACTTGCACATCTGGTGACCTTCCTTTGTTTTCTGCTTGCTTTTTCTGTGTGGTTGTTGAGGTGGTAAAGGGTGGTATTGGTAGCCTTGTCCCATAAGTGCAGATGGCGATGTCACAGGAACTGACGTAGTATGGTTAGGTTTGCTTCTTGGTGTCCTTCCAGGTTGGCAGATAAACGCTGAACCATTTTTAGCTGAAGCTTTCGGACTTCTGACAGAATGTTTGTTAGATTCTTGACCTCGCTGTCTTTGCTGAAGTTCAACCATCTTTGGATGGGAAGGGTCCAGTAAACCAAAATGCCCAGGATCCAATGCCTGAGACCTTCTCTGGTGGAAGTAGAGCATTTCCGGTTCATGGGAACGAGATCTCATCTGATTAGAAGCCCTTGTATGCGACTCATTTTTTTCACCGGTGGTTGGAGAACCTAACAAACACAAGCAGACTTTGAAATAAAATATGGCCATCACAAAAGAAAACAAATTTCCAGTGTTTTTGTTTATTGTAAAATCATTAAAAAAATATTTTTTGTTGATGCATTAAGCGTGCTATTTTTAACTCCGAGTCTCAGTCCACTTTTGTAAATGCTTAGCGCTAGCAATTAAATTCTGTTGATAGAACATTCGCTTAAATAACTGTAGGCAATTGGTGCCATTAGAATGGAATGTTGACATGCAAGATACTGTATGTATTCGAGGACTACTCTATTATCAAAACATATATTTAGTAGTGACATTTTAATAACAGTATATAAGCTTAACGTTTGTATGTAAACAATTTGTACAACAAGCTAGATGTGAAATGGGGGGAGCGGAGGAGACCTGGGGGAAGCAGAGCAGGACACATGAGGACAATACAGGAACTCCTTGTATTTGGCATAAAAGATGAAGGTACTATTTCTCCCAATTTTTGGGGGGAGAAAAAGCATGTCTTATATTACGAAAAATGCGGTAATCTCCCTCCATTTCTTACAATACGATCTACCATAGATCCATGGAAGCAATTTTTCAAACAAGTTCCTACTGATATACATAGTGGCCACATGAGTGTACCTATTTAGAACAGTACACAAAATTATTGATAACATTAATATAAAAAATGGGTTGATGCAGGGGTAAAACATATTAAGTGCTTTGTTGGCCGAGGTAATATTAAATCATTCCAAGAGCTCGAAACGTTGCATTGTACGCCGTCAGAACTACAATAAAGAGCATAATATTTGAACTGGATGGTGCTGGTCTACTCTCTCACTACTACGCTTTCATCTGGTGTGCTGCCAGGTCGACCTTGACTCATCCCACCCAAACAGGAGTGTTCCACCGTTCTTTGCAATCCTTCCAAGCCATTAAAGAACAGTTTGATATTTCTATTAAAGAGCTACACCCTTATCTCTAACTCAAACATGTCATACCTCATATTCAGAAAATCAGCCCTTCGATTTCACACACTATTAAAACTTTTCCCTTCGCTGCTTTCGTGCATCAAAAAGGAAAATCTTTGTTTTATTCTTAACTACTTCAATCGGCTGTCCCATCATAAATTGAAAATATAAAGCACTTGTCAGAACTTCAACTTGATATTACCTCTGTAGATATTTCTTGGGAATCTAATGCAATATTACCATATCCCAAATGTGGGACACACTGCGAATATTTCCATAAAAGTCTATCATTGTATTTGACCCCACAAAAATTAGCCAGAATTTATCCTGACTAAGCTTCCTTGTGCTGAGGAAACTATAAAATGCTAAACTCTCTCTCGCATATAATCGTGCCCTGCCCAAATCCCCTACTGGAAAGAAGTAGAAAACCTAGTCTCTTCAGGAATAAGGCACCCTCTTTCCCTAGACAAGCAATATTACATGTCGACCTAAATTCCATCCCGATGAAAGACAGGTTCTACATATCTTGTTTGATGCGCAGCCAGATCCCTGATTTTCAGTTTCGGGAAATCAAGTGATGCCCCAAATGCTCATATGCTTGAGTCTCTTATAGAAAGCAACCTGAACATGGAACTTAAACTAAGGAAAACTATCTTGCACTCAATAATAGTGATAATATATAAATCTATTTATTCACTTTATTTAGGATTCCCCTTATTCCTGTCAAAACAGGTTCACCGGATTACATGTATGTAGTATTTGTGAATACCTAGAGCCATGTACTGTATATACAGTATGGGCTTGATTCACAAAAGAGTGCTAACTGTTAGCACGGCTGTTTTCGCGTGAATTTTCGCATTGCGCACGATCGCAAATTTTCAAGCGAAACGATAACGTTTTCACGCGCAAACGTGAATTTTACCTCGAAATCTATAACGTTTTCGCGCGAAAATGTGCGTTTGCGCGCGAAAACGCTATCATTTCGCACGAAAATTTGCGATCGCGCGCAATGCGAAAATTTGCGCGGAAACGGCCGTGCTAACAGTTAGCACTCTTTTGTGAATCAAGCCCTATGTGTATTAAAGAGTAGCTGTCAGCCATACTATCTCAGAAAAAAAACACATGTAAGTAGAGCAAGTATTTATCTACATATACAACATACTGTATGTACTGTACTGTCCACATTTTGATTTTAGTGATTTTTCTACAGTAAAAAAAAAAGAAAATCCTTCTTAGCATTTCCCATGTCAACTGTGGCTATTTTGAAGCCAATACTGATGTCATTTCCTCCTTTACTTTCCTCTGCCCGATTTGTCCACCGTTCACTATAGAAAGTGCATTGTCTCAGCTGGAGAAATATTGGCCAATCAGAGAGGAACAGAGGTGAGGTGAGGGGAAAACAGGAGGGAAAGAGGCTTCAGCCAATCAGGCTGCATTAGTTAAGTCTGAAAGGAAGTAGAAAAGCAAAAAAGGACAGCCCAGCATTCCCTGCAACTTCCTTTTTGTGTACCAAAATGCGATTTTAACTCTTGTATTGCCTGGTTAGCATTCGTATTACTTGTTTACCAGATAAAAATAAAGAAGGGATTTTTACTTTTATGCCCGACAGTTACACTTTAATGGTGAATACCTAGAGCCAGCTCTCGAGTTATCTCTCTGGTCAAGTCTAATCCAGTTTATTCCAGATCAGTTTACTTTATTGCAACCTAGTTCGGTCCCAGTTGCCTATACTAGATCTGTTCTTTTTAGTTGTATTAGTTTCCTTTTTTTGTTTTGGATTATGAGTAGACATTAAACGGAGTTAACTTTAAACTATGTACCCTCCAAGCATCATATAGGTCTAGTAGCTAGAACACTAAAGTACAATCGGATGTTAGGTTGGTTTTTCCCCTATTTCTGATAGTGGCACCTTGGGAGCAGATGGCCGCATTGCTCCTGTGCGAGAATGGTATCGCCTGCACAGTAGGAAGCCACATACTGCACAGGCACAGCCATGATCACGTGGGTGCAGAATAGCCGTGCTTGTACCTGAAGAATCCAGGGGGGTGGCGGCTGCAGCTAAGAGGGAATAGGAAGACTCTACAGCATACAGAGGTTCCCATCTTCCACAGTAGGTATTTTTATTTTACCTGAGGTTCCTCTCGGTTCCCTTTAAGCTTTTTCCCCCCTAAACCTTTGTCAGCAAAAAAACTCACCTGGGCCAAACCTTGAAGTGTAGTTCTCTATGCCTGCAAGATCCAAATAGTGGTTTCTCCTTTCAATACTTTCATCCACACACTGCCGAAGACTTTCAGCCTGTTCTGTTTCATTTTCAGCTGGGCTATGTCTATAAGAGACAACAGAAAATGGGATACACCTAGGAAACACTGGTATAACTTCCATACACACAACAAATATATAAGGCAATCATACTTCTGTCTACAGTGATGTCACCGAATTCTTTGTGAATTGAAAGAGTTCAACAGAACCACGGCAGATAATGACTCAGTACTAAGTAAATTCAATGCTTGATAAATAAGGAAAGTTATTTCTATTTTGTTAGAAAAACATTTATCCAATATTATGCGTATTTAAGATGGAGTTGCGTAACAGATCTTCACCCAAAAACATGTTAGACTTTTGGAGGTGGAGATTTCTTGCAGTGCTAGAGTACCATTATATGGCTTGCATGCTTGGACAGGAGGGAGAAAGACTCAAGCCAACTACAGGACTTGTGTAAACTGGCAAGTGAGCAGTAAGAGCTCAGGAGTGGACACCAGCTTGCCAGGCTGTTACTTTTTGCTTCTAACAAGGGAGATCCATAACATACATTCATAAGATTGTGGAAATAGTGGGGGAGGAGTGGCAGCGCCAAGATATATCATATATATTCGGATAGAAGACGAGAAATTTAGGACTGATTCACAGTATAAAAGTGTGTGTGTGTGTGTGTGTGTGTGTGTGTGTGTGTGTGTGTGTGTGTGTGTGGTGTGTGTGTGGTGTGTGTGGTGTGTGTGGTGTGTGTGGTGTGTGTGGTGTGTGTGGTGTGTGTGGTGTGGTGTGTGTGGTGTGTGTGGTGTGTGTGGTGTGTGTGGTGTGTGTGGTGTGTGTGGTGTGTGTGGTGTGTGTGGTGTGTGTGGTGTGTGTGGTGTGTGTGGTGTGTGTGTGGTGTGTGTGTGGTGTGTGTGTGGTGTGTGTGTAGTGGTGGTGGGTCGCCTTATCTGCGAGTCAGTGCTAAATATCTTATATCTGGGATCAGGAGGGCGGTGGCCGCTTCTTTTTCTTTCAATGTATAGCAAGCCGCAGCAGAAGATAAAGACCTATTCCAGCTCCGGGAGCTGGTGTCCTACATCTCTTCTTCACTCGCACTGGACCACACACATCAGCGTATCTCTGGCTTCCGTTGTCACATTACATCGGGAGCAGAAGAGAACTGATGCACGCGGAGCAGCATGAACGAAGAACAGATGAGAAAATATCAGCGTGAGTGAAGAACAGATGAGAGGACATCAGTGCCCGGCGCTGGACGTGACAATCTCGTCCAGGCGGCTAAAGTGGTTAACAAAGACGGGGAGGGGTAGGTAGGACAGTTACTGGCCACTCTAATTGCCTGAAAGGATGGGGACAGGCTAGCTGCATGTGGGGACTTTGAGGAGTTATTGGCTGCACTTGGGGGTCAAGAGGGGTTAATGGCTGAAATACTTCAAGTAGTGCAGCCATTAACTCTGCCTGGTCCCCAAGCGCAGCAATTAACTTTGCTGGGTAGACTTATACTTGAGGAATTAAAAAAATTCCAGCAGAAGAGAGTCAAATTTAGGGGTTGACTTACACACAATGTTGACTTATATCCGAGTATATACGGTACTCATATTGACTCAAATTTACCACCCATAAGCAAGGAGTAGTTGTGCCAGGCGCTATAGTGTGATTATGTCACGGGGTTCTCTCTTTAAAAAAGTGCTGTGGAAAACAGGTTAGTGCTATGTAGTAATAATAATAGCAAGATCTAATTTGTGAACCACTCAATCTATATATCCTCAGACTATCAACAGTGCATATCTAATCAGCACTGCTCGTCTTGATTTCAAGTGTAATAATAGTGTGCATTATAGCGGTAAATAATGATAATATATGCTGGCCCCTCTCCATTTAACCCAAACTGCTCGTATAATTTACTAAAATGCTGTGCAATGTAGGGAATGGTTGTGCATACTTTTTTTTTTTTTTTTTTTTTTTAGCACAGTTGATAAAGAAGGGTAATGCCTCGTTGGGAAAATTGGGGAGTTAATACTTATTTAGAAAATTTCTATTTCCTAAAGCTTTTATGCAACTTTATTGCATTTCTCGCAAAATGATTATTAAAGAAATTCTGAAGTAACCTAAAAAAAAGGAGTTAGGCCCAGTGCACACCGAGCGGTTTTTGGAGCGATCCGCCGGCCGCATCCGCCTATAAAAACGCTTGTCTAATGTATTGCAATGGGATGGTGCACACCGGCGGTTTGCGGTTTTTGCCAAGCCCCAAACGCGCCTCCTGCTGCGCGTTTGCGGTTTTCGGAAGCGTTTCGTCCTCAATGTAAAGTATAAACGTAAACCGCTCTGAAAAACGCTACTTCAGAGCGGTTTGCCAGGCGTTTTTGTTACAGTAGCTGTTCAGTAACAGCTTTTACTGTAACAATATGTGTAATCTGCTACACAAAAACGCACCCAAAACCGCTAGGTATGTTTAGAAAACCTCTCTAAACATACCTAGAATCGCTCTGAAATCCGCTCTCAAAACCGCTAGCGTATTGCGGATCTGCTAGCGGTTTTGGTGTGCACTGGGCCTTAGATACTCGCCTATGGTAAGGGAAGGCTCTGAATCCCATAGAGATTTTACGTCCCTCTCTCCATGTCCTTGCTACCCCACTGTTTCAGCAGTAAATTGTTTTCACCCCTCCTCGGGGCTGCCTTGGGAAGTACTCGTATCCCTGAGTACTTCCAAAGACCAGCAGATCCGTACTGTGGAGGTGCAAGTATTAGCTTGTACAGTACAGTGGCTACACAGCAACGGCACTTTTATTGGCCTGAGGAAGTGGGTGTGTACCCACGAAACGTGTTGCCTGTGCAAATACAATTAACTTTACTTTATCTTGCTAGTGTCATCTGAGAGGTAAAGGCCCATACACACGTCGGATTTTTCTGAACGACCCGTCGTTTGAACGTTCCGTCGTTCAGTCGTTCGCACGTCAAATCCGACGTGTGTACAGACTATCGTTCGGGTGATAAGACTGGTTTCCAGCGATCCGCCGGGCGGATCGCTGGAAACCAGTCTTATCACGCGAACGATAGTCCGTACACACGTCTGATTCCGCGTGCGAACGACTGAACGACGGGACGTTCAAACGACCCGTCGTTCAGAAAAATCCGACGTGTGTATGGGCCTTTAGCCACCAAGGACTCCCAAAGGTGACAAATTTGAATGGGGGACAGCAGGGGAATGAGGACACGGAGAGAGGAAAGGGAAGGCACTATGGGATCCACAGCCTTCCCTCTCCATAGGTGAGTATCTAACTATTCTATTATAGGTCACTTCAGGGTTGCTTTAAGAATAAAAAAAAATATCAAGAGCTGTCCCCACGGCTTCTCTGCAGCCAAGCCAAATATTTCAGCCCTTCAGACGTAACACTCCCTTTTATCTTTTTCCCTTTGTCTGTTACTACCTTCCAGATCCTGACCTCGGCAAATTCCTGGGACTGTAAAGCAGTCTAGCTTTTGAGGCCTGGAGGATACTTTTTATCACACAGCAAGGACTAAGTTAAAGCCGACAGTCTCTCCAAATAGAGAGCCAGCGCAGACACAAACGTTACAGCCATGCCTGGAATGTAAGACAACAAGGCACTAGGAGGGAGAAAAGAGATCAGCTGCTGCCAACATAAATAATCCTACAGGGGGATTGGACCTCAGACGTTCCCGGTCAATTCACTTCTGTAGCGCTTATGTTTTTTTTCCCCCCTATCTGTATGACATAAGACACAACTTTTTTTCTGATGGCATCAGAAGATTCAAAGATGGGACTCACGATTCCCTGATGTGTCTATATTGTAAAGTCAGGTTTAGCATGTGAACGATCATTACTACTTAGTAGTTTTAAAAGAATTTACCTTGACAGGCCACGTCTTTTTTCAGAGCTCCGTAAGTCCTCATTGACCTTGCTGTCACTTCTGTGTCTTCCATTCTGTACCTCTGAAGGAGGGAAAAAAATAGTGCTGTGATTGACAGGCGTTTATTTGAATGAGGTAATAAGCTAAGCCTCTTATAGCTTTCTGAGAATTCAAGAAGGCCCACGGTGCAGACAATGACTTGCTTGTAAAATGCACAATATGTACTATACAGTAACAGAAGGATATATTTATGCAATATTATATAGCTGACTTCAAGCGTACCTGAGAAGGGGGTTGGGGGTTCCTGCACTGCCAGGATCCTTCATTATTTGGCCCGGTAATTCCTTCAGTTGGGGCCAGTCAGAGCATGTGCAGTGTGGCTGCACATTCCCCAGATTGCGCTCCTGTCCCTGAGAGTGTTCTGCGCCTACGCAGTAGTATTGGCAGGTGTAGAACGCTCCCAGTATGGGGAGCGCACGTGCCGCCCCGACTAGACAAATTACCGGCCTAAATAGTGGAGAATCCCGGTGGTGCAGGAAGCCGGCGAGGGAGTGATCATCTTAAGGCCACCTGTCTGCTTTGTCTGCCGTACCATCCGCTGCTCATCCTGAAATCGATCAGGAGGCTACTTGTTGGCTTATGAGAAATCAACAGGAGTCCTTCCTAGCAACAGGAAGGATTCTCATTGGTTTAGCATGAATGACTGAAAATTGTCTCTGCTGAAGCAGGATTCCCATAATTTAAAAAAAAAAAAAACAATAGCCTGCTGGGCTTCTGCTGGGCTCCGATCTGTTTCAGACCAGACGGTGGGTGTCAGCAGCAGCAGAACCGGCTCCAGGTGAGTTGGCGTTTTACTAGTGGCGATCAGCCCAGTGGAGTAAATATCCCTCATATCCCCCATTCCCATAGTCTTCTTTTGCATTCGATTTGCTGCGCAACTGACATATGGTTGCAGAAAAATGCAGCAAGTCGGGATTCTGCATTAGCGGTCCAGTCCGTGTGTGCTGCGTTCATGATCTGATTAAGTCGGATTGACAATGTAAATGCATCCTATTAATAACATTGGATGTGTTCACTGCCCTATTTTGTGGTTTTTTTGCGTTCCGGGAAAACGTCATTTTTATTGCAGTGTGAACAGGCCCTTAGTGTATTTGCATAGCACTGGCGTCTTCTATGGTCTGCATCTACTCTACTCAACAGAAACAAATGATTTACAATAAACTCAACTTTCCTGACCCTTTGCGAGTTTGACAGCTGGACAGTCTAAAGCTCCTAGCAGTGCAGGGGGAGTGCAATAACGCTGCTCAAGTGCAGCTTTACTATTCAGTCTTTAAAGGCCTCAATTCACTAAGCTTAACTCCTGTCTTTAATAACTCTTCTGAGCTGTTTTACAGTTATCACAATTATATCACCATGGTGATAACTGTAAAACAGCTCAGAAGAGTTATTAAAGACAGGAGTTAAAGAGAAACTCCAACCAAGAATTGAACTTTATCCCAATCAGTAGCTGATACCCCCTTTTACATGAGAAATAGAATGATTTTCACAAACAGACCATCAGGGGGCGCTGTGTGACTAATTTTGTGCTGAAACCCCTCCCACAAGAGGCTCTGAATACCACGGTACTCTGGGCAAACTGCCACAATGTAACAATGTTCACAGACAGGAAATGGCTGTTTAAAGCTGTCTGTAACAGCCAGAGCAGCTAGAAACAGCTACATAACTTGCCCACAGTAACAATGTCACCATGTAATACATGTCAGAATGTGAATCTGGGAGAGGAAAGATTTTACAATGAGCAAACACTGACTAAATCATTTATACATAATTATTGTAAAAACGAAGCACTTTTTATTATTAAATTATTTTCACTGGAGTTCCTCTTTAAGCTTAGTGAATTGAGGCCAAATTTGACTTGAGGCATTAAGTCCATTGTAAAGCTCTGTACACGTGTGCGACCACTGTCGACAACGAATGGTAAGTTGGACGATAACCTAATGTGTAGAGGTAGCTGATGCACAGGCCCATGACCATACAACAGACAAGCAGGCTACGATATCGCAACATGATGAGAGTGCATACAAGGCAGTGAGAGGGTCAACAGCTGTGTCAAACCAACCAGTGTGGCGCCAAAAATCGTACAAAAAAATGTCCCAACGACTGTTTAAGGCAGAGATTCTTGTCCATGTAGACCAATCTGTCCCTTGGATGTAATCACTGTTATTTATTTGTATCGCGCAATGGCAACGGATCAATCCATTCAAAATAATCATGTGTTGCAAAATTTGTACTTCTGGGTCCTTATTTTCATGCCTCCGTAACGATCCGACTGGGAGACCGTCGCTGAAATCAATTGTGTGCTGGCGTTGTTCAACGCTAGGTGTCAGGGATCATTCATTTTCTGTCCACCAAAGTTGCACTTGTTATTTTGAGTTTAAAGGGAAATCTATTACCACAGTGAATGAGATGGTCAGTGACAAGTTCTCTATAAACTGATGCTAAACATACTATATCCAGACTATAGGCTCTATTCACAATGAGTTACCACATGATGTAATTTAGGTAGTGATAAATACTGACCAAAATATCACCATTTTCAAATTCACAATTTCTTTTCTCCCTAAATTACCTCTTGTAGTAAAAGTGTGGTAATTACCACAAAATGTATCTCCAATTTGAGATTCTCAATAGAATAGTTGGTGTTAATAAGGATTTTTTTTAATCACCTACAAATGGTAGGTGATAATTTTCACTTCTCTGCTTTTGGCCTTTAACCACTTGCCGACCGCACGCTTATACCGTGCGTCGGCAAAGTGGAAGCTGCAGGACCAGCGACGCAGTATTGCGTCGCCAGCTGCAGGCTGATTAATCAGGAAGCAGCTTCCTGTCAATTCACGGCGGGGGGCTCCGTGAATAGCCTGCGGGCCGCCGATGGCGGCTCGCAGGCTAAATGTAAACACAAGCGGAAATAATCTGCTTTGTTTACATTGTACGGCGCTGCTGCGCAGCAGCGCCGTAAGGCAGATCGGCGATCCCCGGCCAATCAGCGGCCGGGGATTGCCGCCATGTGACAGGGGACGTCCTGTCACTGGCTGCACAGGACGGATAGCGTCCTGTGCAGCCCCGATCCCCAGAGGAGACAGATAGGAGAGGGAGGGGGAGAATGGGGGGAGAATGTCGCCGGAGGGGGGCTTTGAGGTGCCCCCCCCGCAACATGCCTGCAGGCAGGAGCGATAAGACCCCCCCTGCACATCATCCCCATGGGGGGAAAAAAGGGGGGCGATCTGATCGCTCTGCGTGCCCGCTGATCTGTGCTGGGGGCTGCAGAGCCCACCCAGCACAGATCCCAACAAACAGCGCTGGTCCTTAAGGGGGGGGTAAAGGGTGGGTCCTCAAGTGGTTAAGATGGAGCCTTTTGAGCTTTGTTTGCTTGCGTTTATGTGAATTTTACATAGAAGGCAGAGAAGATGAGTGTGTCTAATCTCAAGGTGCACTTTCAGACCTCGTACAGTCTTTTAGATGATTTTACAGATGCTGAGGAGGAAATTCCTTTCTGCTCAAAAAGGATAAGCAACAGCATAATAACCTTTAAAGAAAAATATTTCTTTGTTACAGCTGATACAAATCCAACAAAAAAATCTCCAGTGTGTGTACTTCCTATTTTCATGGAAGCAGACACAAATTAGCTGCTCTGTTGAGGCAGCGAGCTGACACAGCTGAGAGCTCAATTTACAGTTGTGATTATTCACTGATGAGGGGGAATTAGACAGGCTAAATTATATACATACAGGGTGCATTTCAATAGGTTTTCTTCTGTCCTGTGCGAGAGTTCAGGTCCCACTTTAAATGTGACAGGCTGGGTCGTCTCTGTGTAATGGGTGGCAAGTATATGGGCTGCCCTACAGTGGTCAAAAAAGCTTTATTTCTGTACATATTACTGACTGTTTTTTCACCTGTTTTACCACACTTTTCTCAAACATTTATCCCACAAATTTTTAGTGAATACTCAAAAAAAAAAACAAAACCCGGTATTTATTACTAGAGGTAATGTTTTTGTGAAAAGAGCCCAATATCCCTTAACCACTCAGCAGCTTGGAGAGTAATCTCTATCACAGTCTCCCTTATAGGCAACAGCGGAACACTAGTGTCCTTGATTCCTCTAGTTTGTTACGCGATGCTTAACAACATTTAGTGGAGCTGGGTTTTTTTTATTACTTTCAAGGATATCAGTTTAATTTTATATTTTTCTTTTAACAAAACTTTGACCTTTATCAAATACATTTCACTGCGTTTCCCACTCTACCACAAAATGTATGCTCCACCGGAAGGCATTACTGTCACAGATCGCCAAGCACCAGTAACTGCACAATTCACAGAAGAGAACCACTTTCTTTCTCTACACAGTTTAAAGAGCAACTCCAGTGAAAATAATGTAGTAAAAAAAGTGCTTCATTTTTTTACCATAATTCTGTATAAATGGTTTAGTGTCAGTGTTTGCTCATTGTAAAATCTTTCCTCTCCCCGATATACATTCTGACATTTAGTACATGGTGACATTTTTACTGTGGGCAGGTTATGTAGCTGCTGCTAGCTGTTTTGGCTGTTACAGACAGCTGTAAACAGCCAATTCCTGTCTGTGAACATTGTTACATTGTGGCAGTTTGCCCAGAGTACCGCGGTACTCAGAGCTTCTTGTGGGAGGGGTTTCAGCACAAAATCAGTCATACAGCGCCCCCTGATGGTCTGTTTGTGAAAAGCATTATATTTCTCATGTAAAAGGGGGTATCAGCTACTGATTGGGATAAAGTTCAATTCTAGGTTGGAGTGTCTCTTTAAAGGGGAACTTTAACCAAGGATTGAACTTTATCCCAATAAGGAGCCAATACCCCCTTTACACATGAGAAATCTTTGGTTTTCCTCGAATAGATTACTAGGGGGGTCTGTATGGCTGATATTGTGGTGAAAGCCCTCACACAGTTTGATGTCATGACCATGGCCCTGACAGTTTCCTGTCTGTGAACCTCATTGTGTGAATTTCAATGTGGGAAACAACAGCTGTTTTCAACTGCCAAACAAGCAGCATCTCCTTCTGTACATAGATCTTCCAATCTCAGTCATCACATTGTTATGGGTTTGTTTATAGATATGGCAGTTGGTGCTGTTTTTTTCTTTCTTGTCTGCAAGTAGTAAAGATGATGACCTGCACCATCTTTACTGGATGAAACAACATCAATGAATTATACAGCAAATCCTTTGTTCTATTTTTTTAACGTCTCTCTTTGCAATGTATTAAGTTATTTTATTTCCCTTACAATTACCTTTTGATAAAGTTCCACTTTAACTCCCCCATGACCATTTTTTTTTATTTACAGTGTCGTCATAAAGTCTCCTTGAATCCCAGAAACAGCTTTCCAGCAATGTAGTCTTGGAGAAGCAGTGGCTGGATAGTGTACTGTGGAACGTATGGTTCAAATCTCAGCACTTCCTGTTCAGTAAGCCAGCACCTATACAGTAAGGAGACCTTGGGCAAGACTCCCTAACACTATTAGTGTAGTTGGCTGCAGCTCTAGTGCTTTGAGTCCACCCAGTGTAAAGCCTTTCATCCTTTCTGTAGCTTGTTTCCTGCGAGGTACCTCATATATTAACATCTGTGTTTGACTGCCTAGTGCGATCTCTTTACTTCACCTCTTACAAGTGCTAATGCCAAGCAGCCATGATAAAACCTTCAAAACCTACACAGTCACTAGAATAAGGCATCTCTCCCCACTGACAAAAAAACACATCTAGCTGCTCTGCAGTTTGGATCAAAGCTTGTATGATTCTAAGATCTGCTTTGCAGTGAAGGCCCACTGTAAACACATGCTTTCCTTCTGGGGATTTGCTCAAACCAAATGGGGGAAACAGTCTAATTGTTGTAAGTATTGCATTTACAATTTAAAACAGTCACCCACATACCACATGAGCGGAGCTCTGGCCATTCATTTGTCCTAGACTGGATCCCCTCCCAGGCTCCGCCCTAAGCATTTCATCCAATAGGACTCAGGGGCCTGATGAGTGTGAATGCAGGGTAATTCACCTCTGGATTGTGATTTGTGATAAGCTGGCATCTTTCTTTTAAAATTTGAGAGCAATACTTTTAACAATAACAGGTTTTATACAACATTGGTTACCCCTTTTGTTCTGAAGCAATCTCCAAAATTTAAGAGTGTGGCTATCAGGAGTTCAAATGGAGGCGGATGCCTCTTGGGATCATACAAGCAGTTACTAGCTGCTTTGTAACAGAGTTATTCAAACAAAGTGAACAATTAGAGGTGCTTCAAGCTGGTGGGGAGATGGCTAGATAGATAAAACGACTTCATACTAAAATTACTTCATGTACTTATTTAGTGTTAAATTACACAGTACTTTACAGAGCACACCAAATAATTCACATCCCTCGCCATCCTTGAGAAGTCACAATCTAGTCTGGGGCTAATTTTGGAGGGGTACTCAGCTAACCTACCGGTACGTATTTGGGTTGCTAGAGGAAATCGTAGCCCTTATAGGGACCCTATAATACAAAAAAATCTCGAGAGTTGCAAAAGAGGACTGTTCGCATTACCTCCGTGGTTAAGCATGGTGGTTTTCTTCTTCAGCGTGGCATCGGGAGCCACTGACAGCTTGACCCTGAGGGTTTTACTGGAGCTACTGGAGTGATTAACAGATGCATCAAATACTTCATATATAGTGTGCAGCAAACTTGTTATGTCCTAAAAAGAAATACAAAAAATACAAAATGTGTCAGCTCCAATTATGGCATGCTAATGTCCTTTAACCACTTAGACATGTATTTATAGAACAGAGAGGCTGCGAACGGTACCATAATAGGTTCCCATATCCTATTCACCTTACTGCAAGGCACTGTGTATTGACCCGAGGAAGCAGACTAGTATCCGTGAAAAGCATTGTCTATTTTTGTGTTTTGAATAAATACGTTTCCTGTACTACTGGTGTTTTTGTCAGGAGAGGTAAGAGATTACCAGAGACATTCTAATACAAAGATACTTACACAGGGCTTCCTCCAGCCCCATAAACACGTGCGAGTCCCTCGCTGTCCTCCTGCTGTCTGCCGTTCAACTGTAATCAGCCCCGGTAACTGGTTCAGTCACGTCAGTCGGGGTCTTCTGCGCCAGCACGGGACCTCCCGCAAATACGCAGAAGTCTAAAACTGAGGCAGTTACTGGGGCTGATTGCCGCTGAACTGAGGACCGCGAGGGACTCAGACATGCTTAGGGGGCTGGACAAAGCCCCAGGTAAGTATTGAATCATTGCATTATTATGTCTCTGGTTTCCTTGAACTATTAGAAATGTATATACATATTTACGCTTGGGTGCCTCCATCCTTACGAGTATGTAAAGTTGAATAGTTATTTCTGTAACTTGAGATACAGGCCTGTGTAAATTATAACTTAACCAGGAGGGGGCATACACATAGGTTTTCATTCATTTGCACCTGGAGATAGGTTTCAGTGCCCATTCATGACCAACCTCCCCCATGCCCCCTCCCCCCCCCCCTCCCAAAAAACACAGATTACGTTATCATAAGAAAAGTCACATCAAAAGAGCAGCATTACATGCATGCTTTCTTATTACAACCTTGAACATGTTCCTAAAGATTTGACAGATCACCAAACATTAGTCCAATTATCAGGGCCTGATTAACCACTTTTCTTGCAGAGATAATTACAGGGCAGCTTGTCAGCTATGAAAAAGACCTCATGAGCAAACACATTGGACTATCAACTGAGGAAAATACCCCATTAGCCAATTCTTTTCAACAGGAGTATTAAAGCAGTGCCGTTATCTTAACTCACGCACAAAGAATGCACTGAAAGGCTCATCAAAGCCATTAGGAGCGGTGTGTTCTCTACACTCACTTGGCAGTAGAGCCACATTATGTGCCAGTCTCCTAATGAGACAGTTCATATGCAGAGGACTGACAAAGAGAATAAAGTACAGATCAGAAGTACATACATTAAACGCTTCTGCCTAAGGGTCAGCTTCAGAAAGGCTGAATGTAAAAGTTGTTCTCCTTTTCATGATCTCACATTTTTTTCTTCTTTTTTCGATTTAAGTTGACTTCTCAAAGCGCATTTTAATGTGTTAGGGTTTAGTAAGATGCTTAGCGGTAATTTAAAGACCTTCAAACGCTAAACGTATGGAAATGTGCAAGTATTTAGGCATGAACTCAAACCGCAGTGTGAAAATCAAGAAGATTAAAACTGAAGAGCTTATTTCTGAAGTGTTTAAAAAGGCAGATTTGTAAACTTCCTCCGCTCTATGGCACTTCACAATGTATTTTTCTCTGTATTTGTAAAGTGTCAAAACATGCATCTATAATGGTACTAGAAAAACAAATTAAAGTTATAGCACTCCCTGTGAAAAAGTAGTGAAAAATCATCAGAAACAGTAAAAAACAAAACAAAAAAACAGCTGTATTTAACTTAAGACAGATCTGGTGACTCTTTCTCTGATTAACTTTTGGGGACTACGGCCCCTTCAGGGTGATGAAGGTAACGCAGAGCTATTTATGGAGCTCTTGAGGCTTAATGTAAACCGAGGTGGTTTTAAAAGAAAAAAGTTAGATACTTACCTGGGTCCAGGGAAGCCTCTGGACAATACAGAAGCTTCCAGGGTGCTTCATGCCATCACCATTGCTGCGCAGTGACCCTCTGAACATATCAGACAAGAGCTTGGCGAATATGTTCACCGTGTACTTGCGGGGCCACCCTGCGCTTGCGCAATGGGCTAAATGTAGCTGTCAGGATGTCTGGTTGTGTGGCCTATGGTAGGGATGGGATTGCATGTAGTTATCAGGATTAGTGATGGGCTCACGAGTACATAACTAGCCGAATTCATGATTCTAATGAGGCTTAATAGCCTCAGGTGTGCGGCTGGAAAAGAGGGTGTTAATTACCCAGATGTCCGGCAGTTCTATGCGTATCACACGCTCGCATGTGTCCAATGGGACGCGTTACACGACTCAATACAGCGCACTTCCTCCTTCCGGCCGAAGGAGGAAGAGTCGTGGAACCCCCTCTTTTCCAGCCGCACACCTGAGGCTATTAACCTCCTGAGCGGTCTGGACGAGCTCAGCTCGTCCATCACCGCCGGAGGCTGCCGCTCAGGCCCTGCTGGGCCGATTTTTATCAAATAAAGTGCAGCACACGCAGCCGGCACTTTGCCAGCCGCGTGTGCTGCCTGATCGCCGCCGCTCTGCGGCGATTCGCCGCGAGCAGCGGCGAAAGAGGGCCCCCCTAGCCGCCTGAGCCCTGCGCAGCCGGAACAAAAAGTTCCGGCCAGCGCTAAGGGCTGGATCGGAGGCGGCTGACGTCAGGACGTCGGCTGACGTCGATGACGTCACTCCGCTCGTCGCTATGGCGACGATATAAGCAAAACAAGGAAGGCCGCTCATTGCGGCCTTCCTTGTTTATTCTGGGCGCCGGAGGCGATCGGAAGATCGCCTCCGGAGCGCCCTCTAGTGGGCTTTCATGCAGCCAACTTTCAGTTGGCTGCATGAAATAGTTTTTTTTTTTATTTAAAAAAAAACCCTCCCGCAGCCACCCTGGCGATTTAATCAGAACGCCAGGGTGGTTAAACCTCATTAGAATCACGAATTCGGCTAGTTAGGTACTCGTGAGCCCATCACTAGTCAGGATGTGTGGTTTTGTGGCCTATGGTAGGACAGGATCTAAATGTAGTTTTCAGGATGTGTGGTTGTGTGGCCTATGGTAGGACAGGATCTAAATGTAGTTTTCAGGATGTGTGGTTGTGTGGCCTATGGTAGGGCAGGATCTAAATGTAGTTGTCAGGATGTCTGGTTGTGTGGCCTGTGGTACCGGCTGGGATTTGCCGTATTTTTTGCACTATAAGACGCTCCGGAGTATAAGATGCACCCAGGTTTAGAGGTCAAAAAACAGAAAAAAAGATATATATTTACCCTGGTGCGTCTATGGTGTGTCTTGTAGAAGTTTTTCCCCACAATTCATTTTGTCCCCAGGTATCCTTTCGTGTCCCCAGTGTCCTATCTGGACTCTGGGTCCCCCTGTCTTCCCTCTGGCTGGTGTCCCCCATGTCCTAGGTCTTACTGCCCCCCCCCCCTCTCCCCCCGTGTCCCCTCTGCACCTAGTGTCCCGTTTCCCATCTGTCCCCCTGTGCTGAAGAGGCACAGGGGGACACAGGAAGGCACGGGGCCAGTGAGGCACAGGGGACACTGGCAATAGGGGAGACAGGAGGACACCAGAGACAAAGGGCAGCAATGGAAGACAAAGGGGGCACTTATGGGGGACACCTTCGGACCACCACTTTTGGGGTGAGAAAAACTGAGTCTTATGGTCCAAAAAATACAGTAGTTGACAGAATGTTTCTTGAATTTTAACTCTACAAGAGAAAGAAATCAAACTGTACCTCTCGTGTGACTCTTCCACTGTTGTCAAAGTCGTATAATGTAAATGTCCACTCTTGCCGATTGTCCTCTTCCACTGAAACATCACACTGGAGTTCCTAAATATATATATATATATATATATATAAAAAAAGGGTTCAAAATACTGAATTTCATTAAGAGCTGATAATCCTCTGTTTTTGATCAATGATGTTTAAATAGAACAGTTTACATAAAACCAAACTTTCAATCAATAGTAGAACATGGAAAAATTCAATCTCAGTAGAAGGTAACCGATAAAACATTTTGAAAAGGGATGTTTTGCTAAATTAAAGAACATCCCTTGTGGGAGCTTGTATTTGGGAAGGAGAATGGAGGGGGGCTCGCTTTCCTCAAACACTCTCCAGTGAAGTTCAAAGTGGAACTGAACTCAGAATTTCCTCTCTACATTAAAAGATTGGCCACAACATGATAACCTTTATGGACAAAAAATGGCTTCATTAAAGTTTATGGAAATCCTAAAAGACCTGAGGTTTAGAACTTGCCTTCACTTTGCAGGAAGCACTGAAGGGGCTCAGTGTTTACTGTATAGGGAGAGTGCAGGGATTGTGCTCTGGCAGTCTACTGGCAGCTGCTGATAAGAACTAATTAGAGACTTTGATCTGGGTAAACTGAACACAGAGACAGAGCAGTGGACTTCAGCAACTATGTGCGGAATAAAGACTTTTCAGTGTGTGCTGTGCAAGAGTTTGGTTCCACTTTAATTCCAGGACCATGAACACTGCCATTTTGATGTTCTTCTAAACATGTAATTTCCTGGTTATTATGCTGACCCGGTTATTCATAAGGATTTCTAAGTCTCTTTCTTGGAATAAATATGCAGATTAGAGAGGAGAATGCTTTACCTGGACACTTGCTTCTTGTGTTTTAGAAGGTATTATAGCCATAGAATCAACATTTCAGCCATGATAATAGAAAATATAAGCTGTTATTGTAGACTAGGCATAAGCCCGTCCGTCTAAAATGGGCGCTAAGATACTGCCGAAACCCACCCCACCACGCGCCAGGCCACGCTCCCCATGCACTTGTCCTCCTGCTCTCCAATGTCTGCCCGCGTGCCACACATGCGCAGTAGTGCAAACGCACAGACACAAGGACAGGAGAGGAAGCAGGGGCACAGGGATTTTATTATAGAGGATTTGCTTTTAAAGCACCACTAGCGAATGGGCCCATTAACCAGACCGGACTTGTCAGAGTTAAAGCGGAACTGTAGATAGAAAATAAACACATTGTTTCACTTACCTGGGGCTTCCCCAAGCCCCCAGCAGCTGTCCTGTCCCACGCCGGTCCTACCCGAGCCTCCGTTCTCCCGCCGCCGCTCCGTCCCCTACCTCGACATGCAAGTCGAGGCCAGCGCCGCCCTGCCAAGCGTATCCTTTCTTCGCGTTCCCCTCTGCAATAGTGGGGTACGCGAAGAAAGAATACGTGTGGCCAGAGCCGCGCAGGCGCAGTGGCCCGACGGCGAAACCGAAAGTAGCTGGCGGCGGGAGAACGGAGGCTAGTCGAGGAGCGGCGCGGGACAGGGCGGCTGCTGGGGGCTTTGGGAAGCCCCAGGTAAGTGAAATAATGTGTTTATTTTCTATCTACAGTTCTGCTTTAAAGGGTTCGCCCATATGTCATTTGTGGATACGTGGAAACAACAATTAAGTGTATTTTGGAGGGTTTATGTGTATCTGCTGGCTTCATGTGTACTTGAGCCAAAGTTCCTTTAAAGGGACCACGTACAGAGAGGAATGCGAAGGCTGACTTTTTTTTTCTCCTCTTAAATGAAACCTGAAGTGAGAGGAATTTGAAGGCCGATATATTTCCTTTTAAACAATGAAAATCAGTCAGAGCACAACCATGCCTATGCAGTATGCTGAAGGTGCGCATGATGAGCAGTGCAGTCCCAATCATGGTGGACTCCAGGAGGATGTGGGAAGAGACTGGAGCATCCAGAGGCTTCCTTTATTTAAAGGGCAACTGAAGAGAGAGTGATATGGAGGCTGCCATATTTATTTCCTTTTAAACACCATGTGCCTGGCAGTTCTGCTGATTTATTTGGCTGCAGTAGTGTCTGAATAACACCAGAAACAAGCATGCAGCTAATCTTGTCATGCCTGACAATGTCAGAAACACCTGATATGCTGCATGCTTGTTTAGGGTCTATGGCTAAAAGTATTAGAAGCAGAGAATCATTCGGATAGCCAGGCAACTGGTATTGTTTAAAAGGAAATAGATATGGCAGCCTCCTTATCCCTGTCATTTCAGATTCCTGTTAAGCTAAGTATCTGCTTTTTTCCTGACACCTTGGGTTCAGAAACATGGAATAGGCCAATCACTTGTATGCAACTTGGAATAGGCCAATCCCATTCTGCAAGTTGTCTGCTTGATTGAACCAATCCCCAGCTGCAAACAATTGATATCAAATCAAGCCTGTCTCATTTGCATCTCTTTGGCCATCTGTACTTATTACTCATGCGAGAAAGATGGGACATTCCTCGGCTGTCGCCAGTCCACAGCAGGAGTACAGAATCTAGGTTTGCTGAGAAATAGTTTCAGCTTCAGACAGTTTTTGAGATTCATATCTGGCTGCAAATCATGGATTGAATTGGAGATGCTTTTTGACAACATAAAACGGCAACAACAACAAAAAGGAAAGGAAAAGAAAATCAGAACTGAGCTTTGTAGAAATTTTCTAGGAAAGTGGAATTCTACCTTCATATACACCCAAGCTTAACCACTTCAGCCTACAGCGTCGAAAATCGTATGCATACGAGCAACGTTCACCTCCCATTCATTCGCCAATAACTTTATCGCTACTTATCACAATTAATTGATCTATATCTTGTTTTTTCTGCCACTAATTAGGCTTTCTTTGGGTAGTACACTTTGCTAGGAATTATATTTTCTAAATACATTTTAACAGGAAGAAATGAAAAAAATTCATTATTTCTCAGATTTTGCACATTACAGTTTAAAATGAATACATGCTACCATAATTAAAACCCATGTATTTTATTTGCCCATTTGTCCCGCTTATTACACCTTTTAAATTATGTCCCTATCACAACTTATGGCGCCGATATTTTATTTAGAAAAAAAGGTGCATTTTTTCAATTTGCGTTCATCACTATTTACAAGCTTATAATTTAAAAAAAATTAATAAGATACTCTCTTGACATGTATATTTAAAAAGTTCAGACCCTTGGGTAACCATTTATGTAGTTTTTTTTTTATTGTAATTTTTTAATTAGTTTGGGAGGTAAACAGCTAATTTTATATGTAATATAATGTAATTATTTATTTAAAAAATGTATGTGGGTGCAGTTTACTATTTGGCCACAGTCAAAAAAGTCCTGGAGCGTGCGATTATGCTACCAGGAACTATAAGGAGGCTGTAAAAAATTCTTTTGAACGGGGGCGCAGAAATACCACGCTCTCCAATTAGAAAGCGCCGGTTTTTCTGCGGGGCACTTAGATCGGTGAATGGGAATTATATTCCCATTCACTGATCCGGGGGGGGGGGATAATGGCAGGCAGCCGGAGCGCGCGTGCGATTGCGCGCCTCACTCAGCGGCAGCAGCACAGTCTATCTGGATGGATATATCCGTCCAGATAGACTTAAAGGGAAACTTAAAGGATACTGCAGCCGAAAGGTGCTGAGAGATAAAACCTGCAATGTGTAGTGAAAGAAAAGTACATGCTCACCGCTCCCCTCACTCCCTGTCGTCGGGTCCCGCTCGTCAGCCACAGCTCCCGGTACTGGCCGACTCTCCTGACCCCTGACCCGGACATACTGCGCCGCGCATGCGCAGTATGTCCTGTAATCTTCGCTTCTGGCGTCGCATCATGACGCCAGAAGAACGGACACTCCCCCGCCTCCTGCGTGTGCGCTCCAGCAGCTCCACTATAAAGCTTTAAAGCCTGTATATCACCCCCTATGCTGCTATTGCGGCCAGTGGTTAAAGAGGAACTGTAACCAAGGACTGAACCTCATCCCGCTCAATAGCTGATACCCCCCTTCCCATGAGAAATCTTTACCTTTTCTCAAATAGATCATTAGGGCGGTCTGCATGGCTGATACTGTGGTGAAACCCATCCCACAGTGTGATGTCAGCATCTAGGTCCTGACAGTTTCCTGTCTGTGAGCCTTGTTGCACTGTGGGAAATAACATCTGTATCCAACTGCCAAGCAACCAGTATCTCCCTCGGTGCATATGTACAGTATATCCATAAAAATATATATAACATTTTTAGCCTATTGCATTATTAGGGGGTGTGGCTATAGATAATGGTAGTTGGTGCGGCCTGTTTTTTTCTTGTCTGCCAGTAGTAAAGAGAATAACATGTAGGCTGAATGTGGATCAAACAACATGAACAAATTACATGGCAAATATGAATCATTTCTTGATCTCTCTTCGATTTTTTTAACTTCTTACTTTGCAATGCATTGATTTATTTTTTTCCCCTTTTTACTGAAGTTTCTCTTTATCACATACAATCTGCCTTGTTTGTTCCTAGAAACCCCCCTCTTTTTTAAACTTTAATGGAACACAGTGTAACTAATGGCTTGTTAACTCCTTCCTTCTAGTGTTCAAGAGCAACAGCAAGTAAGTGGAAAGATGCTTAAAATACATCACGCTGAAACCAGAAAAGTAAACTGCTGAAAATAGCCCACGGTTGTGTGCAGCCCAGTTACCTGCTAGATTTGCTGACTGAAATCCATTCCCTCTGGCAGTTCTAAAGAGTCTGTGTCCCCTACTGAGTTCAAAGCCTCCTGACTGTAATAAGCCAGCCTGAGATATTGCAAACGGTACCAGTCTCACATTTCATGGTACTCACTACTAGCCTGGTTTTCAGTAAGAAGGTAAAACAGTAGCAAAAAAAAAAAATTTGAAAAAAGGAGCTCTGGATCAAAGATAGAAAAAAGTACCTTAAAGCAGAACTTCAGGTTCACAGATTAAGAATGACGCTGTACATCAACCCTTGTTTAGATGGCATATATATTTAACTTTTTAAACACTAATCTGAACTGCTTCAAGCATACCAGGAAAGCGGACGTCCTGCAGTTCCTCTCTGAAGGTGTGGGGGAGGGGCGGTGTGGTTGTTACTTCACACTCTGCACAATTTAACAAGCATGCAGGAGCCTGACTGAGGCACTATAACAGTCCTACAAAACAGCAGTCTCCATGCCGACAGCTTGCTTTCCTTTGTAGAGTTTCACAGAACAACAGTGATGCTGGACGCAGGAGTGTAACTACAAATCATGGGGCCCCCCAGTAAAACTTTAACTGGCCCCCCTTAACCTCCTGAGCGTTGCGCTGCTGAGGAGGTTCTGTAGCCTCAGAGTCCCCCAGGAGAAATCTATTAGATGTAATTCCTGCCGAATATGTTAGCTAGCACTAGGCTAGCTAGTATAGGTGGCCGGCACCCACCGATCCCCCTAATTATACATAACGAAGCCTGGTTCCAGCGATCGTCGCAGCCTCCCCGCACAGCTCCGGTCTTCTCTATGGGGAGGATTGTACATGATGTCATCGACGTCATGCGCAGTCCCGATCCTCCCCATAGAGAGACAGGAGCTGTGAGGGAAGGCTGCGCCGATCGCTGGAACCAGCGGGTAATGTATAAGCGGGCTGCATCGGGGGAATCGGGGGAGATCGGGGGGTGCCGGCCACCTATACTAGCTAGCCTAGTGCTAGCTAACATATTCGGCAGGAATAACATCTCATAGATTTCTCCTGGGGGACTCCTAAGGCTGCCAAAACCTCTAGCGCTCAGGAGGTTAATGTTCACAACCTATCCCTTGCCTCCTCTTGGTGATCCTCACAGCCTAGGGACCCATCTTACAAGGGTCATAAAACAAGTGTGGCCATCAGGATCTTCACACCCATAACAAGTGTAGCCACAAAACCACCCAGTATCAGAGAAAGGGAAGGTTATTAGTTGGTGCCCCCACACACCTCTGGGCTTCCCGCAATGGCAGGGGCTGCTCCCTCTAGTTACGCCCTAAGCTGGGTGTAAGACTGTTGTTTTTATAATATATCAACATATGAAATGCAAAGTAGTATTTATATTTAAATTCCACTTTAAGATGTTAACTTCGAAACAGTTTTGAGGACTAAAAAAAAATAATAATAAATTGTACCACAACCATTTACACTGCAAAAGTTGACTGGATTGAGGGACTGGTGTCTGGACAAGTCCAAAAATAATTAGAGTGAACGTGGACTCCAAGAGGAAATGTCACTGACCTAGATACCTTTCCCCTCAATGTCTTTCCACACAGTGTGGAGAAGATCCCATAATGACCCTGTAGGTAAGTACTGTATGTGGAAGCTCTGAATTCATAAATGATTGTACAAGTGTAATTAATAAATACTTTAAAGACTACCTGAGGCGAAATGTCTGGATTAAATGGTGGCTACGGGCGTGACTTGCATGCACTTATGGGGCCTTGTACAGACAAAATGAGGAGGGCGACAAGGAAGGGGCGTTGCAATAAGCAGGAGAACTCCTGCCCACTCCTGTCCATAGCCACCATTTAACCCAGACATTTCGCCTCGGGCATCCTTTCATGAAGCTGTCCAGCTTCTTATAAATATGTATTCTAAAATTTTTCATGATAGTCGTCCGCAAACGTGTGTTAAGCTGTCCTGGCTGGCTGATCATTACTGTGGGGAGAAGAGAAGGAAGACAACCTCGGGGGTTTACCACTGTGCAGTGACTGGTCAGGAAAATTCAACCCAGTGAACCCAGCCATTTAAGCAGGCTCAGATCCACTAGCTAGAGAATGTTCATACAGACATAGAATCATTGTCTAAATCAACCACCCACAGTGTAATCAAAGGAGAACAATTACAAGACGGGTTCCTTAACCACTTAGGGACCGCATGATTTTTCTGTGATCTGTGCTGCGTGGGCTCTTCAGCCCCCAGCACAGATCACGTTGCAGGCAGGGCGATCAGACTCCCCCCCCCCTTTTTTTCCCACTAGGGGGATGTCCTGCTGGGGGGGTCTGATCGCCGCCGGCTATCTGTGTGTAGCGGGGGGGGGGGGGGGGGGGGTCTCCTCAAAGCTCCCCTACTCTCCTCCTCAGAATAGGCGGTATAGGACAGCGACACGTCCTGTAGCGCCTTAGATAGGCTTCAGCCTATCAAATGCCGGCGATCCCCGGCCAATCAGAGGCTGGGGATCGCCGATCTCCTTTATGGCGCTGCTGTGACAGCAGCGCCGTACACTGTGAACACCGGGGATTTCTTCCCCGGGTGTTAACATTTAACCTGCGAGCCACGATCAGAGGCTCGCCGGCTGTTCACGGAGCCGCCCGCCGTGGAAACACCACTGCCTATCGGCGTTGGCTGGTCGTTAAGTGGTTAAAGGCCAACAGAATAAAAAAAAATGTGAGAGAAACATACCTCAAACTTCAGTTGCTTCTTTACATGTCCATCTCCATCCTTCTCGCCTGATTTCTTCTCCTCGCAGGTGAAAAGACCTTCAGTCTTCTCAGCAGGGAGAGCAACTAGAACACACAAGAGAGAAAGAGAAATTAAATTCACTGATAAAAGTTTCAGCATTCCCCCAAAAAAAACCCAAACAATATTTTCTATGTAACTTGTGTTTGTTACTTATGGCTCCCAGCTTGAGTTACTGGAAACAATGGTTATACTAGACTGTTGAAGCCAAAGTTTATTTAAGCACAATGTCATTTTTTTTACACTGTAATTTTTACTTTATCAAAAAGGTGCTGGTTGCTGGACATAAAACATTACTGAGCAAACCTCTCACACAAACTACCAAAAATAAATTTCAAAGTATCATAGGTTATCACCTTCTCCTCTGCACAGATACAGTAGGTAGGTAACTTTTTTCCTTTTTTTAAAGTTTTTAAAGAGACACTGAAGCGAAAAAAAATTATGATATAATAAATTGGTTGTGTAGTATGGATAATTACTAGAACATTAGTAGCAAAGAAAATATTCTCATATTTTTATTTTCAGTTATATAGTTATATATATTTTCAGTTATATAGGTTTTTTTTTTAATAACATTGCATCATTCTCTAATATTTGCAGTTTACACACCATTCCGCATTCTAAATGTTTTTACAGAGCAGTCTTGTGAACTATTGACCTGCCCTCTGGAGAGAAAAAGAAAATACAGTGCCTGGCAGTTGAGATAAGAAGCTTCAGAAGACAGAGCTCTCTGCGACTTTGATAGTCATGGAGGTCAATGGCTTTTTTTGCATAGATAACAACTGGAGTTTCTTAACTCTTCCTGTACTGGAAACAATATTAGACTTATGTCTCTGCTCCTAATGTTTTATTTCTTTGTTGTCTCTTTAAGCCCGTGTGAATTTTTATTCTATAACAGCAATTCATAGAAATGCAACAACTAAAAAAAAGTAAATGAAAGACCAGGGCCATATGAGATCCTTTTGCATCATATCTAAAGTGCAACTTTTCAGCATTTAGCAACAGAAAAAGGTACTAAAAAGTGATTTTGAACTTATTTTGATCATTTTTTTTTACACGGTGGGAGTTTTAAAGGTATTTTATTGGTGAAGTTTGAAAATATCTCCTTAGAGTCAACTCAAGAGAAAAGTTAAGGGGATATGGACCAAAGTTAGCAAAAGACAAAAAAAATGTAAGTGGACAAGGCCAACTTAGATTGCAGCTAAGACCACACCTCCCTTGTAAATGACAGACTATTCATTAGATGTCCTTCACTAGACAGCTAAAGGGCCGTACACACATTTAATTTTTATCTGTAGATGATTGGCCAATTATACCACTTCCATGTAGTATGAGAGCATTACCTATACAGTCTGTTCATAGTACTCAAAATCTGTTGGCCCTCATACTACATGGCTCTTTACACATACAGCGTGCAAAGAGAAGTTTAACTCACCTAACCGCTCTTTCTAGTGGCAATCTCCATGGCCACAACGTCATCATGTGACACAACCGTAGCGTGGCTGAATGGAGTAATGGTTAACGGCTCTGCCTCTGACACAGAAGACCTGGGTTCGAATCTTGGCTCTGCCTGTTCAGTAAGCCAGCACCTATTCAGTAGGAGACCTTGGGCCAGTCTCCTTAACACTGCTACTGCCTATAGAGCGCGTCCTAGTGGCTGCAGCTCTGGCGCTTTGAGTCCGCCAGGAGAAAAGCGCGATACAAGTGTTCTGTGTTTGTTTGTTAGCCAAGGAGATTGCCGCTGGAAGTTGCAATTGGGCGAGTTAAAGGGAGTTTGTTCTACTCCCGGTGTCCGAGTTCCCCCGCAGTTCCCCCCGTTAGCAGTGCTCTTCCAGGCCAGGGAGACTTTTGCAGTCTTTGGAAGCACTCGGGCTTCCGAAGACGGGCCGCTCCGTACTGCACACACGTGCCAGTGCCCTCTCTCTCTCGCGTGAGTACAGTACAGAGCCACCGGTCTTTGGAAGCCTGAGCGCTTCCGAAGACTGCCGAAATCTCCTGCGCTGGGAGATTCAAATGGAGGAGCCTGTGGGGAAAGAGGAGACCGACAGGAGAATGGGAAGGCTCTGTAGAACTAAGAACCTTCCCTCTCCTTAGGTGAGTATCTGTTTTTTATTTATGCTACAGATTCACTTTAAACCTATCATAACTCCCCATTGTCCACTCTGCAGGGAGAGAGGGGAGGAGAGCACAGACATGCAGGCGACTGAAGGAATGCGGCCAGCAGCTATAATAGTTTGCCCAGGCCTGGATTAAAGTGTCGCTCTCCAATGAGTTCTACCTTTTTCTTTTTATGGAGCTGTGGCAAAAGACAACATTTTTTACAGGAAGTGGAATTTTGATTAAAAGAGGAAAAGAGAAAGCCAACAAATGGAAATGTGAACTTTTTACAAAATGTGACCAAGCCAACAATTGCATGAGTGCTGGAGCTAAATGATATCCTCCTGTATCTGAGATAGTCCTCAGAAGGAATGGACTCTCAATTTTGCTGAAATCCCTTTCACCTCAAAAAGTGTGATAACATTTTTATAAAAAAAATAAAAAAAATTGTCACCGCTATTTTTGTTACAGTTGCTGCTGGGAAAGAGGCCTTGACAGTGTCTTCCTATTATACATGGAGGCACCACAGCAATCAGGAGAACTACAGCAGTCAATATCACAATGTGGTCCTCTTTAGAACTGCTATGGACTGAAGAATCAGCACCCCTTTATATGCAGAAGCAGCCCGAGGTACATACTCTGATTGGTCACTAGAGACTTAAACAAAGTAACAAATTTACAGCGTGGCCCAAGTTTGTTTGCCAAGAAATGTTATTAACATATAATTCAGAAAGAAAACGTTACAGAACCAGTACACGTCCAAAGTGTGCAACCTCACCATAAACTGAAGACTGCAGTTGATCTATAGTTAATTCAGTCCTCCCAATCAAAGTAGAGTATTTGTCTAGTCTGTCCTCCAACAAGTGAGCAAGATTTTCCTATCATCATTGTCCAATCTGTTCCAGATTTGCAAGACTGAGTTTAGGCTGTGCCCAATTATGTACTGTAGTGTATTGGGCAACAGTGACAAAAACAAAAATGCCTTTCTAAACACTTCACAACATAATTTTCTCAAGCTGAAAATGTAGTTTTCTCATTCGTACATTTCAGTACGGCTTTAGGCAGGAAACACACTTGACAGTTTTCATATGCGTTTTCTGCGCAGAAAAACTGAGAACTCGTGTTAATCAATGGGCTGAATGATAATTCTGCACATTTTGTCAGTTTTCTGTATCAATTATATTAGTTGCTGTGAAAGAAACGCATGCGTATTCCTGTATAGAAACACACTTGGTGTGCAGAAAAACGCACGCAGAAAACCGAAAGACAAGTGTGTTCCCTGCCTCAGTGGCTTTTAAAAAATCTCTGAGCAGCCTCCACCTATAAAGATATAGTAATATTGCACAACCAAAATATACGGTACTGTGACCTGGTTCATGTTAATGGAAAAATAAAATGGCAGAAGTAAACATTTTTACATAAGGTTAAGTAACCCTCTGCGATGGGGAAGCAGCTTACATTCTCCATACTTAGTGCCGCCATTTCTGAGTCACGTGATTGATTTTTTTTTTTCAAGGGAGCGCTGCATCAAATATGAAAATGGTATGGGTAACTGAATACTTCCATATTCAACTTGACTGATAATACGAACTCTAGGAGGGTGAACTAAGGTTTTAAAGAATGATGTATAGTGCCTTTATCACAGTCCTGAAAAAAAGCCCACAAAATATCCTACGCAATGGGGAAGATATGTGTCTTAAGGTAGCCATACACTGGTCGATTTGCCATTAGATCGACCAGCTGACAGATCCCTATCTGATCGAATCTGATCAGAGAGGGATCGTATGGCTGCCTTTACTGCAAACAGATTGTGAATCGATTTCAGCCTGAAACCGATCACAATCTGTTGAGCTACTCCTGCCGCCTGTCCCCTCCCCTGTATACATTACCTGATGCTGGCTCCCGGGCAGGGGCGCCTCTAGGCATAGGCAGTACAGGCCATTGCCTGGAGTGCCATTGGTCCAGGGGGGGCGCCATGTTGCTGGATTAAGCTCCGCCCCCAAATTAAGCCCCACTCAAAATTAAGCCACACCCATATGGGTGTTCTATTAGTTGCTTCTGCTGCATCTACTTAGCGTAAGTTGCAGGCAGCTGACACTTCTGTGCCTTGTACATCCTTCTTTCATCTTTTGTGCCATCTCTGCCTCCTTCTGTGCCCTTTGTGCCTCCTTCTGTCCCTCTGTGCCTTCTTATGTCTCCTTTGCCTTTATTTGTCCCCTTGTGCTACCTCTGCCCTCCTGTTCCTCCTTCAGTCCCACTCTGCCTCCTTCTGTCCTCCTGTGCCTCCTTCTGTATCCCTTTGTGCTTCCTTCTGTCTCCATGTGCCTCCTCAGTCCCCATGTGCTACCTCTGTCCCCTGCGCCTTCCTCTGTCCCCCTGTGCCTCCTTCTGTCCCTGTGTGCCTCCTTTAGTCCCCCTCTGACTCCTTCTGTCCCCTTTTGTGCCTCCTTCTAACCCATTGTAGAGGGTGCTAGGCCGACCAGGCGGTCATGAGTGCTGTGCAGGGGGGACCGTGGTCACACCCCCCCCCCCCCCCCCCCGCCAGATGTTGTGTCCCCAGGTGGTGAACAGGCTTGCGTCAGTTCACTGGCCTGCAGCCCGTAAGCTCACTTCTGCAGCCTTACATTACGTGTATTTTCTGGTGAAAAACGCTGCCGCATTATGATTATTTCCTGGTTAAACGCTGCCGCATTACAATTATTTTCATGGAAGGGCGCCACAGATTTTCTCGCCTGGAGTGACGAAATGGCTAGAGGCGCCCCTGCTCCCGGGCATCTTCTCCGCGCTGCACGGCTCTGTTTCGGCTCCATCCCGGCGCTTCCTGCGTCACTCCGTGACCAGGAAGTTCAAATAGAGCGCCCTCTATTTGAACTTCCTGGTCACTGCAGTGACACAGGAAGCGCCGGGATGGAGCCGGAACAGAGCCGTGCAGCGCGGAGAAGATGCCCGGGAGCCAGCGTCAGGTAATGTATACCTGATCGGATCGGCCGCCGCTAGCGGCGCGCTCCCTACCCGCGGGCGATCGAGGGTAATTTCACGCACGGCGCGATTGACGGACCGATCCGATTTGGGGAGGAAATCAGATCGGCGGGTGCGTTTACCGCAAACGATTGGCAGCAGATTCGATCCCAGGATCGAATCTGCTGTCGAAACGGCCGCGAATCGGGCCAGTGTATGGCCACCTTAAGGATAACCTAAGGCAGATTGTGATCTAAAAACAGATACTTACCTAGGAAGAGGGCTTAGGGAAGCCCTCTTCCTAGGTAAGTATCTGTTTTTAGATCACAATCTGCTTTAGGTTATCCTTAGACACATATCTTCCCCATTACGTAGGATATTTTGTGGGTCCTCCAGAGACTTCCCGTGTCCTCCTCCAGATCACCATAGAAAATCGGCTTTGGCCTACTGTACAGGCGGGACTCTACTCGCACAGTCACAGTACGGCTGTGCCTGTACACAGTGGGGACCACTGCCATGAGAACATATCTGACAAGGTCTTGTGGGATGCAGGGCTGTGGAGTCGGTACAAAAATCATCCGACTCCTCAGTTTACGAAACCACCGACTCCAGGTACCCAAAATTGCTTTGACTCCTCAACTTCGACTCCTTACCTACCAGGGCTGTGACGTTGGTACAAAAATCATCTGTTTCTGACTTCTCAGTGTATGAACCCACCGCCTCCAGACTTCAGGTACCAAAAATTGGGGATGTGTTCCTGAGTCCGCACTCGGCAACGGTAGGGGCGAGGAGGACAAGGGGAAGCTTCTGGTGAATCCAGAGGCTTCTACCTTGGAAGGCAAGTATCTGTTTTTTAGGTCACAATCCGTCTTGGGTAAACTTTAAAAAAGACAAATGTTGCAGGAGATAATAGAGAGTTTAATGTGCACCATATAGTCCTCAACTGCTGGAACTATTTTATTTTTTATGATCCAACATGAACACAGTTCACCAGCACACCAATAGCAACATTAAATACTTCGGTACCACATGCCTTGAGAAAGGGGGAGCCTGTGAGGCCCCCGAAACAATTGTCGGAATTTCTTGTGGAATAATTGCACAATAAAAGTGCGGAGTATTCAATGTTACTACTGGTGTGCTGGTGAACAGTGTTCATGATTGCTATACAATAGTGACTTTGCCATAGTCGCCTCACCAAGCACCCAGAAACTGATGGTGTGCCTGCTTCATTGGAAATATGTCCCAACATGGTGGTGAGGTGGAAAAGATCTTATGAAAATGTAATCCCACTTACAAGAACCTAGGAATGCCAATAAAAGCTATCTCTATTCTCCCATTACAGAAAATTCAACTTGTTACTGTCCAAGTGTCTTGCCATCTTACTTCTTAGAGAAACACTAATGGCCCATACTCACGAGGGACTTTTGTCGCCTCAACACGCGGCGCGCGCGTGTTGCGGCGACAGGTCGCCCGTGAGTATGGGCCGTCGCACGCGCGCGCACCCCGAACTGTCGCCCGCCGCTCTTGTCGCCATGCGATTGAAAGTTTCAATCGCATGGCAACAGTCGCCGCCGCACCTCCGCCGCAACTGTCGCTAGTCCGCGTGAGTACGCGGACTAGCGACAGCAACCTCCATAGAGGTGAATGAAGCTTCCGGCAGGGGGAGGAGGAACGTCGGCGACAGCTTCCGTCTCGCCGCTGGTCCCTCTTCCGCGTGTGTACGCGGAGGGACCTGGAGAGAAGCTGTCGCCGGCCTGTCGCTAGCACGCTCACGTGTGCTGGCGACAGGCCACTTCTGCAGCCCGTGAGTACGGGCCATTAGGGTACTGACTCCAGAGTAAACAACCCTCTGGTGCGGAACTCACAGAGGCAGAAATAACCCTTTAGTGTCATCAGGCATTAGAATTTACAAAACAGCAAGATGGAAGACCTACTTGAACACTGACAGCTTATTTTACAGTTATGAACAGCAAAGAGAGAAACCACTGTGCAAAGACATTAACATGTGTAGAATATGGCAAGTAGAAGAAATATTCAGCTCGCTTTAAACATTATTTTTATACATTACAACAGATGGAGATTCAAAGAACGGAATATGTATTTTTAGCTTTTCATGTGTTTCTACTTAAATATTTTTATTTTTAGTTAATGACAAATAAAATAGATGTGCCAAAGAGAGGGGGGGGGGGGGGGGAATGCATACAGTCCTTAATTTATTATTATTTTCAATCTCATTATAAACGCACAAAAAGTTAATTGGAGAAATTTGCAGCCCAAAAGTTTAACTCATTTTCCACTATGAATAAAAAAAAGTTAACGGTAGTAAAACAATACATTATATTGGAAAATTAAAAAAAATATATAGATTGTATTTTATTGCAACGATAAACCAGCCCTCCTGCTTTCCATTTGTTGTTGCATTTTTACAGTAACTAGTTTGTTATCTTTCACCGCAGTCATATGTAAAGCGCAACCCAGGATTGAACCTCATCCCAATCAGTGGCCGATACTCTCTTTCCCTTGAGAAATCTTACCCCTTTTCTCCAGGGCTGTGGAGTCAGAATCGAGGAGTCAGAGCAATATTTGGGTAACTGTAGTTGGAGTTGGTGGTTTCATAAACTAAAGAGTCGGATGATTTTTGTACCCAGTTCATAGCCATGCAAGGGCTGTGGAGTAGGAGTCGGGGTTGAGGCGTCGGAGCAATTTTGGGTACCTGGAGTCAGAGTCGATGGTTTCATAAATTGAGGAGTTGGATGATTTTTGTACCGACTCCACAGTCTCATTTTTCTCAAGTAGATCATCAGGGTGGCTGATATTGTGGTGAAACCCCTCCCACATTGTGATGTCATGACCTTGGCCCTGACAGTTTGCTGTCTGTGATCCTTGTTGCATTTTGGGAAATAATGGCTTTTTTCAACTGCCACGCAAATAATATCTCTTTCTGAGCATAGAACTATCAGTAACGAACTTTCTGTACAGATCACTTAGCAGAACTAAAGATGTCGCCACCAGTGATAAAATTCAGAATGTAAATCAGGGAGAGGAAAGATTTTACAATTGGAAAACACTGCCTAAATAGTCTTTAAATTAATATTGTAATATTGTTATTTTCACTTCATTTCCTCTTTAAGTCCTACATGCCATTTTTCCTGTTTGTGAGGTGCAATAAACTTGTTCCCAAGAAAGATATAATCTAACAGTTTGCTTGGTAGAGATACTAGCATACGTCCAGCACCGAAAAGGTTAACACCCCTGTTCAGACCATCTTAACCAAGACTTTGAAGTTCCTTTTCTCAAGGCTCAAAATACCTTGTTGGACAGAGATCAGACGGGTATTAAACAGAACTTCTAATTAATTAGGCAAAGTTACATTTTTAAACAGTGTTTGTTGTGTTAGCCAAACACCCTTATGGAAAATCTTAAACCCCCCCCCCCTTCTATTCCTCACTGAAAAACATCAAAGCACTCTCTCCTTCAACAACTATAAAAAGATGAGGGATCTTATCAGCTTTAGCCTGGATTCTATGTACAAATTGCAGCAGGATTTGCTCTTGATCACTGGGGATGTGAACATTTAGGTGGTATAGAGCAATCTACCAAGGCTGTATATTTTATTATTATTTAGATGGCAACTTTTTTGGGGGACGTTATTCAAGTAAAATATGAGCAGGTTCTTAGGCTGAGTTTCCATTTATGTGTTTTTTCAGAAAAAAAAATCCCATTAGAATGTATGCCAATGATAGTCTAGGAGTTCGTTTCCATGAAATACAAATTTTCATTCAGGATGTGCTGCGTAAAAAAAAATTGGATAGCCTGCATCGTTAGCATTATGCGTGCATTCACATCAGAATCCTGCCCGTCTCTGCACGTGAAATAAGAAATTACATTTTACATTAACCGCTTCTGGACCACAGTAATTGAAATCTACGGCGTTTAGGCTTAGTTATCACTGCCAGGGTGCAGATTTCAATTACCGCGCTGCACATTTCTGCCGATTGTGTTGCTCTACCGCCGTTGCAACCCACTCGCCAACATGCTGTCTGTATGGCAGCAGAGCTACTAGAGCTGGTCAGGAGCCAATTTCATTGGCTCCCAACCCTGTGATTGGCGGTGATTGGTTTCCAGCGATCACAGGGTCAGGAGCCAATGAAATAGTCTCCTGACTGGCTCACGGAGCTCTGCTGTTATAGCGACAGCTGAGCAAGTGGGCTGCAGCTACAGGACAGCGGCACAAAAGGCAAGAGAGTTGTCTTTGTGCGGCGTGACGTTGGTGAGCCATGTTTTTGTACCAGAAAGTCTCTGGTCCTTAAGGGAACAGACACTTCTGGTACATAAGTGGTTAACGTGTACCCAAAAAGAAAGAAAAGTGCCCCAAATGGGTACTTATCCAAGTAAAGGGAAGCATTTGGATAATTCAAAGGCTTCCCCCCCCCCCCCCCCATTGCCGTTTCAGTGCTGGGACCCCCTGACGCTCGTGACAAGGGCTTGGCCGCACTGTGCAGGCAGTTTTCTGCCCTCAGCAATATTACCGCAACTTTGTGCATCAATCCCAACACCAGATATTAGAATCAAACATCTTTCCTTATTTAAATAACTGCAAAGTTTCAAACTCTGTTTAATTACATTGCCTTATCTTTATACACTGTTTGAACATAGATAAAAATACTGATATGTCCACATAAAAACACCCTTTACAAATAGGATGCACTTATTTTTCTGTAGGTACCGGTACTTATAAACTTTGTTTGAAAATTTGAAATTACACTAAAAGACAAGTGATTATATTTCTTTTACTTTTGGTATGCAGATGCCCATCAGAGACGTCCAATGCATGTTGGGCACTCAGATCCAAAGCAGTGGAGTCCCACCTCTGTAGCCAGCATTCATTTATTTATTATTTATTGCATTTATAAAGCGCCAACATATTACGCAGCGCTAGACATTAGTTTAGGTTACAGACAATATTTAGGGGTGACATACAGCAAAATGACAATACAGGAATACAAGAAGACCAGATCACACAGCACAGTAGGAGTACAAGGTAATGCTTAGTCAGTCACTGGATGGGAGCATGGAGATTAGGCAAGTTAGGTTCACTCAAATGCATAGCATGGGTGCACAGTAATAGAGGTGCATGATCAGGTAGGACACAAAAGGAGGAGGACCCTGCCCAAAGGCTTATAATCTAGAGGCAGAGGTAGGGACACGAAAGGTAGGGGACAAGAGTTCAGCTGTGGGTTTAGAGCACTTGTGAGGGGTAGTAAGGCAGAGTGAAAAGGTGAGTTTTGAGGGTCTTCTTGAAGATGTTGAAGGACTACATTCTAGACTACAGCATTCTAGGAGGAGGGTAAGTGTTAGGCACAATGAGGGGTGGGTTAATGTTAGGCTCTAGGAGTATGGGTTAGTGTTAAAGAGAATGTTAAGCAAAAACTTTAGTGACCAGTTATTATCTGGGGCTTCTTCCAGCCCCCTGAAGTCTTCCTGGTCCCTCGCTGTCATTCCATGCTGCTCCGTTCCCCTGGTGACCCCTTCATAAGCTTGGTGACTGAGTCACAGGCAACTGTGCATGCAAGGGCCACGCACCTCCTTGATCGCGGTCCCGTCCCCGGTAGCTTTCTGCAATTTTTACTTTCTGCCCAATTGCAGAGCACTCCCAGCTACTGGAGTGTGATAGAGGAAGCACGGGGCCATGCATGCAGAGTTCGGAGGGGGACAGCGGAGGAATGGAGCAGCACGGAATGAGGGCAAGGAATAAGGACGACTTCAGGGGGCTGGAAGAAGCCCTAGGTAAGTAACTGGCGCCTATGCTGTTTGCTTAAAGGAGGAAGGGAGGGGTTAGTGATCGGCACTAGGAGAGGAGGAATGTGAGACCGGCGCATTACAAATCAATAGGAAAATACTGGTAAGAACAGATTATCAACAGTGTCACTAACGGCGGCAGCCAGTGAACCAGGTGGCAGTGCTACACGTATGCCTCAGATCAGCTTAGATAAGCCAGCTTGGGGTTTACGGTCATCAGTGTTATCTAAAGGGCAATCACTGATCTACAGCAAAGTAAGGTTATTCCATTGCTCCATTTTTCTCTTGAACGTTTAAATCCAAATTATGGTCAAATGCCCTTTTATGAGTGGCAGAAGGTTATAGCCATGTTAGAGCACTTGTAGCATCTGAAAGAAAGGTGGGGCAGTGTATGTAAGACCATTCATTTACACTAAACAGTAATTTGCACTGTAATATACTGTGAAAAGTAAAGCAGTAGGTCTATGGATATAACAAAAGCCAATTGTGATTCTGAAAGCCTCCATAGAGTGGAGAAATGCGTCCATCCATTCTATGCATATCTATTATGTCAATAATATAGCAGTAGAAGCTGAGGATGGCAAAAACCATCTTTGTAGCATTTTGTACTATGAGTTTGTCCTTCTAGCCATCCAATGCAACGTTCCCAATAAAGTCGGAGAAGTTGCAATGTGTAGCTGGCTGAAAGGAACCTGGTTTAGAAGACTGTGCTTTGCAGCACTTATGATAAATTAGTAAATGCTGGATTTCATGTTGACTACAGGTTGGCCCAGTATACCGGACCCTCGTCACTTCTTCTATATCTCCTCTGTAGAGTATAAGGACCTGGACACACTGCAATGCAGGTAGCTGTGAGCTTTACACATTTGCATGTCACCTTCGTGTCTCTACGTAAGCAGTGCTGACCCCATTCAGCTATACTAAGATATATGCAGTAGAGTATTGTCAGAACGCACGTCTTATGTTGTTGGGTATCGCAGAATATGTAATTCTAAACTCTGCCCAGCAATGCTCAGGTCCTAAGAGGAAATTACAGTATCCTCACTTTATCCACAAAATGCCACCAGATGCCAACTGGAGACAAATTACCCGTCAATATGAAAAATAACCTATCAGACACAGGCCTAGGAGCCACTGGCTGTGCTTTTCTAAGCGCTAGTGATTTGAAAAGTTCTTGCAAATGTATGTAATGACCCAATAAGAGAAAGAAACAATTCAGGAAATCTTTAACACCTAAGTCCTATATACTATTGCTATGGTTTCCCTAAATATATTATGGATGCCGCACACTGAAGTTAAAAAATAATACTGAACAACATTCAGTTGCAAATAGTGTAGAGATGATATATCTTGTACAGAGTTTTGCACTAAAGTGGAGTTATCCTTCACGTTTGATCCCCCCCAAGGATTTTACTCCTACTTGAAAAATCAAATGGGAAGCAGATCTGGGTGTTGTACCTAAATGATGCATTCTGTGCATATTTCTCTCATCTGCAACTCATACTAAGAGAAAGGCTAGGCTTCAAAATCTCTGAGAAATGTTGGAGATACAATGAATGTACAGCTGGGTATGCAGCACATTTTCTGATCCTAGTTACCTATAGACAACTATAGAGACAAAAACCCTTACAGTATAACAAGATCTTTAAATGGGCCGCATGGTGGCGTAGCTCTTGCCTTGCAGCGCTGGGTCCCCGGTTTGAATCCCAGCCAGGTCAACATCTGCAAGGAGTTTGTATGTTCTCTCATGTCTGTGAGGGTTTCCTCCAGGCAATCAAGTTTCCTCCCAACTCCCAAAAAACATACAGATAAGTTAATTGGCTTCCCCCTAAATTGGCCCTAGACAATGATACATACACTACAAGATACATACATAGATTACATACATAGATATATGACTGTGGTAGGGACTAGATTGTGAGCCCCTCTGAGGGACAGTTAGCGACAAGACAATATACTGCGTAGCTCTGCGTAATATGCCGGCGTTATATAAATACTCAAATAAAAATAAAGAAAAAAAAAAACTAATACAAACTTCTAGGGCCTGTATGTTAAACTATGATTCTCCCAGATTAATGACATCATTAACATGGAAAAACTCATAGCTGCCCTAAAAAATTAAGAGCGAAATTGAGAAAAGAGGTCGATTCATTTACGTTTAAGCGTTTAAGACCTTACACTGAATAATTTGCAAATTCGACATAAGCTGGGCCTCGGTGACACAATTGGTGGTACACCACACACAATGTGTGATCTTCCAGAATGACAGACAATGCACAAAAAGCATTGCCTTATGCTTTCATGGCTGTCCTAGTACAGCACTGCACTGTTCAACATAACCAATGAGGAGAGCACTACACCAAAAAACAATGCAGATGGAAGTACATTATGGAAGTGCTCCTCAACATTATTGTAGCACGAGGCTCTATCAGAATCAGAATCATTTATTTCGCCAAGTACAACGGGGGTTGTACCCGGAGTTGTTTTTGGCTCATACAGGGTCGGAGATGGAACAAACACATGCATACAATTCTTAACATACAATCAGGTACAGTATAGTACAAAGTAATAATATACCCATATATACATACAGCACAAAACTATAGTGAAGGACGTTTGGGGAAGTATGGAGTGCTGTGTGAGGGGAGCAGCCTGCCATCTACCGGCGGCGCTCGCTCGCTCCGCAGCGGTTCTATGACGACTGTGTTGACCAAGTAGCCCTTGCTGTGGGTGACCTCTTCTCTTGGGAAAGAGATCTGCTCCTAAATTAGTTAAAGCTAGCCATTTGATGGGCAAGAGCACTGAACATCAATGAAAATCCCTTCACAAAGGTCAATCCCCATAGTCTTCAGAATGCAGATACAGATACTCTGCAATCCTGGTAAATCCACCAACACTGAACTCAAGCATAGACTGTTTGAGAATGTACAGTTCCAATGTAACGGCCTTCAGTAAATGCAGATCTTTAGCAAGGTAAAAGGTAAACTTTGTGATCTAACTCAGGGGTCCCCAACCACCGGTCCGTGGCCCACTGTCGGGACGTTTGGATGTTTGCAGTTGGGCCGCGGGACTGACCTCTTGCCCAACGACCCCCGGCCCGCCCACTATCCCCCCCCCCCCCCCGCGGCTGTTACCTCTGGCGGCCGCTTTCTCTCTTACATTCCTCTCTCCTGCCGGTGTGCAAGTGACTCACAGCAGCGCGCCCCGCGGCTGCTGTGATGATGAGGGAGGAAGCAGGAGAGAAAGAGCGGTTCCCATAGTAACGGCGATACACATCGCCGCTACAGGAAGCCGCGCTCTCTCGTCTCCTGCTTCCTCCCTCATCACAGCAGCCGCGGGGCGTGCTGCTGTAAATCACCCAGAATGCCAAGGGGGGGGGGGGGGCGACTATACTGGGGCACTACCTACCCATACTGGGGCCCTGTGCTGGGGCACTATGCTACCTACACTGGGCACTCTACTACCTATCCTGGGCACTCTACTGGCTATCCTGGGCACTCTACTGGCTATCCTGGGCACTCTACTGGCTATCCTGGGCACTATACTACCTATACTGGGGCACTACCTAACCATATTGGGGCACTATGCTAGCTATACTGGGCACTATACTAGCTATACTGGGACAACTATACTAGCCATACTGGGGCAACTAAACTTCCTATACTGGGGCAACTATGCTAGCTATGCCGCCGCAGATGGTGGTCTTTGCAGAGAATTAGTAGACATGGTACTACTGCCTAATGTAGTCCAGGGGAAGGTTATCGGTAGATACATTTAAGAGACTCTGTAACAAAACTGTCAGCCTTATTTCTTCTATCCTACAAGTTCCTATACCTGTTCTAATGTGGTCTGTCTTACTGCAGCCTTTCCTAGTTGCACAGTGACTGTATTATCTCAGTTATCTAATCTAATCTTCTTTCCTTTGCCGGCTTTGTAAGCTCAGGCAGGAATGTGCTGCTCTGCTGTGATAGGATAGAAGTTATGCACACCCTCTCCACGCCCCCCCATGCAGGCTCTGTATGAGTCACAGACTGAGCTTCTCTCAGCCTATCACATGCTGATAAGCAGCCATGTTTTTTGTTTGTAAACACTGCCTAAAACTGGCAATTACAAGCCAGGATCTCAGCAGGGAGTGGCAGAAACAGCAAAGAGGGGCCCAGGAGAACATAATGAATAGAATGGTATGCTTTTCATCGTAAGAATTTTAGAGTACAGATTCTCTTTAAGATTGTCCAAAACACCTCTTTAGATTCAGAATACTCTATTTCTAGTAAAACTTGGTATGGGGATCCAAAGACTGCAAATAGATAAAATGGGTATATGAACAGTGCAGGATGAATGAATGAAGTGCAGGAATTTTAGCCATAACGGAGTCAAAAGGTCAAAACTCTTAAGGTAACCATACACTGGTCGATTTGCCATTAGATCGACCAGCTGACAGATCCCTATCTGATCGAATCTGCTGTCGAAACGGCCGCAAATCGGGCCAGTGTATGGCCAGCTTAAAGCTGGCAAATCGGGCCAGTGTATGGCCAGCTTAAAGCTGGCCATACACTGGCCCGATTTGCGGCCATTTCGACAGCAGATTCGATCACTGGGATCGAATCTCGAATCTGCTGCCAATCGTTCGCGCTAAACGCACCCGCCGATCCGATTTCCTCCTGAAATCGGATCGGTCCGTCGATCGCTCCATGCGAATAAATGCTCAGACTCATTTATGCAGTGAGAAGAGCTCTGTAAAGTGGCCAATAAACAACAGGGGAGTTGATGTAGGAGAGAATTAAACATTACAGAGTTTTAGGCCACCCCCATTTTCAATCCAGCTGAATACTGGTGAGATCATGAAATGGCGTTTTTGAGCCAATTAACTCATTTTTTTCACCTCAGAAATTCTTCATTTACCTTATGGAGGGGAAGAGGGAAAGACTGGGAAACTGTCCATATACTGTACTTTAATTTAATACAGCGTTTTTCTCCACAGGAAGCTTTTCATGATAGTGGTCCTTTAATGGTGAACGTCATAACGTCTCATCGGATTGGGCGCTGAACAAGAACACTGGGAATGTACATCTGTTTAAGATTGTTTTTGTCCTTCTAGCATTATTAGTAGCAGAAGCTTTTAATGTTCCCCAATACTGTCTGTCTACTCCGTTGTCAGACTACCTCTCCGGGACTTAGTCTGCCCAAGTGTTTAAGTGATGGCTCCAGAAATAGAATGGGACGGCTCATGTTTGGCTGAGAGCTCCAAAGGCAGTAAAGTAGGCAGTACCTTCCTGGAAGACGTTGCTCACCATTATTCACACAGAACAAGCGTTAATGGAGATTTTCCAGACTCCCTGTAGGACACACAATTGGCTGTTGGCAGTGATCATTCAAAGTAGATTACAAGCAATGTAGGAGATTATAGGGGTTGATTCACAAAGCTTACTTATTTTTCACCTTAAAGGGAACTGAGCACAGATTGAAACATTTTTTTAAATGCTCCTCCCCATAAGGGAGGTTCTAATCTGACGTGTGTACAGCAGCCCCTGACAAACGACTGCAGCTTGGCTAGCGATCAGCCTGGCTGACCAACTCAGCCAAGCGACGGCCGATTGCTTTGTCTGCGCTGCTCGTCCCGCCCGTCGTGTGACATCACGTGTGCGCACTCTGTCAGCCCTCCGTCTCCCAGCAAAACAAAGTGCAGTGTCAGCTGTACAGCTGACAACCGTCTGTATAGTGCGGCCCAGCAAAGTTCGCCCAAGGGATCGGTTCCCGCATCCCCAACGGGCAACATCAGCCAGCCCGTGTGTACGGGTCCTCAGCCATTCAAGGAGAGATAGATTATTAGTTAGTAAGTAAGGTGAGATAATTCAACAGAAAAGCTTTTCAAAACAGCCCCATTGTTACTTAAAGAGACTCAGAGATGAGTCTTCCTGCTGGTTTTTTACTTACCCGGGGCTTCCTCTAGCCTCATAAGCATGGATGTGTCCCTCGCTGTCCTCTGCTCAGCCGCAGTCAACTCTCAATACGCGGCTCAGTCGGAGTGGCGTCAGCCGGGGCCTTCTACGCTTGTGCAGAAGGTCCACCGCTGACTTCACTAAGCCACTTACCGGGGAAGATTGCGGCTGAACGGAGGCGCTGAGGACGACGGTGAAAGACACATCCATGCTTATGGGGCTAGAGGAATCCCCGGGTAAGTAAAAAAAACAGCAGGAAGACTCACCTCTCGAGTCTCTTTAAAGTGGACCTGAACGCAGAACTTCCTCTGTGCTCTAAAAGATGCACAACAACATAATAACCTTTAAACGAAAACATTTCTTTGTTACAGCTGATACAAATCCTGCAATAAATCTGCACTGTTTCCACTTCCTGCTTTCATGGAAGCAGACATATCATCCTACCTTCAAATGAGCTTATCTGCCTAAGCAGTCAGGTGAAACAGGAGAGAAATTACAACTTATGAGGGGGAATTACACAGGCTAAACTCTCTAAATACATACAGGGTGCATGTCTCTGTGTTTTCCTTTTGTCCTGACCCAGAGTTCAGGTCTACTTTAAGCATAATGGAGTTCCCCTTTAATAACTCCACACAGCATATGGGGCATGTGATGACTATCCTCAGGAATAGGGTTTTTTCCTTTTACGCATCTCACGTAGTCTCTACTTCCCACTTGTGCTAAGAACTTGGCTGGATAGAGAAAAGAAAGAGAAGGAGGCTGAGGTGACTGTACATGGCAAGCTGTGACTAAACTAAAGAAAAAAGAGCTGACAGTCATGTAGCGACCTCACTTCCCCACTGGCCCACCTAACATCTATGGGCAGTTCTCTGTTATTCATGCAATCACACTGTGAGCTCTGGCTTCTGATAGCCTGTCCATCCTTATTGCCGATGTACATATTCAGGCTTGTACCATCAAAGTCCCATTGACACTATAGGGCGCTTGGAAAGCTGCAGTGTTTATTTTCTAAAACTGATACGTGCAGGAATGACAAACGTATCAAGTGTAGTCAGCAAATATAATTGTACAGTGCTAGAACAGAAACAACCCTCTATTCACAGGAAAATATGGATCCGTGAGACAAACTAAAGAGATCATACATTGTTATTTATATACAGGCTCTGTTCGGCAGCACAATGTTCTTGGTGTCATTACTTGTTTCCTTTGTGTATGTAATAGCGCAGTTAGGGCTTGTTAACTGTTGTGTTACCTGAAACTGCTACCATCCCCCCCATGCATGATGCATTTACAGACTGTAATTATTCCGATCCGCGCATTCAACATGAATGTAAAATGGCAAGTAATTGGAACCACCCATTGATTACCTTTGGGTGTGCATCAGTTTGCATTTTACACAAAATTTTGCATTGTGTACTCTACCTTAAAGAGAACCTGTACTGACTAAAAATATTTAAAATAAACACATGAGGTAACTTCAAATGAACATTACATAGTTACCTTGCCATCAGTTCCTCTCAGAAGCTCACCATTTTCTTTTGACAATAATCCCTTCCAGTTCTGACAATATTTTGTCAGATCTGAAATATATCAGTTGCTGTCAGTAAAATATCAGTTGCTGTCAGTTATAGCTGAGAGGAAAACTGATGTACCAGGTAATGTCCATGTTTCCCTATGGCTCAAGTGGGCGATGTTACAGTTTAACTGTGTGCTGACCAGAAAGCGGTTATGGGTAATAGCCATTTTCAAAATGGAGGACGGAAAATTCCCTTGATCACAGTGAAAAAACAGGACGCGGGACAGGAGAAAGACACTGAGAAGTAGACTACATGGAAGGTAAGTATGACTTGTATATGCTTATTTTGTCTTTTAATTTTCAGTTCAGGTTTTCTTTAAGGACATCCGAGGTGAAAATAAAGTGATGGGATAAACAATTGCATCTATCTATGCAGTATGCCAGAGCTTAAATCTATGAACTATTAACCCTTATCTCTTTCCTGCTCTCAGAAGCCATTTACCGACAGAAAAGTGTTTTGTGGCTGTGATTACTTATCAGTGAGGGTTATGCTATAGTCTGACCCAGTCCCAACCCGGACATAAACTGTCACTTGCATACCTGATGTTTAACTCTTTCAGGCAGAGAAAGAAAAAAAAAGGAACACAGCATAGTCATTTGTGTGCTTGGCACTGTACATACACATGTCTATCTCATCATGTCACATGTCACCTCGGTTGTCCTGTAACCATTTCAGCCCATGGGTATTTTTCACCTTATGGACGAGAGGAATTTTCACCTGTCAGCGCTTCTCCCTTTCATTCCCCAATAACTTTATCACTACTTATCACAGAGAAATGATCTGAACCTTGTTTTTTTCGCCACCAATTAGGCTTTCTTTGGGTGGTAAATTATGCTAAGAATTATTTTATTCTAAATGCATTATAATGGCAATAATAAGAAAAAATATGGAAAAAAAAGCCAGTATTTTTCAGTTTTCAGCCATTACAGTTTTAAACTAATTCATGCTACCATAATTAAAACCCACACATTTTATTTGGCCATTTGTCCCAATTATTGCAACGTGAAAATTATACCCCTAGTGTAATGTATGGTGACAATATTTTATTTGGAAATAAAGGTGCATTTTTTCAGTTTTACATCCATGACTAATTTTTAGCCCACTATTTATTAATGATATGCCCTCTTGACATAATTTATTTTTATTCCCCACAGTCAGTAGGTGTGTTTTACTATTTGGCCACAAGATGTCCCTGCTGAGCAAAAATCCCATTAGAGTACAATGTACGCTAATTGGGGTATAATGTATCACCACATTGTAACCAGGGATTGATGTAGGCTTCCATTGGAAGCCTCGAATCACAATGCCGGCACGGAGATTATGAATATTGTTCCCACTCATAAAATTAATGATCGGGCAGCGGAAACCGGCGGAAATCATGGCGGTATATAGCGCGGCGGCTCCATTTACAGAACAAAAACAGTGTTTATTCACGGCGGACATGCTCGTATTGGCACAGGGGACTTTTGTCCCCTGCAGCCAATCCCCCCTGCTAGCAGCAGCAGCGCGGTCACGGGCATCTGCCCGCACAATCGCCTGCAAACCCCCCAAACTGCAGGGACGTGACTAGCGCGTCCCTGCGGCTCTAGCTGCTGCCGCTGCGGAGATGAAGCTCACGTCCGCGTGGCTGAAATGGTTAAAGGACCACCATCGTGAAAATTGTAAAATTTAAAGTATATCTAAACATACACAAATAAGAAGTACATTTTTTCCAGAGTAAAGTGAGCCATAAATTACTTTTCTCCTATGTTGCTGTGACTTACAGTAGGTAGTAGAAATCTGACGTAACTGACAGGTTTTAGACCAGCTCATCTCCTCATGGGGGATTCTCAGTGTTTTCTTTATTTTCAAAAGCACTTAGTAAATGGCAGTTTCTCCATCCAATTGCCAAAAAAGTGTGCAGCGAGCAGGGAAGATGGCTAGCATATTTGTATAAATCCTTTTCAGGGAGTCTTTATAAAGAATAAAGGCCACGCTGAGAATCCCCCATGAGGAAATGAGCTGGTTCAAAAATCTGTCAGATTTGTACTACCTACTGTAAGTGACAGCAACATAGGAGAAAAGTAATTCATGGCTCATTTAACTCTGGAAGAAATATACTTTTTATTTGTATGCGTTTACATGCATTTTAAATATTACACTTTTCGCCACAGCGGTCCTTTAAGTTGCATATGCACCTTTGATGGATGTCGCCATTCGAGGAACAGGACCCGATCCCCTTGGGCGACATCGCTGGGCCGGCCTCTACAGAAATGTGTCAGCTGTTTAGCTGACAATGTGTTCTGTTGCTATGCGGGGGAGGGGTCGATGGATGACGCAGCAGCGTGTGTGAAATCACGCAGAGTGAGAAAAAGCCGCATAGACAATGCGATCGGCTGTCACAGGGGGGAAGCTGATCCACCGGAAGGGTCGCTTGCGGTTTGGGGGCCTTTGGCCGCTGTTCACACGCTTGACTTTAGTCAAGTGTGTGTACGAGCCTTTAGGGAATCTTAGTTTCCGAGCCTACATGTTCCTGTAATTTTTCTACAGTTCCCACTTTTTGAGTGCAGTACCTTATGGTTGTGATGAGTGCAAAAGCAAAAAGAAATCAGGAATGCCGAATAATGTCATCCAAACATGTGCTGACCCTAGAGTGCTCCTACTCGCCCCTCCAACTCTGTTCTGCTCTGCTGTGGGCCACACTCCTAACTTCATCCCTCCTCAGCAATAAAACACATCACTAGCCTATAGACTAGAGAACAGTGTACAGAACTTAGCCCCCGAGCTGTCAAAGCTTTAAAAGTAGCCGAGCAGTACGGGTCTCAAGCACTGCCACCGGTGGTTTTCCTGGTGGTGAGGGCACTGGAACTCTCCTTGGGTTTGTGCCCTAAACTGTCACCCAAGGGGTCGAGTCCCGATTCGGACATTGACTGTGTATACCTGAAGTGTAAAAGTAATAAGACCTAGAACATACTGATGTTGATCACATGCTCATGAAAAAACAAAACTGGGTTAGGCCTGGGACACACTAGACTAGAGCGATTTTGAAGCTCCGAAAGCTCCGACAATCATTGGCACTTTCAAAAATGCTTTGCTAGTATAAGTCTATGGTGTTGAGCACAATAGAGCACTTGCAATTTTGGAAATCGCAAACGGAGGACATGCAGCATTTTGTGAGCATTTCGGCTCTAATACATAGTATATGAGTTAGCTTAATCTCTGGAAAACACATCTTAAATCTCTACCTAAACGCTGCCACAAAGCGCTAGCGACTGTGCTTTGCGATTTTTAGTGTGTCCCAGGTCTAAAAGATGATTGCATCTCTATGCTCATATATGGTAGATGGCTCCCAAGATCTAAGGATACACAGAGCTGGTTAAAATACGCTGTGTATAGCCCAGTGAGATCAGCATATTTGATCTTTCTGCATGCAACTTCTCACTGTGTGTGGTCTAAACATTTAACTGTACAGACATTCCAGGAAGAAGCATGCGTGCTTTATCTAGTCTAAGATCTGTTGCGTCGCCTTGCTAAAATCTTCGTTTCACACATGCAATTATCTGGACACTGTGTAGTGCTTGTGGGCAGCTTTGAGAGACGAGCATTTTGACTTATGTGATATCAGATCAGTATGTCTGTAATGAGGAATCACTGCATAAATGGGTGTATGAGTTACCAGCCTAGTTCCTTTCAATACATTTTGTAACGCCACTAGCATTCAATTTACCTTCTACAACAAAATATTAGGCTAAAAAAATAACTTAAAGGGATACTGTACGGGGGTTGAGGGAAAATGAGCTGAACTTACCCGGGGCTTCTAATGGTCCCCCGCAGACATCCTCTGTTGGCGCAGCCACTCACCGATGCTCCGGCCCCGCCTCCAGTTCACTTCTGGAATTTCTGACTTTAAAGTCAGAAAACCACTGCGCCTGCACGCCCGTGTCCTCGCTCCCGCTGATGTCACCAGGAGTGTACTGCGCAGACACAGACCATACTGGGCCTGCGCTGTGCGCTCTAGATGACATCAGCGGGATCGAGGACACGGCAAAGCAGGTGCAGTGGTTTTCAGACTTTAAAGTCTGAAATTCCAGAAATGAACCGGAGGCGGGGCCGGAGCATCGGTGAGTGGCTGCGCAGGCACAGGATGTCTGCGGGGGACTGTTAGAAGCCCCGGGTAAGTTCAACTCATTTTCCCCTGACCCCCCCCTACAGTATCCCTTTAAATAAGTACCCCAGACCCACCAAGATTTAAATAGAGACTTGTAGATTTCAAGATATCTAAAACTTCCCTAAAAGGACACTTGAAGCGAGAGGTACTGTATATGGAGGCTGCCATATTTATTTCCTTTTTAACAATACCAATTGCCTGGCAATCCTGCTGAACCTCTGCCTCTAAAGGCCGATACACACACTCAACCAAACCCGCCTGATTGTCATCTGATTTTGGTGTAATGTGGAAAGTAATGCTGGGAATACATGGTTCGTTTTGTAGCTGATTAGATGGTTCGATAGATAATTTCCGACATGTTCGATCTCCCTTTCGATTGTGTTGTTGCTCGATTTCTGATAGAAGTGAATGGAAAAACGAGAGGAAGATAAGAATGGAGAGCTGAAATCTAGCGGCAAAAACGACAGAGAGCAAAAACGCACGGCAGAAACGAACCGTGTATTCAGAGCATAAGAAAACTGCTCACTCTTCCTGGACCTGGACAGTACTCAACCAAAGACAGCAAGTCAGTTAACAACAATGAATGAGAAAAAGATCCACACTATGTCCAAAAATATGAAATCTTTATTGTGGACAAATCCAGTAAAAATGACCAGCAATCACAACAATCTTACATGTTTCAGACCGATGTGGTCCCAAGTCATACCTGAGCTATGGACATAATGCAGACCTTTTCCTCCTCCACTGATTTTGGTCTCCTGGACGACAATCAGGCGTGTGTATTTGTGGCAAATGACAAGACTGATAACAAGCGGTTTACTTATCCAACCAGTGGATCAACTCACATGGCTGTTGGCCTGATATCGTACAGTTGGCCAAGTGTGTACAAATTCATTTGAGCGTTGTTGTTTTGAATGCGGTCATGTAATACAGTCTGTCGTTTTGCTTGAGCACACAGTATTTACGGTAAGTGAGTAGGTCATTTATTTGGTTGGCGTGCGGAAAATACTTGTGTCAACGGGTTTGTCGTTGTGTGTCATGTTGCGGTGTTGGTTGTGCACTTTGTTTGATGCATGTAATGAAATAATTATGGCAGTTTCTATATACCTCTCATTTCAGGTTCACTCTAATTGGCTAGAGCCATTATTCACTTATATACAGAATCACTTATATACAGCTATTTCAGAGCAGTCTCCTCTCATCGCTGGATGGTCTGGATTTCTGATTCAGTGTGTGGTAAAGCTCGGAGATATAGCAATATCGGGTATGCAGTTAGGATGACCCAGAACCACCAAAATGTATGAAACTGACTAAAAGGAACGTAAAAGCCACATACTAAAACGCTATAAAAAAAGAAAACAGAAAGAGACCCCACAGGATTACTTTTCCTTGTCCACACTTTAACACCCATAAGGGCTCTTTTCCACTATGAAACGTGATCGCAATCGCATTTCAAACCAATTTCCACTATGAGATTGAGCTACTGTACTCAGTGTAGTAGAGCTCAATTGCATCCAAAATGTGGCAGGACGACGATTGCACTCGGGTCAAAATCGCAATGCAATCGGGTCCATACTAATGGAAATGGCCACTGCTGTTTCCATTCGTTTTACTGTACCCTGCATTTTGTGATCTGTTAGCAATCGGAATCAAATCGCAAACACAGGGTAGTGGAAAAAGGCCCGTACACTATACTTACAACATACTTGTACTTCAACATTAACAAGGCAATGCTCAAATATTGGTATTTTAGTAAAGGGTTATGACTACAAAAAAACTTAATCTGCTAATCAATCAGCTTCTGTTTGCTGGGGTAATTGGGCAGTCTCTTACCCCTCAGATTCACAGTGGCTGCTCAACTGATCATGCGACTCCAAAGAGCTCCAGATGTCAGCATGTTTTCCTAACATCAGAGTCTGCTGTCAGGGTAGCCTCTCCATCTCTATTCTCCCAGTCACAGTGAAGAAAGCTGAACACAACTTATTACATTAAAAAGTTATTCACCAACTACAGAACACAAAATGGAAAAAAAACAAAACTAAAAGCAGATGTATCCCTGTCGTCACCAAGCCTGGCCTACAGCCTTTTGTTTGTTTTCTCTATATACTGTATTGTTCACAAAGCTCAAGTTTAATACATGCATTTTTTGGCATCTGGTGCAGGAATATGTAGGGATGTAGGATACTGACACAGCTGAGAGACCAAATTACACTTGTGATTTGTCACAGATGAGGGGGCATTAGACAGGCTAAACTCTCTAAATACATACACGGTGCATTTCTCGGTTTTCCTTCTGTCCTGTGCAAGAGTTCAGGTCCACTTTAACCCTTATAACAAGATAATGGGAACACAGACTACTTCTAAGTAGTATTGGAACTATACATACACGTCTCGTGTTACATGTCACTTCAGAAGCACCTCAGGGACATCACACTGGCATTAGCGAGGGATGTTGTTGAGAATAATTTAGATGCCAATAGACAAGTTTGCTTTACAAACACCAATTTCTTGCACTGACAGGCATAGCTATTGACCAAAGACTGGTTCTGAGGAATGGTGGGGACCACAACCTCTATTGCTGCTCAGACAGGAAGCCTATTGGGTTCATAAAAAGCCAACTGTACAAACACATTGTCTGAATACAATGAATTCATTGACATCGGTTTGGGAAGTGTGTGATTATGAAGTGTTATTTTCCCTAATAGAAGTATGCATATTGCTCAATTTTTATGTATCATCTGCCAAGGTTTGTTCCGCCTTCGAGACAGACTCTCTCACTCCCCCGGACTGTTTATGCACCTGGTGTGACCCATTTTTACCCTCTTCCGCCCATTACTTTTTGTGGTTTCTACTCTTCACTTTGAAAATGGTTCTGCTCTTATATCTGCCACCTAAGCCGCCCATGTGCCATGAATTGGATTTTACAAAGAGATTACACAAGCTTTTTAGTCCTTTTTTTTTAATCTTATGCCCCTTTTTCACTAAGAAATGCAATCACAAATGCGTTGCGATTGCATTTCTTTCCATTTTCCACCACCACGATCCCTCGGGTGTAAGGCACAACTGGGGTACGATCTGTGCAAGGAGGAGAAAAAAAGACGAGTCTACTTTTGTGCTCGGTCCACATTTAGTTACATGTTTTTTGTGGTTCTCACTTTTGTTAATTCTTATTTATGTGGTACACATTACATCATGGATATGAGGAGGAAATGCTGGATGCGAAGGATTAAAATGTTTTACATTTGTAAGAAACGCTAACCTTTGACCTCTTACTAGGCAGTGCTGTAACTCTTCACAGACACTGGACAGGGAAAAGTATGCAAGAACTTCAGAAAGGATCTCCTGCTATGCAGAACAAAAGGTGTGCGTCTACACTGTGTGAGGTGAACTCATTCATGGTTTTATTTGTAAAGCCGCATCTACACGCGTAGATGCGGCCGTGATGTTCCTTATCAATCGAGCCGCTAATGCGGCTCGATTGATAAGATCCGACAGGACGGATCTTGCTTCCGTCGATTCCCTGCTCGCTCCCCGCGAGGAGACAATGGCAGGGAATCGAGTGGAAGATAAGCGGCGCCGGCGGGGACGAGCGGGGAATCGAATCCGGCGCACGCGCGGCGAGCGGGGACGCGGAAGAGGCGATCCGGCGGCTAATTGAGCCGCCAGATCGCCGCCTCATCTACACGTGTAGATGAGGCTTAAGAGTTGAAGCTCACTTTAAAGCAAGCCTGTGACTTCTAGTAAAAATGCATACCTAAATAGCAAGAAGCCTCTGGATGCTCAGAGGCTTACCATGTCCTCCTTGACCAGACCCCGGCAGGTCAAGACTCTCTTGTTCTTAACAGCTGCGCTCTCCTCCATGCACAAGTGTGGCAGTACTGCACATATGCGTGTATGGGCCATGCCTTTGCTGTACCATAAAGCTGCTTATGTACGGAGGAAATAACTGTGCATGAGTGACTTTGTGCTACTGCACAGGGGTAGTCTGTACTTGCACAAGCTCTTACACTGAGGGGAGCGTGACCACGAAAACATACCTTGTCAGATATGCCTAGAGCAGCCTTTCTCAACCTTTTTACCCTGGAGGAACCCTGCAAACAACTTTTGGAGCTCAAGGAACCCCTGCATTTATTTTTCCGGAGGCATGGTCTTTGAAAGTATGTGTGGCTGTTTATTTATTTGACTACCCCCTATTACACTGTCACTCATTCTATTGTCTCCTGAGCCCCCAATTTAGTGCTTCTTGTTACAGTTCCACCTATTATAGTGTGCTCTATCATACTTCCACCACGATGGGGGAAAATGCCAAGGAACCCCTGCAGAGTACTCAAGGAACCCTGGGGTTCCAGGGAACCCTGGTTGAGAAAGCCTGGCCTAGAGGAACCCAGCACTGGAATGGAGGCCCCTTAGATGGATTGGGAAGCCTTTTAGACTATCCAAAAGCTTCCCTTTACTACAAGTGGATGTTAAAAAGAGTGAAAAACCCATTAATAGTTAAAGTGATGTGGTGCTAAAATGCCAAACTCGTCCTGGCATAAGTGGCTTCAATCCACTTATATACACACGCATCAAACTTCACCGCTCATGCAATGTCTGATAAAATAATAAAGATCATGAAGAGTAAAGTATTAAAATAAAGTACAAATAAAATAACATATTAGAGAATGATCTACGTGATAAGTAGATGTGTCAAAAGCATGCGTCTTACCTTCTAAATGGAAATGTTCTTCTCCGAGAGGTTCTTTGCAAACATCCCCTGATGGGTCCTGTCAGAAAACAAGAATTACATTTACTCTTCCTGATCTATACAAACTGATATCACCAGCTATACAATATCACAAGATATATGCTTTCAGACAATAATTGAATAACAAAATAATGAAACTTGTTAGGAAAAACAGTATGTCACAATAAATGCAACCAAAGATCTGCCCAACAAAACCCGAACCTATGGTAGTTTCCAAACTTCAGCTATCCAAACATTGCCTCGAACTATTTTAGCTACAAGGACTTTGTTTCATCTCTGGGCCATACCTCAGGAACAGGAAAGGCAAGTTGGACCTACACCCTTCTTCAATCCCCTGCCTCTCTAAATACCTGTGCCACATCCCATAATGCCACAACCCCGAGCACATCACCCCATGTCATAGTCATTCCTCCTGCCATTCCACAGAATTAATCACATCTTCTCTCCGATAGTTGTTAAAGCGAGAGGATAAGTCATGGGTGTGTCATGCCTGCTACCAGAGGAAACAATAGAAAGGTGAGCAGCTACCACCTTCCTCCCAATGCCAAAAGAATAATGGTGAGAGATACAATGTGGGCTACAAACATTAAGCTTTATACACAGATGCACAGACAAGCGCTATTTGTAATCCCAGTCATGACTATTCCTGCAGGTGATACTGTTGCCATGAGGGGATGAAGGCACAGTACATGTTGGGGCAAGCTTAAGGAGGTGGTAGGTGGCGTTTCTCCGCTTCTCTTCTATTACGCCTCTATTTTTTTAATGAAGGGTGCAAATTATGTTGGGGTTGTTAGGCATCAGACGGGAGTACTATGCTGGAAGGAATTAGGATTTTGGAGGGTGTTAATATCAGGGGAGATGGTTGTTGGGCATCAGAAAGGAGTGCTATGTTAGGAGGTTAGGTGTTTGGAAGGTGTTTATGTCGGGGGAGAAGGTGGTTAGGAAGGAGTACATCGTTGGGAGTAAGTTAGGTGTTTCGAAGGATGTTAATGTCGGGCATCAGGAAGGAGAACTATGTTGAGGTAGTAAGGCAGTTGTTTACACCAGGGCAGGGGGGGGGGGGGGAGAGGGAGGTTATTAGTTGTAAGGAAGGTGTTGATGTCAGGTGGGAAGATCAGGGTTAGGGGTCAGGAAAAAAAAAAGACGGTTGAGAAACATACAATTGATGCATAAGACGCACCAAAAAATCCACCAACAGGTCTGCTGCAAAGACAATGGCGCATCGGTAAGTGCAATGTACCAATACTCTCACTATCAGATGTACCTGGCACCTCAACCATAATTACACAAACCCAGAGGTCCATCACTGTGTATTTATGACCGATTTGAGAGAAACGCGAAACCCTTACCTTCCAATAAACATCCTTGTGAACTAGAAGGTCAAGTATAAATATGTTATTTTCATTACCTTGTGGAAGTTAATAAATAAGGTATCTGCAACATGACTAAAGGAGTGCATCAGTCAAAGTTTTCTGTAGAAGAATAAGAGCTTCCCCTTCCCCCACCCTCCTAACACTCACAAAAGGGTTTGCTCAAAAAGCAACTTCTTTCTGTTTCACATGTGTGGCGCAGCACAAACCTGGTTTCTATTATGATGCCAAGTTATTGCAAAAATCTCCTTCTTTTCTGTTTAACCACTTTGTGTTCAGTCAGATGTGCGCCGTATACTACAGTATTGACCAGTCAACAGCCCCATTCTCCAGCGCCTCTTCCTGCACACATTGATATACATTTTAGCAGGAATTAAAATTCTTAGCATTCTTTCGAAGTATTTTTATCTGCTCCGATACTAAAGCAGCACGGCAGTGAGCGGCTCGCTTTTCCTCGCTCTGGCACGCCAGTCGTGAAGCCTAAACTCGCAACACACTTCCTGACTAAAGGAATTTCTTAATTGGTCTAGAAGGAGGCGTGTGGGAGGACGACTGAAATCTATCAGATCTAATATCTAGTAAACGTCAGGTATAAATTACTGCTGACTACAACCTAAAACAACTTCATAAACAGAAGAAAAGTATAGAAGATATAGGAACTAAAAAGCAGTATGGAGGAAAGTAACCCAATAGTGGAAAATTCCTTCTTTGGAAACACATCCCAACATCTTTGCTTCACACAAAGTTTTCCCTGCAAGCAGTACCTTAAAGAGTACCTGTAGGGGAAAAAAGTGCACCTTAGGGGTACTCTCCTTGTGAGTGGGAAGCCTCTGGATCCCTCAAGAGCGTTCCCTCGTCCTCCTCCACCGTCCTGTTCTAGCACCTGGACTCTTTAAAAATTGCTTGTGGTACTACGATGAACAGGCTACCGCACAGCACTAACCCAATCGGGCATAGCTTTTCCCACCGGAGCTCGAGCAGGTCCATGCCTCTGCACAGTCCAGAACTGGATTGAGCTGAAAGAAGAGAACAGGTGGAGGCTTCCCACTTCTGAGGCAAGTATCCATTTGGGGGCATTGCAAACATCACAGGCTTGCTTAAAATAAAATTTATATTAACACTTTTACTAAATATAAGTTTTGAGTCGTTTCGAACATACATGTATGTATAGGCTATCCAGTTTCTCCCAGCTCTTAGTGTAACCACTGGAGGGGAGGAGTGCAGTAAGCACACCACACTTCTGTGCAGTCCACGATTATCCTGGGCAGGTGGAACCATTGCTCCATATAGCCTATGGGGGAACGCATCTGACCTGGGCTACAGCAGGACCACAGTGGGCTAAAGCCCACGTGTCCTGCGGCCAATTGGTTCCTGTACACAGCCCGGTGGCCAGCAGAAGCATGGGGATCGCCACTGGGCTGCAAAAGACCAATGGGAACCCTTAGCAACAAGGAGAATTCTCATTGGTTCATGGTGGACCAATGAAAATGCTCCTTGTTGCTAGGAAGAATTGGTCCATTTCTTCCAATGAAGAGCCCCATGCTCCTGCCAACCTTCGGGCTGAGTACAGAGGGCCCGAGCGATGGCAATTGCTTCGGACGGGTTGATGCTGAGCAGACAGCGCAGAGTGGATGCAAAATGGATCCACATTCACTCAGCAGATGCACTTACCGTGCTCAGGCTCCCTGCACATTGCAAATGCGATTCCGATTTTCTCTGGATGCTAAAGAAAAACGCAGCATGCAGTACCGATTAAAAATCGGAATCGCATGTGAAAATCGATTAAGAATCGAAATCGGAGTCGGATGTAGTGTGCAGGGAGCCATGTCCATTTTGCATCCACTGTAGTGGGAACTGAGCCTCACTCCCGCTCTGTGTTACTGCGTCGGAACCCACTGCAATAGATGTAAAAGCCCCCTAGGAATATCATTGCATTACTTTGTGGTAATATTGTCCATTGCCATGCAACAGACTTAACGCTCAGCCGACAGCAGTGCCCTTAAAACCGTAACTAAGAATTGAACTGCATCCCAATCGGTAGCCGATACCCTCTTTCCCATGAGAAATCCTTTCCTTTTCTCAAACAGATTATCAGGGAGCTCTGTGCGGCTGATTTTGTAGTGAAACCCCTCCCACAGTGCGATGTCAGGACCATGGTCCTGACAGCTTCCTGTCTGTGAACCTCACTGCATTGTGGGAAATAACAGCTGTTTACTGCTTCCAACTGCCAAAAAAGCAAGCAGCATCTCCTTTCACTGACATCACCTGCCAGCAGTAAAAATATCACCATGTGATAGATGTCAGAATGTAAATATAAATGTACATCAGGGAGAGGAAAGATTTTATAATGGGCAAACACTGACTAAATCATGTATACATAATTATTGTGAAAATGCACTTTTTTTATTGCATTATTTTCACTGGAGTTCCTCTAACTGCTTGTCAGTCTCTCCTGTTATATGGTGTAATATGCAGGGTGCTTGCAGGAATCACTGCATGTGCATCTATATGGCCAGCAACCTGCCCAGAACACAGTGTTTTTTTCGGTCAGTAACCTCTGTGTGTGTCAACTAGCAGTTTGTCTGGAAGAGGCCTTAGTGTGAAAGGGCCCTAAGACAGGGGACACACTTCTTTGATTTGGCATTTAAGTCAATATCCTGCTCCGAAATCGGATTTCCTTTTTTCCCCCCGCATTCTGCTTTTAAAAACGATTTTTTTTCTGTTTGTTTTGTGTTTTTGCACAGCATGCACGTTTTCAATAACACATTTTGCAGCAATACGCAAAGTTGTGATTGCACACGAGAACTGGATTACTAACAAACCGTTAGCATCAGACAAGGGAAGTTAATGTAAACGGCATACTTTAGAAAAAATGAATAAAAAAAAAGTTGTCCTCTCAGCTATAATGTAACATTCTTGAAGATGAAAGTATTTTCTGTCTAGTAACCAATTTGTAATCTGTAACTAATTAAAATTTCCAACAATGATCATGAGCCGAACGCTGATGTCATTTCAAACATCTGTAGCAGCCATATTAAAAAGTCAGGTGTGAAAACTGTTTGTTAATCTGCAGAAACATTTACTTATTAAAATAAACATTAAAGGGACCACAGGGCTTTTTTTTTTAACTCCAAAATGCCTGTGGAAATAATTCAAAAGGAGCTCATAACACAATACTTTAATGGTTTTCAGCAAACCAAAGCAGCTCCAAGAGGTTTTTATTCATAGCAGACTGTTTTTACTCTCCACAGGAAGTCCTACCACAGAGTCTCTTCAATATACTCATAATGTGGTCATATACAAGTGCAGCGTGATGGAGGCTGTATCCAGAAAGTCAGTGGGTACATCCTCCCAGGCCTTTAACAGTGTAGGGAAGTCCTAGGATAAGTATAAGTATATAATTAAGGAAATTAGTATATTTTAAAGAGAATCTGTACTGCCCGATTTGCACAATAAAAAACATACCAATCAAGTCACTGTGATCTCCTCGATCTCTCTTTGATGCTTCCACCGCAATCCTGGCTATCGCCAGTTTTAGGCAGGGTTTACATACAAAAATCATGGCAGCTAACCATAAAGTGGTGTGTGTGTGTGTGTGTGTGTGTGTGTGTGTGTGTGTGTGTGTGTGTGTGTGTGTGTGTGTGTGTGTGTGTGTGTGTGTGTGTGTGCACTCATGTTACAGTATACTACAAGTTCCTGCACTCCAGTCTGGGATTAGTCACAGTTACTCAGCATGTGATAGGCAGCTCTCTCCCCCCTCAGTCTCACAAACTGCATCACAGACAAGCTGAAACAGAGTGTTCAGAGGGCGTGCATAACTTGTATTCATTACAACAGAGTCAGCCCATTCCTCCCTAGATCGACAAAGCTTGACAAAGAAAAGAAGATTAGAGATATTACAGAGACAGTGCAACTAGAAAAGGCTGCAGTAATCCAGACCACATTAGAACAGGTATAGGAACTTATAGGATAGAAGAAATAAGGCTGAAAATTTTGTTACAGAGTCTCTTTAAAGGGCAACTGACCTGAGAGGGATATGGAGGCTGACATATTTGCTTCCTTTTAAAGTGAATGGTAACAGAAATAATAATAATAATAAGATACCTGCCTATGGAGAGGGAAGGTCCCCTCATTTCAGTGTTGTCACCCCTGTTAGCAGTATTCAACTGATCAGTCGAAATACTGCTCTGTGCCACCACAGGAGGCTTCGAAAGTCTTCGGGAGCCCGAGTGCTCTCTAAGATGGGCGGCTCTGTACTGCGCCTGCACAAGCGCGCTCTCTCGCACTCACGCATGAGCATTGCAGAGCCACCCGTCTTCGTGAGCATTCGGGCTCCCAAAGCCTCCCACGGCAGCATATAATAGCAGAACGAGGTGACAGAGCTGGAACAAGGGGTAAGTTAGAGGAACGGGAAGGCTATAGGACCCAGAGCTTACCCCCTCCTTAGGCAAGTATCTGTTTCTTTGGTTTTTATTTTAATTTACATTGGCTTTAAACAAAGCCCTTTGCCTTGCTGTGCCCGTTTCCACTATATAAAGATTTGCAGCTTTTCCCTGCATGCGAGTGGGGTGGGGAAACACCGCCTAGCTCTTCAGGAAGACGGACAATAGCCTAGAACTGAGCTACAGCACAGTGGCCAGGACCATACAGCGGTTTAACAGGGAAGGTTCCACTCAGAAGAGGCCTCGCCCTGGTTGAGAAAAGATACGGTTCTATTAGTAGGACTTGCGAAACAGACTTTAATGCTAGGAATACACGGTACGTTTTGTACCATGTAATCGAGCCGCTGATGGCTCGATTGATAAAATCCGACGTGCCCGTTCACCCGCCGGATCGATTCCCCGCTCGATACCGCGGGCAGGACAATAGAAGAAAACGAGGAGAAGATAAGAAGCGCCCGCGGGAACGAGCGGGAATCGATCCAGGCGCCCGCGGGGATGAGCCGGAGTCGATCCAGCGGCTCGATTACACGGTACGAAACGTACCGTGTATTTCTAGCATTAAGGTAGCCATACACTGGTCGATTAGCCATTAGATCGACCAACTGACAGATCCCTATCTGATCAGAGAGGGATCGTATGGCTGCCTTTACTGCTAACAGATTGTGAATCGATTTCAGCCTGAAACCGATCACAATCTGTTGAGCTGCTACTGCCGCCTGTTGCGCGCGCCCCCCCCCCCCCCGTATACATTACCTGAAGCTGGCTCCAGGTCCTCTTCTCCGCGCTGCACCGCATCCCAGCATCCTGCACCGCATCCCAGCGTACACTGTGTCACTCCGGCGCCCTCTATTTGAACTTCCTGGTCACTGGAGTGACACAGGAAGTTAATGTACGCTGGGATGGAGCAGGAACAGAGCGGTGCAGCGCGGAGAAGATGCCCGGGAGCCAGCGTCAGGTAATGTGTAACTGTATCGGATCGGCCGCCGCTAGCGACGCGCTCCCTACCCGCGGGCGATCGACGGTAATTTCCCGCACGCCGTGATCGACAGACCGATCCTCTTTCGGGAGGAAATCAGATCGGCGGGTGCGTTTAGCGCGAACGATTGGCAGCGGATTAGATCCCAGTGATCGAATCTGCTGTCGAACGGCGGCAAATCGGGCCAGTGTATGGCCAGCTTTACAGTGTGCCTAGATCACTTGAGATCATGGTTCTTGTTCATAGTGACAGGGAAGCAGTACCAAGATCTCAAAACCTCTATGTGTACTGAATGCTTATCTATACTCCTCCTTCCTCTATAGCAAACTTATCTCCTGGCCAAAGTTAATTAAGTAAACAAACTCAGAAAACTTATCACAGGCACACCAGATAAGGAGCAAATACATTTGTTTTGACAAGAGAAAATAATCAGATCAGTCTGGAGAGTTTTGTTTTGACTTGCTGTGCAAGCAGAACTTGGGTTCAGGCAGAATACAGCGATTTCAAAATCAAAACCACAATACATAAGAAACATTTTTTCCTAAAGGGGCCCATACGCTGGTCGATTTCAGCTATCAATTGATCGATTCTATGGAATCAATCGTCCGATTGGAAATCGATTCTATCACATCTATCGATCAATCAATTTGCGGCCGATTTCGATCGATTTGATCTATCTGACAGGATGGAAAATCTAGGTCGATCTCCTGCTGGCAGCAAATCGATGGCCCATAGAGATGCAATGGTGCAATAATGCATTTAGATCAATTTGGAAATCTGTTCCTAGTGTGTGGCACACATCAGATAGATTCCTGTCAGATTCATCTCGACAGGCATCTGACAGAAATCTATCTGATGGTCGATTCTGCAGTAAAGCTATAAGTGTATGGCCACCTTTACAGAATATTGTATTTACCGTAACTCCAGACACCTTGAAAGTTGCCATGTCCCATTTCGGCAACTGGAGTTACACTAAAGCTGGGCATACACAAATCAATTAAAAATGTGTGTGTAGAGAGAGGGATCTTTTTTTTTCTCCTCTAAAATATGAGAGGGATCTATTTTTTAGCTACATCGACCAACGTATGGCCAGCTTAAAGGTGGCTATACATTTATCGATTCTTATTGTAGATATCCGACCAATTCAATTGCTCTGAATTGTCTAGAAATAGATGCAGCAGGCAGCCTCATTCATCGACTGACTGATTTCTGGACGAAAGTTGTTGAACACCTCGATCGGTCCGGACGGAAAATCTCTGTCAACCGACGGCAGGTCAAGAGTGGCAGCAGATTTATGGTGCATAGCACTGCATTGGATTGAACAGTGCAACGTTGCGGTTCAATAGATTTTTCATAGATTTTTATTGAAACAATGTCCCTAATGTATGGCATCCATCAAATAGACCCCTGTTAAGCCCATCTACATGATATGATTCTTTAAGCGATTTGATTACGATTCTATTTATGATCCGATTAAATCTGACATGTCCAATCGGAAATGGCGGATTTAATCAGATCGTAAATAGATTCGTAATCGAATTGCACAAAGAATCGTATCGTGTAGATTGGGCTTTAGATTCGAACTGACAGGAATCGAATGGATGGTCAAATCTGGTGGCCATCTATAAGTGTATGGCTACCTTTACAGTATCAACAGACAGTCTCAACATCTTCTGTGCGGTTATCCAATAATTATTTTATCAAACCAGTAAGGTGGACAGAAAAGGAAAATACGGTTTACACAGCAACATGCTGTCTTTTTGCTGCTGGTGGCTTACATTAGGTTTTTACTAAACCTGACAAGCTTTAAAAATATATCCGATCCAGTTGTTTAATTCCTCCCCCTCCTCCCGCCTTCCACATTCTTTTGTCTTCCCACTCTCTCCCTGTCCCTTCTTCCTCCACACTGGCATCTGTGTTAGTAATCAGCAGGGCAGCAGTAGGCAAGCAGATGAAAGAAGGTATTGTCTCAAGCCCCCCAGCTTCCTGAACAGACCACTCCACTGATCAAAGGATGAAGCCACTGTTGTTTGCTTTGTGCTTCTCCTCATAAAGCCCCAATAAGTGATCCTCACATAAAAACACAACACCACTGCAGCATCTGCAAACAGGAATGACAGTGCTGCCTTTTATGTTGTCCTTAGATGCCTGCAAATCTACTCTGTTTCACACTTCTCACTTGTACATCCGTAATATGAATCAAAGAAGCCTTTCACATTATTCCTCTTAGCCCTTAAGCCCCGTACTCACTGCTAGATGGACTGGGGAATGCTAAGCGATGTGGCCCGACAAAGCAGTGTTCCCCGTGAACAAGAGTTCTAACGATCGCAGCACTTTTCTCAGGAGTCGTCGGGAATCTTATTGACCCAATTCGGCATGAAATAGTAATCATTTGTTTAATTGTGCACACATAGCCACATTGCGAGATTGCGGAAACGATCGCTTGTCGTGCAAAGAGTCAAGTCTTGGGTACGAGCCATAAATTATAGAAAATTTTTTTTTTAAATGTTTTTCCTTTATGCAGTACGGAACTGTGTATTACATATTTTTCTGTAAATATTTTTGGATTGTGGAACGAATTATCTCAGTTTCCATTAATCCTACTAGGGAATTTTGCTTTGCTGTAAGAGTGCTTTGGATTACAAGCATGTTTCCAGAACCAGGGCTGTGGAGTCGGTACAAAAATCTTCCGACTCCAACTCCTCAGTTTATAAAACCACCGACTCCAACTCAGACTCCGGGTACCCAAAATGGCTCCGACTCCTCGACTCCTTAGTCTAATACTTACCAGGGCTGTGGATTTTGTACAAACATCATCCGACTCCCACTCTTCAGTTTATAAAATCTCAGACTCCAACTTCGGGTACCCAAAATTTCTCCGACTCCTTGACTCCGACTCCAACACCACAGCCCTGTCCAGAACGAATTATGATCGCAAACCAGGGCTCCACTGTGCTTGAAATTTATATGAAACCCATTTTCATAATTAAAAAAAAACACAAAAAAACCCCCAAGAAACAATAAAATCAAGCTAAAATACACATTATATCTGTACATGTGAATCTAACTGCAAGCCCCGGGCCACGCAATAGAGTTTGTTTCATATAGGAGATAGAGCTCAGTATTCGGACACGCGGCATGAATTAATTTCACCGATAACAGGGATTAGAAATGATCAGATTTAATTGCTTTTGGTTTTTTCCCTTAAAAAAAACAAAAAAAAAATCTCGAAATAATTTACAGTTGTGAATATTATTTCAATAAGTATATAAGTGAGTAAGTGAAACCTAGCTACTAGACCTTTCAATATCATCTCAATGGTGCCATTTTCAACATTTTCTTTACATTTCTGAACATAGCTCACTAGAACCAATAGGTTTCAGGCCAACTTGATACTAAATATAAATTTGCCTTCTTAACCCTCAAGGTGCCCATACACTGATCGATACGGCCTACAGAGAGATCCCTCTATCATCATCATCATCTGATCAGAAAGGGTTCCTTTTCAATCCCCCAACACTACACACAGATTTTCAATAATCAATTTCTGCTTGAAATCTTTTGAAAATCTGTGCGCGCCGGGTCTCCCAATCGTCTCATCCCCCATTGAAGTACCTTACGTGATCACTAAAGGCCTCTAGCATTTGGGGCGTCACACAGGTGCTTAGGACTAGACAATGGAAGAAGAAGCAGCTCAATCTGCTGGAGATCAATGACCCAACATGGCCGCCCCATCAAAATGTTTTGATCACGCTAGACAGAAGGGTCTCACTTGAAACTGCAGTAGCAACGGTGATCAACAGCCAACTCCAGGTCTTCCCCCTCCATCTAAAATAATGCCTCCCCAGGGACCCTTGTAGAGTGTTGGCAGTGGACCACACTCACTTGTCTGCCTGCACATCCTGTCCTGCTCCACTGTCAACACTCTGCACAGCCTGAGGGAGAACGTTTTAGATTGGAGGGGGGCCAGCCCGCGGGCAGTAAGTCACCCTGAAAATAAACATTGATACCACCGCACACCTGACTGCTGAGTACGAGTGGAATCGCGGCCGGGAGACTTGGGCGCAGGATACAGCCGATATACGGCAGTCGTGTGAAGCAGTGTTTGTGATTTTAAATTTCTTTTTTTGCAGCTTCCAGGATGCAGTTGACAGGCGAGTGGTTAGGGAGGGGCCCCCGGCTGTCGTGTGAACCAGTGTTTGCGATATATGGCTTGCCCTACTCCTGCACAAGTCTCAGCGGCAATAATTACTATTCCCCCTCCAGGTCCACGGGGAAGGTAGGGAATGATGTAATTTGGCTGCCAGCTATTGCTGGAGGCCAAATTACAGTGTTTTCAAAGAAACTTCAGCTCCATCTTCTGACGGTGCCGAAGTTACTCACTGTGCGCCACTATAGCTGTAATTCCTATTACGGCTTACGGTGGCGCCGGATGCTCCCAAGTCTCCTGCACTAGATACGTGTTCGTGACCGCCCCCTGTAGAGAGAGATCTTGCACGATCAATAATTTAGATGGATTCCTACCAGAAATCAACTGAAATTATAATTGGGCAGCCATCACTATGATGGAATCTGCTGAGAAAAATTGACAAATTTACTTATACTAGGACAAGCAATCTATAGAGTAAGGGTAACTGCAAGTACAAAAAAAAACGTTTTCCAGAAAATGATTCTTATCTAAAAATACACCAGGACGCAAGTTGTTCACAAACGGAATAATATGGTCAAACAGATGAAAAGACCAAATCTATGTACTGTACCTGGACACTCTGGGCAGATGGAGCCCATTATACAATAAATGCATACATCATACATCAACATAACTGGTCACCAACCTATTGGATGTGTAGACAGGAAGACTCCGAGACTGCAAGCAGACGGCATTACTGGGATCATTAGTCATCCGAAAGTGCAAGTTTACTTTTAAAACTTTCTCCAGAAAACTTTGAAAAGTTCTCCTGATCAGTAATACTGATAGTGTCAATGATAAATGTTCCCTTTTTTTTCCTAACAACAGTAGAGCAGTGGTAGGGCCACCAGAGTGAATATGGCCTAAATCAAATCTCTATTCTGCTGTTATGCCATATTTTCAGTTTTTAAACTATATATATATATATTTCCCTCTCGCTCTTCCTCTGCTGCTCCTCTCTGTGAAGCGCTTTATTGGCTACAAATTAAGCAGAGGATCCAGTTCGAACTGTTATTCCTAACCTACAAAGCTCTCCCCTGTACATCTCACTAGTTTCCATATACCAACCCAGTCACAGTCTCGGATCTGCACCTTCTTTTGTCCTCCTCTAGAATTACCTCCTCTTTTTCACGTATATAAGATTTAGCGCGTGCTTCACCCCTCCTCTGGATTGCCCTTCCACAACACATCCGTCACTCTCCAACCTTTGATATATTTAAACGCTCCATCAAAACTCACTTTTTCATACAAGCATATTGCTCAACCTTAGGCCATTCCCCCTTGATCCTAAGGCCAAGTTGCACTCCTACTAGGTATTTTAAAAACACACTGCAGTTAGGTATGATTACTCTGAACTACCCCCCCCCCCCCCCCACCACCACCACCTCTTGGCCCCGACCCCCCATTTCTTTAGATTGTAAGCTCACAAGAGCCGGGCTCTCTCTTTTGTGTCTTGGAATTTGTTATACATTTTATTCATCATGTTACTTTTGTCATTAATTACCAATTCTGTATTTTGTGCCAATTATTTATTTCGTGCATTGGTGTTTACCATTGTCTGAATTATTACGTTCCCCATGTTTGTTGCTTACTTTGTGCAACGTCACAGAATATGTTGGCCTCTTAGAAATCAATAATAATAATAATATATACAAATATGCAAAACTAAAAATGTATCTAAATATAAGTATACAGTCTATAAATTTATATAAATTCTCTTTCCGTTCTGTATATTTTAAGATGCCAGTTAAAGTCATACAAATGGTTAATATAAGAAAGTAAAAAAAAAAAAACACAACAAGGAGGGAAAAAAAACCTGATGACAATTTGATAAAGCACTAATCTCTTAATCTAGGTGTCTGTAACGGGACATGGTATGAAGATCTAACTCCGCATACCGGCAATCCACAAACACAACGACAGATCTCATTGATCCGAGGCCAACAATTACTGGCCTCCTTCCCAGAGGCTATTTCAGTATCAGACTCTGGATGGCTATCAAGACTCAGCAAATGTGTGTTCAGTGTCCAACTCGTGTGAGGCCATTCTAATATGGCAGGTGTGTGTCTGTGCGAGAGCTTATAGCCTCACATTGTGACCAGCCAATGTTTTCTTTCTAGCGGATGAGGTTTCGCTTTGAACAACAGGTTTTGAACAATGCACTTAGGCGACTTGTTTACTGTGTTGCTATAATTTGTACCTCACGCTGTCTGCTGCTTTCAATCTAGAACGCTAAATGTAACATCATTCGCTTTTACAGTTCTGACTTTTTCACCACACAGTTCTTTATTGCACAAAATGAACCATATTGTTCCGCAGAACAGAAAAAGCACTACCCTAAAATGAATGTAAAAAAGATAAACGTCAAGCTGAGTAGATGCAACTTTATGTTGTATGCTTTGTCATCAACATCCTCAAACAAACTGTCCACTGATTAAGTTAGACCCCGAGGTGTTGAGACCTATGGAAACTGCCATATTTATTCACATTTCAGCAATAACCGTTGCCCGACAGTGAAGCTGATCTTTTTAGTCAGTGGGGTCTAAAACCACACACCTAAAACAAGCATGCTAGTTCAGGGTCTATGGCTTAAAGAGGAACTCCAATGAAAATAATGTAATGAACAAAAGTGCTTAATTTTACAATAATTATGTATAAATGATTTAGTCAGTGTTTGCCCATTGTAAAATCTTTCCTCCCCCCAATTTACATTCTGACATTTATCACATGGTGACATTTCTACTGCTGGCAGGGGATGCCAGAGGAAGTAGCTGCTGCTTGCTTTTTTGGCAGTTGGAAACAGCTGTTATTTCCCACAATGCGACAAGATTCCCACAGTGTGATGTCAGCACTATGGTCCTGACATCACACTGTGGGAGGGGTTTCAACACAATATCAGCCCCCTGATGATTCATTTAAGAAAAAGGAAGATTTCTCATGGTAAAAGGGGTATCAGCTACTGATTGGGAGGAAGTTCAATTCTTGGTCATGGTTTCTCTTTAAAAGTATTATAGGCAGAGGATTAGCAGGACAGCCAAACAATGTGCATTACTTAGACGGAAATAAACATGTCAGCCCCTTTATCCCTCTCACCTCAGGTTCCCTTTAACCACTTCAGCCTAACTGGACGAAAATTTTGTCCAGCTAGGCTGCGTGCGCTCCCGCGGGCCCCCCGTGCGCGCCCCCGCTGCTGGCCGTTAGCCCATCGATCAATGGAAGGGATTATAAATCCCTTTCACTGATCGGACCCCCTTTCACTGATCGGATCCCCTTTCACTGATCGGACCCCCCCGGAGAAAAGCCGACAGCGTCTCTTCAGACGCTGCGGCTTTTCTGAGCTCTGGTCTTCTTTCTTCTTCCTGGGAACAAGATCGATCGCTCCAAGGACTTTTTGACTGTGGCCATCTTGTGGCCAAATAGAAAACTACACCAAAAACACACTTTATTATTAAATAAATACATTTTTAAACATGAAAAATCCCCTGTTTACCTCCCACACCAAAAAATACCCACATACAAGTTTTAATAAAAAAAAAAAAATTACAATAATAAAAAAAAAAAAAACATAAATAGTTACCTAAGGGTCTGAACTTTTTAAATATTCATGTCAAAGGAGTATATCAATATGATTTATTAAATTATGGGCTTCTAAATAGTGATGGACGCAAATTGAAAAAATGCACCTTTATTTCCAAATTGAATATCGGCGCCATACATTGTGATAGGGACATAATTTAAATGGTGTAATAAGCGGGACAAATTGGTAAATAAAGTACATAGGTTTTAATTATGGTAGCATGTATAAATTTCAAAGCTGAGGAATAATGATTTTTTTCCATTTCTTTCTTAATATTACTGTTAAAATGGATTTACAATAAATTAATTCTCAGCAAAATGCATCACCCACAGAAAGCCTAATTGGTGGCGGAAAAAACAAGATATAGATCCATTCATTGTGCCGAGTAGTGATAAAGTTATTAGCAAATTAATGGGAGGTTAAAGTTGCTCAGATGCAAAAAAAATTTCAACCCTGTAGGCTGAAGTGGTTAAAGAGAAACTGTAGTGAAAATAATGTAATGAATACATATATTTTTTTCTTTTACAATATTAATTTATAGATTATTTAGTGAGTGTTTGCCCATTGTAAAATCTTTCCTCTTCCTGATCTACATTCTGAAATGTATCACAGGTGGTGACATTTTTAGTCCCTTCAGGTGCATTACTGCAGAATGTTTGCTTTCTGAGAGTGACGAAGCCAGTACAAAATATACCCAGTCTCCATGAATGTTCTACGGAAAGGGGGGGGGGGATTTCTGCACAGATTATCAGCCTAGGCTTAGCATCACAGGGAGGAGAGGGTAGGGCTGCATTCAATATGGAAAATTACTGTAAAAGTGGGTAGCCTCAATAGTTTACTGCATTCTACTATATGTCGCTACAGTGCTTTTTTAAGGTAGACTTTACAAAATAATTTCCTTATGTACACAAATCACCCAGCATAATGCACCCAAGTTATAAAGAACAAAAGTATACAACGAGTTAACTGCAATAAAAAAAATAACTAACTTAAAGAGAGTCTGAAGCGAGAATAAATCTCGCTTCAGACCTCATAGATAGCAAGGGCATGTGTCCCCCTGCTAAAACGCAGCTATCCCGCGGCTTAACGGGGGTCCCTTCACCCCCAAATCCCCTCCGTACAGCCGGGGAGCGCTTCCTGGTTGGGGCAGGGCTAACCGCCGCAGCCCTGCCTCCTGCGCGTCTATCAGACGCGTACCTCCGCCTCTCCCCCGCCCCTCTCAGTCTTCCTTCACTGAGAGGGCCGGGGAGAGGCGGCGATGCGCGTCTGATAGACGCGACTAGAGGCAGGGCTGCAGCCGTTAGCCCTGCCTCCAGGAAGAGAAAATCTACGACCAAGTTGACGACCAAGTCTTGCGGGGGTGGGTTTGGGGGTGAAGGGACCCCCGTTTAGCTGCGGGATAGCGGCGTTTTAGCAGGGGCACACATGCCCCTGCTAACTATGAGCTCTGAAGCGAGATTTATTCTCACTTCAGAGTCTCATTAAGAGCTAGTGCTCTGTTGCATTGCTGAACAATTCTACATGTCATCTCACTGTCCATACAATTTTATGGGCATGTTCACATCCCTGATCACATTATTCTAACTTGCTGCATGCAGGCTTTGTATTAAAGCACAGTCTATGTCCAGTCTCCATTGCAGTTCACAGTCATTATAATGCAATGTGCAACAGACCACTGTGAACCTAGCCTAAATGATCTTCCAAACTGATATTATTCACTTCCAGACCTCGATGATTGAAATCTACGCCGTTTTGATCCTCAGACCGCTGTGCCAGTTTAAGTTTCAATCATCCCACCGTACACTACCGCCGATCACGTCAATCTCCACCGCCGATCACTCGCCCTGCCATCTATATGACGGCAGAGCTGTGTGACCTGATCCAGAGCCGATTTCATTGACTTACATTGATGGACAGCGTCAGGAGCCATTGGAAGCAGCTCCTGACCTGCTCACACAGCTCTGCCGTCATAGCGACGGCAAAGAGAGGTACCTGCGTGGACGGAGGAGTGGCGTGACCGGCAGGGATGTGCGGCAATTCATCAAGAGGCGACATTCTTTGGATCCAGAGGCTTCCCCCTCCTGAAGTGAGTACCTCGTAGGGGCACTATTTTTTTTTCGACGGACAAACAAGTCATGGTTTATAAGTAATGGTCAGGGATCTAGAGGTGAGTTTATAGGGCATGGGTAAAACAGGGGTTAGCTGGCAGCATCCATAGCCCTGCTAGTAAATGGGAAGGATTTATAAATAGGCAGACAGGCAACCCTCAGATCTCTGCAGGGAGGTAATGGATTTAAAAATTTAGCTTGTGAATCAAAGTATACTTATCCTTTAATTAGAAAAGGAAAGTCCAAAAAAGCAAGCAGATGAGGGCAAGTATAATGATGTAATTTAAGCCTGCCTTCAGGAAATCTCTACTTCACAGAGAATACATCTTTCTGGAGTTGTGAGACAGAGGGCACTTGTGCTATAAGCTATTTCTAGCAGTCAGCCCCATACACTGCTGGTAAAGGTGTGAACAGCATAAGAACTAGCTACTCAATACCTGAAAGTTACGGTTTACATTTATTTAACTCCCTTTGAACACTTGTCACAAACGAAATTGCAATGCCATGAGGAAATGCACGCAGCTCTAACTCTTATGTATGTGAGGAGTTGCATCAAATCAAGCAGCTCTGGCATCCCTCCTAGTAAAATGCTAATAATATGCGAGAAGAAATAATGCGATGTTCTCAGCGGTGGTGCCTCAAGGGATGCCTTGCATCAGCAGCCATGAACGATTCTGTAGGTTTACAATCCTATGCACGTTTCATGGACATGGCCTGAAGGAAAGTTACACAGGAATGAGTTGATATCTCCTTGTACCGAAGGCAATGAGAGTCAATCAAGCAGGTAAGAAGAGAAACTTAACAATATTCTTGCTTCCAGAGGTGAGCTTTTTTTTGGCGTGTTGAGTTAATCAATGCCGGGCCTAAGCCTCAAGAACCACAATCCAAAACTTAACATTGTTTGTGTTTTTAGGACACTCCTAGTCTCCATGTTAGTATAGCTGTGGTGCTGGCATATGTATCACATGTATTTCACGCTTCTAAATTATCTTGGTTATGAACAATTAACGCGATTTTAGAACAACTCGGGAATCTTAAAATAGCTGAACAGAGAGAAAACTCTGAGAGGAACGTTGTTCCTCAGGACTCTCAGAGGGGAAGGTCAAAGTAAAGCACAGAAGAACCTTTTTGTGGTGAAGTTACAGAGGAAGAGGAGACCTGGGTGTTCTCTCTTTGTGTCACATTCCACACGGGCACCAGGGACCAGTCAGGAAAGCAGATTTCACTCATATTAATTCCAGGTTCTAGCAATCAAAATAATAAGCTTAGCAGACATTACGCGTAATTAATTGGAAGTCCTTTTGAAATAAAACACATTCAACGGTCGCCAGCTTGGCGTTTCTGCCTGAAAACATCCAAATGCGTCTGTGGCCGAGGCATCCTAATTTGCCTTTATCATCACAGAGTAGTTTCCCAACATGTTGGAAAATCTGCCTGGTCAATTAGCAGAGAGTTTGTTTTCTTTTCAGAAAAAGAGCACAATCCGGCCGCCGCCGTGCGCTTTGCAGTCAATGTTTCTATGAGGCTGAGTGAAAATCCAAGGCAACGCCAACAGGTCTGGCAATGTCAGCAAGTCTCTGGCTTGCACCAAAAATTTTTTTATATTTATGGAATACCGGCTCCATTTTCACACACTGTTATTAATTACGCACATAAAGCCTACCAGGATAATCCTCTTAAAAGCTGCATACGCACTTAATTGAAGGTACAAAATAAGTCAGCATGTGAAAAAATGAATGTCTGCGCAAACACACATACAAATCACTGAGTTCCCCAACAAGCCTTTGAATGGCAACCCCCCATTCCCAATCCTCAGCCCAAGCTACCTGATATCGGTATTAGGTAGCCTTTGCACCCCCCTTCCCCCTCCAACTTCTCCCCTGTCCATCAGCATTTAAGCCTCCTCCCCATCCCCCAGCAGATAGCAGTATTGAATAGGTTTTGTGCAACCCTGCCTCCTTCCAGTTATCACTGCGCGCAGGAAGCAGTATACGTTATTTGCTTTCAGTGGCAGGTCAGGCCCACGGTCCTCCTCTCTCTTAAGGTGGCCACACACACACACGATACAAATAAAATGATCTGATTTTACGACAATTCGATAAAAACGATCATATCTAATTCGATAAAAACGATCATATCTCCTGAAAAAAAAAAAAATCAAAACTTTTTTTCCATTTCACTGAAAAATCCGATCGGATTTCCTGTTTTCTTCGATTTTTATCGATCCGGAATGCCAGGTATTTTTCTTCAATCTTTCTAAAGATTGTATGGTGTGTGTTAGATTGACAACATTGCTAGGGTGTGTATAATAATACATTTACAGAGTTTCCAATCATTTTGAATGCAATTCTTAAATTGAACAGATATTTAAAAATTGTATGGTGTGTGGCCACCTTTAAAGCGGATACGAGATGAAAAACTAACTATAACAAGTAACTTGTCTACATATCTTATCTAAAGTTTAGATAGTCTACACAGCAAATCTAGCTGCGAACAGCTTCAACAGAATATGATTATTTTCTTTCTGTGAGAGCAGCCATGTTGTTTGTAAACATTACACACAGGCAAAGCTGATAGCATCTCCAGCTCTCTGCCTGTGACAAATTCACTCTGCTCTCCTCCTCCCCTCGGCCTCTGAAATCTCTGGCTAGTAACCTCCTCCTCCTCCTGCCCATACTGATCTCCCATAAGCCCTTGCTACAGTGCCAAGGCTCTCTGAAAAAGCTGTGGGCGAGGCTTGTTTAGTTTATAGGGAATTAAGAGTATTAAAACAAAAAAGTATTTGGCTTAAGGAATGCCCTATAAACTATATGAAAGAAACACAATTATGCAATGAGTAAAAGTTTATCTCGGATCCACTTTAACTTCCAGACACCGTGAAGCTGCATATCTCCATACTGCTCTACAGTTTCCAGTGTGTCTGGGTATCATGTGACATGCATCGGGAGCCGTAAGGAGTATGAGGCTGCAAGTTAAAGGACAACTATTGCAGAAAAATGTAATGTTTAATATGCATAAGTATAAAATGTACATTTGTTCCAGAGTTTTTTCAATGCTTCAGTCACTTACAGTAGACAAAATCTGACAGATCCGACAGGTTTTGGACTAGTCCATCTCATGGGGGGATTCTCTAGTTTTTCTTTATTTTCAAAAGCAATTACTGAATAGCAGTTGCTCAGTCCAACTGCCAAAAGAATGTGTAAGCAAGTAGAGAGGCTGGCCAACATCTTTGTATAGATCAGGCATGGGCAAACTTGGCCCTCCAGCTGTTAAGGAACTACAAATCCCACAATGCATGTGCCTTTATAAGTCATGACTGTGGCTGTCAGACTCCTGCAATGCATTGTGGTACTTGTAGTTCCTCAACAACTGGAGGGCCAAGTTTGCCCATGCCTGGTATAGATCCATTTCATTGAGTGTTTTTATAAAGAATAAAAAAAATGCTAATAATCCCCCATAAGTAGAAGGACTAGTCCTATAAACCAGAGTTGGAGGATAATGAAGAGGGGTGCTGCTGCAGGCACTACAATCGAAGAACCACAGAGGTCAGCTGTTAGGGATCCAACACAGCAGATCACCAACAACGTTAACATTCAGATGATCTTTCCTTCAAACACAAAAGATCTTTCTGGTCAACCTCGGCTAACGAGAATTTAGAGTTTCAACCTAGTGTTACTACAACAGATCAGATTACCAAAGCAAGCGTGCAATGTGTTGTGCTCATTGTAATTCATCTATAAAAAGCTGCATTCCGCTGTGATCATTTACTGCAGGGCTGCAAAAGCAGAGATGTCATCCATACAGGAAATCTACGTTTCTTTGAACTTCTCCCACTAAGGCCTGGAGCACTGAATTGAGAACAGCTGTGCTTGCAGCTCTGCTCAGTTCACTGCACAGCAAGCCATGCCCTCTCTCTCCCAATAGCCTAACCTTCCTAATCCTCAGGATCTCTGATAAAACAATTCTGTGTGAACTTTGCCAGGTGAGGAAGGCCTATAGTGATTCCATAGAAGACTAGGACTGGCTGCATGAAACCCAGTGACTTTATCATTATTGACCTCCCTGGCGGATAATTTATTTTTAAAAATGGGCAAAAATGCTTTTTTTTTTTTTATTTCATGTAAAGCTACCAGAATGGTAGCTACATGAAACACCACTAGAGGGCGCATGTGGCCCTCTAGTGCGATCGTCGCCGGCATCAATAGCAAACAGGGGAGCGCGTATATAACGCGTTCCTCTGTTTGGCTTCTCCTGTCGCCATGGCGATGATCGGCATGACGTCATGGACGTCAGCCGACGTCCTGACGTCATGCGCACTCGATCCAGCCCATAGCGCTGCCCGGAACTCATTGGTCCGGGCAGCGCAGGGCTCTGGCAGGGGGGCCCTCTTCCGCCGCTGCGTGCAGGCGATCGCCGCAGAGCGGCGGCGATCGAGCTGTGCGCGCGGCTAGCAAAGTGCTGGCTGCGCGCACAGCACTTTGAATGCGATTCGCCCCACCAGAAGCAGAGAAATCCTCCTGTGCGGCATAGAGCTCGGGCTTACCGCCAGGGAGGTTAAGTAATGGTACAGATTACCCAGAAAGCTCATGGTGAACCAGAACTCTTAGGAGTGTGTAGGGGGCTGAGAGAGACCAAAAAGCCCTCTCACTAAAATGCTATGCAAAGCAAACATCTGCCTTCTTAAAACAGAAGGTATTTGAGATTATTCAGATTGGAGTGAGCGTATCAGGTTTCCCACGATGCATCACTGTAGAATATGCAAATCATCCTTTGTTGTTCCTGTAAGCCAACTACACCTCCAGAACCGCTGGAATGCAATGGATGTGTCAGCTTGTTGAATAGAAAGAGGACTATGTACAGGGTGGGCCATTTACCACCATACCATCATTTTGCTTGTTCCAACAGTCTTGGAGGGATCTATCCAATGCGGGTTAGTGTTATGCTGGATTCCCACACTCGATTCCCGACCACTCGATTATTTCCAACATGTCCGATTCCGATGCATTGTTAGGTCGATTTGGCATAATTTGCATGAGAATCGACCTAAAAATCATCAAAATGCGCTCAGAAATAATCGAGCGGCCGGGAATCGAGCGGGGCATCAAGTGCAGGAAAGCACCGTGTGTACCCAGCATCAGACCAATAGCGGTGGTTTTGTTTGTTAAAGAGACTCTGAAGTCTCCCTAAAATGAGGTTTTTATTTTAAAAACCTCATTAACATTATAGTCTCACCTAAAACGCCGCATTCCCGCGGCTGGAAACACCCCCCCCCCCCCCGATCACCCCACACGCACGGGGGTACAGGGCAGGCAAAATCCACAACTTTCTTGGTCGTGGATTTTGCTGCCGCCTCTACGCGCATCAATCAGCGCGCACCTCCGCCTCTCCCCCTCCGCTCTCACTGAAGGAAGACAGAGAGGGGCGGGGGAGAGGCGGCGATTCGGCGCTGATTGACACACAGAGGCAAAGCCGCGCTGCCTGTATGCGGAAGTTGCCTGCCTGTACCCCCGTGAGTTTGGGGTGATCGAGGCGGTTTGCAGCCGCAGGAATGCTGCGTTTTAGGTGAGACTATAATGTTAATGAGGTTTTTAAAATAAAAACTTCATTTTAGCGAGACTTCAGAGTCTCTTTAAAGAGAGTCTGAAGCGAGAATAAATCTCGCTTCAGACCTCATAGATAGCAGGGGCATGTGTGCCCCTGCTAAAACGCCGCTATAGCGCGGCATAACGAGGGTCCCTTCACCCCCAAATCCCCTCCGTACAGCGGGGGAGCGCTTCCTGGTTGGGGCAAAGCTAACCGCCGCAGCCCTGCCCCATGCGCGTCTGTCAGACGCGTATCTCCGCCTCTCCCCCGCCCCTCTCAGTCTTCCTTCACTGAGAGGGGCGGGGGAGAGGCGGCGATGCGCGTCTGATAGACGCGACTGGAGGCAGGGCTGCAGCCGTTAGCCCTGCCTCCAGGAAGAGAAAATTTTACACCAACTTGCGACCAAGTCTTGCGGGGGTGGGTTTGGAGGTGAAGGGACCCCCGTTTAGCCGCGGGATATTAGCGTTTTAGCAGGGGCACACATGCCCCTGCTATCTATGAACTCTGAAGCAAGATTTATTCTCGCTTCAGAGTCTCTTTAATTGCACCATTCACATAAAATGGTGTATCCATATAAATGGCCATATTAAGGTGTATCCATATAAATGGCCCACCCTGTAGATAAATGGAGGAATGAAAGAAAACAGTCACAAAAGCTAACAATATACCAGTCTCTACAGAGAGAATATAAAAAAGCTAAAAAAACCCTCAAGGGAGGAAAATCCTGAGCATCTACAGACTGAATGCTCACATCTCACCTCGAAAATAGAGTCTGGGAGACACAGACAGACATACAAACCTAGGGAGGAGAGACTGTGCCAACACTGTGAGCAGAAGACCCTTGAGGATGAAAATCACTTCCTGCTGCACTGCCCCAAATATACCGCTACCAGGGAAACCTTCTTTAAGAAACTGATGGAACTATTTCCAGACTTTCACACATTAGAGGATGAGAGAAAACACTATATTCTACTAGAAGAGAAATCCACAGTGCCAATCGCTGCACACTATGTCACAGCATGCCACAGACAGAGGAGCATAAATGAACTGTAAACTCCCCCCCCCCCCCCCCCCAAAAAAAAGTCCATGTCCTGCTAAACTCACTGCACACCCACCCCATCCCATGTCCCCCATTCCCCCTGCTTTGGCAATGCCTGTATTGAAGTTTGGTCATGCCAATAAAGCTATCTTTGATTTGAATGTACAGAGCCACACTAATCCAACATGCATACACAACTGTTTTGGATTGGTTGATCCTCATCAGTGCATGCCATGGATTAATGTGGCTCTATGGGGTAGGACTTGAAGCATCATATGCTCACTCCAATCTGAATGATCAAAAATACCCTCTGTTCTAAGGCGGCAGACTTTTGTTTTGCATAAATAATGGTACAAAGAGGTATAAAAGTCTAAAGGCCCATATACACGCTCAACTTAAAAGGGACACTGTAGGGGGGTCGGGGGGAAATGAGTTGAACTTACCCGGGGCTTCTAATGGTCCCCCGCAAACATCCTGTGCCCGCGTAGCCACTCACCGATGCTCTGGACCCGCCTCCGGTTCACTTCTGGAATTTCAGACTTTAAAGTCTGAAAACCACTGCGCCTGTGTTGCCGTGTCCTCGCTCCCGCTGACGTCACCAGTAGCCCAGTATGGTCTGTGTCTGCGCAGTATGCTCCTGGTGACATCAGCGGGATCGAGGACATGGCAACGCAGGCGCAGTGGTTTTCAGACTTTAAAGTCTGAAATTCCAGAAGTGAACCGGAGGCCGGCCCGGAGTATTGGTGTGTGGCTGCGCGGGCACAGGACGTCTGCGGGGGACCATTAGAAGCCCAGGGTAAGTTCAACTAATTTTCCCCCGACCCCCCCACAGTATCTCTTTAAACACCAGATTGTCATTTGATTTTGGTGTGTTGGACGAAACTCAGGCGTACAAACTGTAGCCAAAAGAGAAGACTAGTGACTATCAGGCATGTGTGTACAATGTCATTTGTACAACGTTGTTCTGAATGCAGCCATGTTGTGCATTCTGACATTTCACTTGCATGCACAGTATGCAAATGTAGTTGGGCGTTTAGTTGGTTGGTGTGCAGAAAAGACATGTCGTTTACACACTACACTCTGCATTTTAAACTATGAAACTTAGCAGAGCTAATTGTCCTTTGCACTTCTCTGTAGTAAAATCTTATCTGAAGTTGACTTTTACTGTTTCTTTGATGTATTAGTGCTTCAGAAAATAGCACTGTAGCCAAAGGTAGAGCTCAGAGGAGCTCTTTAGCATAGATAACTGAAGTTTCTTAACTGTTCCTGTACTGGAAACAATATGAGACTCATTCCTTTCCTACTAATGTTCTATTCCTTATCTGTACTACACGTACAAATCATCTCTTAAGTTTATTTTCACGTCGGATTCCCTTTAAAAGTTACTTATAAAGCTGCATTAGGGCTTGTTTACACTACACAACACATGCATAAACACAATTTTGTGCATACGCTCTTGACGCAGGGCTTGCGCGTCGCGGTGCGTTATAATGCAGATGTCAGAGGCCGCAGAAGAATAGAGCCTGATGGGGAAACTAGTGTGCAGTGCGATAAAATGTGTCCAGTCGCGTTACTTTGCAATGTGCTGGAAAGCACAGCGGTACTGTGTGCGATAACATGACAGCCAGTGGACCATGTTACCATGCGCATGTGCAGTGCGTCATAACTGATAGCGCAGCACATAGTGTGAACAAGGCCTTAATTTGAATATATCTGTATCTCTAACATAAAAGTTAGCCAGTATGCCATTACTGTAACAAAGATGGGATGCGACTCATCACTGCAGTTACACAGCATTTGCTTTATGTGGAACTAAACTCTGACCTTCTGCTCTAAAAAAGATTAGCCACAGCATGATAACCTTAATGGGAAAAATCTTCATTACATTCATGGAAATCCTAAAACAAATCTGAAATTTTCCTTGGTTTCATACTTACAGAAGGCACTGGAAGGGTTAACCCTCAGTGTTTACTATATTGAGAGCTGCCTAGGCAGAAATTAATAGTTGCTGATACATTTTTTTTTTTAAAGAACATTTATATCTCGCTTTTCTCCTGGCGGACTCAAAGTGCCAGTGCTACAGCCACTAGGACGCGCTCTATAGGCAGTAACAGTGTTAAGGAGTCTTGCCCAAGGTCTCCTACTGAATAGTCAGCACGGCTTACTGAACAGGAGAAGCCGAGATTCGAACCCAGGTCGCCTGTGTCAGAAGCAGAGTTCTTACCCAGTGCACTATGCAGCCACTATAAGAACTAATTAGACAGGGTTTTCTGTCTAAACGAAAACAGAACAATGGAGAAGTGAATTTTTTCAGCAACTATATGTGGAATAAAGACTTTTTATTGTGTGCTGAGCAAGAGTTTGGGTCAGCTTTAACGCTAATAACTTTGCCACCATTTAATCTGCAAAGCTCGCAATACTGATGTAGAACATTCTAAGTCACATGCAGCCCAGTTCCTGATCCATTTCCATTTTTAAAGGACATTTGGTTGACACGTTGGTCTTCGTAGCACAAAACACTCTAGAAGTTAAATTTGGGCCATACATCAGACACTAAATTAGAAAATAATACTGGGCAGAAAATAAAAACAGTGACTGTCTTTCATCCCATGCCAGTGTCTGAGACAGAGGTTTCAGTGTGCCAATATCATATTGCATGCCATGTGTATTGTCGGCTTGTGTGACAATTGTGCGTCACACCCAGTCTGCTGTCTACCCAGCCAGATTTTTTCTATTTTTTTTTTCTCGAGAACACGGTAACACCAAAGCCAGAGGAAGGAAAGGATGAAAAAAAGGGAAACGTGGGCAAAAAGATATTATGTTCCGCACACTTACAAACACTAGAGTAATGGAAAGAAAAGCGCCTGAGCTGGGGTGAAGGGTAGGGATACAGCAACACACAGCTTTCACTCATTAAGCATTCTAATAACGTTCAGCCATTTTCCCACAAAGTGCCAAGAGCGTTCGTACCTCTTCCTTTTTGTTTCCATGGGCACAAATTACGGATGAATAAGGATTTTGTTTAGCCTATTTTTTTTTTAAATTAAAGGCCAACACCAACCAAAATTTTTACTTTGCTTTCGAACAGCGCGGAGAGGGCCACAAATGTTTTGTGTTTTACTGTTGACAGTGTACTGATTGAGAAGAATTTCTCTCATTTCCTGTACAGACAGGAAGTAGAGGCAGGAGCAGATGCAAAAGTGATGAAACATGTTGTAGACTTATCAAGTGTTTTCCAGGTTTGCTTACTTATCTTCCTGGAGACAGTATGGGGTCAAACTCAATACACTGCCACAGAGACAGGAAATAGGGAGAAATTCCCCAAACACAAATGTTGTTTTCCTTCTTTCTGGTGGGTTTAAAGGCATTTTATGGCCAGGTGCGAAAATATCCCCTAGGAGAAAGCTTAGGTGAAAAAGTTAATTGCATATGGGCCAGAGTGTCTTAACTAATCAGAAAGCTGCATTGACACCACACTAGAACATCCTCAATACCTGGGTGGGCGTGTCGGTGGGAGGGAAAATAAATACCAGCTCTGCCCGGTTTTCATCAGCATAAAATGGAGATATCCTGAACCGGGTTAAAGGGGAAAGAAAATCCCAGAAGCTAATTTGTAGTTATAAACCATATAAAAGAAAACTTTCATTTGACTGCAATTAATCAATACACTAAAAAAATTTGGTTTAGGTCTGCTTTACGCATCCAGATGACAGGGTCTACTCTTCCTAAAGCTTCTTCTGACTAGGGAACTACAGGAAGGTCCTCGTCTGCCTATTCTACAATTACAGTTACCGTATTTTCTAAGTGCAACAGCTCAATTAGTTTTTACTTAAAGGGGAACTTAAGTAAGAGGTATACGGAGGCTGCCATATTTATTTCCATTTAATCAATACCAGTTGCCTGGCAGCCCTACTGGCCTATTTCTCTGCAGTAGTATCTGAACAACACCAGAAACAAGCATGCAGCTAGATCTGACATTAATGTCAGAAACACCTCATCTGCTGCATGCTTGTTGAGGGGCTATAGCTAATAGTATTAGATGCAGAGGATCAGCAGGAGGGCCTGGCAACTGGCATTGCTTAGATGGAAATAAATATGGCATCCTCCATATTCTTCTCACTTCAGTTGTCCTTTAACATTCTGGGTGGGGCCACACTTGAGTGAACCCCACATGCCATTCCTATTGGCCACAGTCAGCTTATGTCAGCTGACTGCGCATATCAAAAAGGAAAAATCAGCCAAGGTATTTTCTATAACCAGCTGAACTGCTAACTGTGAACAAGCCCATTAATTGACTTTTAGGGCTCCTCCCTAAAGGTCTACACGCTCAGGGAGCCTCAATTCCATGATTGACACCTGATCTAACCATTGGCAGCTGAATAAGGCAATGATCTATTGTCCATGGGTTCAGTAGAGCAGAGCTTCAGAGAAGAACCAACTGGATAGATGACCATTTCTCTGAGATCTGTGGAGCTGGCTTCACAGACACAAACTAGGATGACTTGCATTAATCATTTATTCTTCAGAAAGCCTGGAGGTTGGTCAGTTTATGGCTTTATGTCTGACTACATTCTAAAATCTACAGCAGGCTTGATTTACAGCAGATCACCAGGTTTTTGTTTCCTCTTAGCCAACTCTGAAAGCCAAAAAGGACACTCGATGTTTAAAACAGATGTAACTTACATTTTATTTCTGCCTAGACTTAAGCTTTAAGAAATTCCCTCTAAAAATCTGCAATCATTTATCCATTCTGGAGACTGGGTGCCACATTAGAGCAGTAGCCTGGCCTCCCACAGCGCTATCCCTTCAGGGACAGAAGTGAGACATAACGCCATGCTCCCCCTTACTCTTTTACTTAAAGGATACCCAAGGTGACATGTGACATAATGAGGTAGACATGTGTATGTACACTACAAAGCACAAATAAGTATGATGTGTTCCTCTTTTTTTATCATTTCTCTGCCTGAAAGAGTTAAATATCAGGTATGCAAGTGGCATTTCCCGTCTGAGTCAGGACTGGGTTAGACTACAGTGTGACCCTCACTGATAAGAAATTACAACTATAAAACACTTTTCCTAGCAGAAAATGGCTTTGGAGAGAAGGATTGAGATAAAAAGGATGAATAGTTCATAGATTGTAGCTCTGGCAAACTTCAATAAATGTGTCATTGAGCAAAAACAATAAAACAGTAAAAACTTAAAAAGTAAATTCAAATATAAAATAAAACAGGAATATCTTAAAAAAAATCATTTTTAGGAGGAGGAGGATAGATACAATTGTTTATTTCATTAGTTTATTTTTTACCTCGGGTGTCCTTTAAAGGAAAAAAAGGGGTTTTACATGGCTTTGACTGCCACTTAAAGAAAACGTCCAGGATGAATAAAAAAGTAAAAATCTACTTACTTGGGGCTTCCTCCAGCCCCTGGCAGACCGTCCTGCGCCCTCGCCGCAGCACCGCGCCCCGCCGGAGGCACGGAGTACTCTCCGGTACAAGAGGCCTACTTGCATTGCAGCATGTGGGCTCACATAGTCGCGCAGTACAGCCCAGATGACATCAGTGCAACTCAATGAGCCGCATGGTGAAGCGCAAGCAGCGGCCGACCTAGTGAGGTTGACATCTGCACCGGAGGGGGCCAGGAGCCGCCGGAGCTGCGGCGAGGGCACAGGACGGCTGCCAGGGGCTGGAGGAAGCCCCAGGTAAGTAGGTTTTTTACTTTTTATTCATCCTGGACCTTCCCTTTAAGGTGGGCATACATCTGTAGATTTGGCGTCCGATCGACCATCTGATTCAATAATTATCAAATCGGATGAAAAATCGGTGCCGCCAAAAACATGGCCCATCAACAATCCAACCAGTTTCAGAAATTGTATCGACGGGACATGCTGGAAAATCTTAGGCCAACATGCTCAATCAGGTGTGGAGGCAATGGCATGCGATAAACGTGAACGACAAATGCAACGGGAACCTCTGGCCGCTGTCCCACCTAATGTACATGTATTCCTCTGGTGCCCCTACATTAAATAATTTACCTGCAACCGTTGTATGCAGATTTGCGTCCCACGTGGTTGCCGTTGCAGTGCACGTAGTGTGCGCATGTGACGTCCTTGTGCAGTACGCTTGCACCCGGGGGGAAGGGACAGAGGGAGCATAAGTATTAATGCAGGGGCAACCGGGTGGGTGGGTGGGTTACATGAAAAACACGGGACAGCGAGGTGATGAGGCGGTGTCACTAGGCTGATTGCCAAAAGATTTTATGCTGAAATTTGATCGGGAGTCGGTCTTGGGTTTATGGTGGCCAACAGATCTCTCTATTAATCAAACTAATCTCAAATTTGATCGGAGAGAGATCTGTCTATGGGTTGATCGGACGTAAAAATCGCGAGCTGTATGGGTACCTTTACTCTCCTATTGAGCTCTGGGGCATGGTTACAGCCTCCCCCTCAGTGGGCATCTGAAGAACTGGGTGCAGGTAAAACAAACAAGCCTGGCAATCTGTCTGAAAGGCAGGTTGCATGACCCTAAAGCAGAGGACAGTGTGACCCTAAAGCAACAGTGTGAAAGGTAAGTAACTAGATAAACAAGACAACTGCCAAGGGCTCTAAAAGTGGGGTGCACAAATCACAGAAGATCGGTTAAAGCGGTTCCAAGATGAAAAACTATAACAAGTAACTTGTCTATATATCTTTATCTAAAGTTTAGATATTTTACATAGCAAATCTAGCTGCAAACAGCTTTAATAGAATATGATTGATTATTCCTGTGATACAAAGAGAGCAGCCATGTTGCTTGTAAACATAATGCTGGGGATACACGGTACGTTTCTGTACCGTGTATCGACCAGCTTATCCAGCTAGCTGATAATATTCAGCTGGCCCCATCAAGCCGCTCGACTCCCACCAGCGGACAATGGCAGGGAATCGAGCGATGATAAGGAAGCGCCGGCGGGGACGAGCGGTAAATCAAGCCGCATTCCCAGCATTACACAGAACCAGGCTTATCTGCATCTTGAGCAAAAAACCTAATTCCCCCCCCCCCCCCCCCTCTTCTTCGCCTCTGAAATCTCTGGCTAGTAATACCTCCCCCTCCTCCTGCCCAGACTGAGCTCCCATGAGCCCTTGCTACTGCCAAGGCTCTCTGAAAACCCGTAGGCATGGCTTCTTTAGTTTATAGGGAATTAGAGTATTAAAAAACAAAAAAGTATTTGGCTTGAGGAATGCCCTATAAACAATAGGAAAGGAACACAATTATGCAATGAGTAAAAGTTAATCTCAGATCCACTTTAACTAGGCTCTTTTTCAATCAATTTTGGGCTGAAATCTGTCAAAAGCATCGATCGAACATACCGGAAAACTTGATCGCACGCGCTCGATTGGGTGTGTGTCGGTAACACTGTGCAATATCGCACTCGCAGTAACAGTGGACACGGGGGTGATGGCGGAGGATGCTGGGAGTCCTGCCAGTGGAGAGGTGACAATTTTCTGAGCGTGGGCACCGAGGGAGGGGGTGGTTCGGGACCTGTAACACTTGGGGAGTGGCAGCCAGGTGGTGTCACTGGACCTATTCCTTATAAATTTCATTATGAAATCTAATTGGAAATTGGTCTGCAGTGTATGGGCAGACAAGAGATCACTTTCTGATCAGATTCGAGAGAGTCGATTGATGTATTGGCTCGTTAACTTTTAAGTATTTCTCCATTGCGGTCAGTGGAGTTGGCTTCCCACGCTTTTCCTGTTGGCTCCTGGATTGGACTGGCTGACTCCTGAATTCCACATTAAATTGTCCATCCCTGCTTTAAGGTAAAGTACCGTAAATAAACACTGCCTGTAATATTGTCTCTTGTTCAGTTCCATACCATAGACACAATCACGTCTAAGTGATTGTAAAATAACTTTGCTTTTATGATCTCTTTGTTTGAGCATGCCAGAAACTGCTCAATGCCATCAAAATCAACTTTAAAAGACATTTAACAGAGCAGCCTTTGTTGGTATGATTGTCTATGTTAAGAGTGGCTGTGATGTTTTCCCTAAAACACAATAGATTTCAAAGGAAGAAGGGGGAAGGAAAAAAAACAGCTTTCTCACATCTGAACAGGAGAAATGAGGATCTCTATCCAGGACGCTGCATTTTTTTACATCTGTGTAATCAGACAGGCTGAGAAAACAAGTATTTTATATGGCTGGGATTCACAGCAGATCTCAGAAGAATTTGGCAGAGGCCGACGCCAAGATTTCAAAAGTCTTTCCACATTTCTAGCAGAGATCTGAGGAACAAGGAGTTCAAATCCTTTTGGACCCTCCGTGACTTTTTATAAAAAGATTACAAAAATGTGCTTGTCCCCAGGACTTGCACATCTCAGCAAAGTTCATACGGGATGAAGACTTATTTATTGGAAACGGTGAGGAGAACATTAAAAAGAGGGGATGGTTGGATCGCGGCTAAATGCAAGCTGCTTCTGCAAACAAATTTTCATCATCTACGTTTATCTTATAAACACGGGGAGAAAAAAAAAAAACAATAGAAACGAATGATGAACGACTCATCACACACAACGGCCTAAGGGAACAACAAATGAATGATACACGATGTTGCTTAGGCATTTTGAACATCCAACATGACCGTTCACTTTGGCAGTTCACTGTCAGCACCGTGTACACATCTATGAACTATTTTTAAAAGATGTGTTTGCAAAGTCTATGGCATTCCTCCTACATTCAGCAGCATTAAGGGCCCTTTCCCACTAGAGCGTTTGCGATTGCTGAATTGCAAAATCGCAAATGATTTTAAAATCGCTACGGTTTGCTAAACATCATAAGAGTCGCGGTAGGTAATTTCCACTACCGCGATTGATTTTTTACTAAATCGCGATGCGGAATGATTTTTGCCGCGATTTTGCTATGCAGTGCATAGCATAGCAAAATCGCAATCACAAACGGCGGGAAATCGCCGGGAAATTTTGGATTTTTGCTGAATCGTAACCGCTACGCTAGCGTTTAGCGCAAACGCTAGTGGAATAGGGCCCTTAACGATCCTATTGGTTAATGACCACTTTGCATTTAATTTGCAGTCTTCTGCCGTTCTTCACATCAAATCGCTTTAAGTGTAAAAAAAAATAAAAATCAAATACTTGACTAAGGAGAGGTAAACCTCTGGATCCTAATGAGGCTTCCATTGGGGGCCTCAGGACCCCCATTGCCACTTGCAGACCCTCCAAAGATTGCCAACAAAGGTTTGTCAGTAATCCAATTGGGGCCGCTCCCCACTAAGTATGAGCCAGTATAGGAGCACAGCTCGATCAGTAGGAAGGTCTCGGCAAGCGCCGGAGGACGCCTCATTAGGATCCACAGGCTTCCCTTTCCTTAAGTATTTAAGATCTTTTGGATTTGATCGTGATGAGATTGTTCATCAGCCATTTCACAAGATTCTGTTTTATGATGTGTCCGTAGCATATTTCAGAAGAAAGCCCATACTTTTGTTGGAAGGACCTTTGACAATGTCAGTGGCTTTTGACGTGAGGTTTCCCCCTTGGGTTAGCAGGAGCTGGAGTGCCCCAAATTAATCGTGCTCCCTAATAATAATTTGGACAAAACATGATGCAGTCTTCTAATACTGTATTCTAAGTGTAGAACTCATTTTAAAGGAAACCTGAAGTGAGAGGAATATGGAGACTGCCATCTTCATTATTTAATAAACTATCCTAGTAACCTGCATAGTTAGAAGTCTAATGCTCCTGACCACGGGATCGTCACCAAGGATGCAAGCGGCCAAGGCCACGTATGGGTAGTAGTCGACTTTAATCAAGCAAGTGAATGAGCCTTTAGTTTTGTTCCTATGAAGAATACTGGTTGATCTATGTCAATCTAACAAGAACATTTGCTGCTACATGGACAAGCAGAGGACAGGGACACTTAGTTGGTGCCCAAAACATTGAAAACATTTTTAAAAGTATAAAAACATAGGTTCGCCTTGAGGAACCGTCAAAATTCAAGCCACAGGGTTGGTAAAAATTACAAACATTTTCCACTAATGAATACTGGACGCGATTGTGGCACGGTCTCACAGGTGTCAAGCATTGAGTGCTGTAAACATGCCCAGAAATCAGGGCTGTGGAGTCGGGACAAAAACCTGACTCCAACTCCTCAGTTTATGAAACCACGACTCCAACTCCGGGTACCCAAAATGGCTCTGACTCCGACTCCTCGACTCCGACTCCTTAGCCTAATACTTAACAGGGCTGTGGATTTTGTACAAAAATCACCCGACTCCTCAGTTTATGAAATCAACGACTCCGACTCCAACTCCCGGTGCCCAAAATTGCCCCGACTCCTCAATTCCGACTCCAACTCCGACTCCACAGCCCTGCCAGAAATGCATGAAAAAATGTAGACGGACTGATGCTTGCAATTGGGGGAAAAAATCATTGCAGTCGCACTAACAGAAACATTCTCATATGACTTCCGTCAGGGTGGTACTTTGTCATCGCACTCATCTTACGCTCGTGTTTTCTTCAGGAACAACGTAAAAAAAGTAATCTTGCCATTTTTTACACATCTGCACACTGCCATTTTTTTATTATTATTATTTCCTATGAAGTAATAGGCCTGACTGTATGCAACACTGGTTACCAAATGATCAGGTTGCAGCCATTCAGAGAAACTGTGCAATTCAATAGGGCTTCATCCAGGCCCATGGGGCCTAAAATAAATCTATGTAAAACCGATTATATCTGGCATTCAAAGAGGAAGCAGAATGCTGAGATGTTTTTAGTATCAAATGTTTCTTGAATAAAAGACAAGCATCAGGCTGGTACCCCCCTCCCCATCCCATTTGTGTCCTCGAGATTTGGGTGGAATGATTTTTTTTATGACTGCTAGAGTTGGGCCGAACGGTTCGCCGGCGAACGGTTCCTGGCGAACTTCGGTGGTTCGCGTTCGCCTCCCGCAGGCGAACGTTTGCGGAAGTTCGCTTCGCCCAGTTCGCATCAAAAAACAAAATTTTTACCCTCCATTTCACTGTCAGCAGACATGTTATGGTCAAACACACTGCTTGAGGACCCCGCCCACCCTCCCTTCAAGCTAGGTCCTTTATACCATTTGACTCAGTTGTCTGCCTACACTAATTAGTTATGGGACAGCTGCTACACTCTCTGCTAGTGAGATTTTAATTGGCCTCCCACCTCCCTCCTCCCACCTCCCACCTCCCACCTCCCTCCTCCCTTCAACCCTTCAACCTATTCCCTCCTCCCTCCGGGAGGAGGGTGTCTTCTGGCAGGGAATTATACTTTTTTAAAAGCCAGTATATATCATACCATAGCTGGGAATCGAACCCAGATCACACTGCATGGTGGACACGTCAGTGCATCACCCTAAGCACTGTACCACTACAGTAGTAAGTGAAGCTACCGTAAAATGTACCATTAATGCTCAATGCAATAGAACCATTAGGTTGCTTAAAGGAGAACTGTAGTGAGAGGTATATGGAGGCTGCCATATTGATTTCCTTTTAAGCTATACCAGTTGCCTGGCAGCCCTGCTGATCTATTTGGCTGCAGTAATAATAATAATTATAATCCAAACATTTGTATAGCGCTTTTCTCCTGTCAGACTCAAAGCGCTCAAGAGCTGCAGCCACAGGGACGCACTCAAGAGGCCACCCTGCAGTGTTAGGGAGTCTTGCTTTGAACTCCTTACTGAATAGGTACTTGACCTAGCCAGGATTCGAACCCTGGTCTCCCATGTCAAAGGCAGAACCCTTAACCAGTACACTATCTAGCCACTGTCGTGTGAATCCCACCAGAAACAAGCATGCAGCTAATCTTGTCAGATCTTACAAAAATGTCAAACACCAGATCTGCTGCATGCTTGTTCAGGGTCTAGGGCTAAAAGTATTGGAGGCAGAGGATCTGCAGGATAGCCAGGTAACTGGTATTGCTTAAAAGGAAATCAATATGGTAGCCTCCATATACCTTTCACTACAGTTCTCCTTTAAAGGGAACCTTAACTGAGAGTGATATGGCTGTTTCCTGTAAACAATACCAGTTGCCTGGCAGTCCAGCTGATCTTTGTGACTGCAATAGTGGCTGAATCACACCCTGAAACAAGCATGCAGCTAATCCAGTCTGACTTCAGTCAGAGCACCTGATCTGCATGCTTGTTCAGGGGCTGTGGCTAAAAGTATTAGAGACACAGGATCAGCAGGCAATTCAGGCAACTGGTATTATTTTAAAAGGAAAAATCCATATCCTTCTCCGTTTAGGTTCCCTTTAAGGATTTGTAGCATAAAAGCCAACTCACATTGGCTGGGATTCGAACCTGGGTCTCACTGTATGGTGGACAAGCACACTATCCACTATACCAACTGAAGCTGGCCTGAAATTGCTGGCCTGAAATTGCTGGCCTGAAAATGCTGGCCTGAAAATGCTGGCCTGAAAATGCTGGCCTGAAAATGCTGGCCTGAAATTGCTGGCCTGAAAACAAGCTGCACCGCGGTTAACTCCATATTATGCAGAAATGTGCACAGAAACGTGTATGGTGTGAAGGAGGCCCAAAGATTCGGCACATCAGAACATTAGCGACAAGTATACCTGCCCACATTATACTCCTATTCACCTCACTTGGTAGGACCTTTTTTTTTTTTCTAACCAGCATGGGCAGGCCACATACAGGGCTTCTACAGTGTGTAAAAATTGATTTAGAAGTTCTCCTTTTGTCAGTGAAAGTCGCACAAATGAATGTAACAGCCGAGAAAACAAATTGCTGCATATAAAAAAAAAATTTCAACAAGCAGTATGCGCACTCTAGGGGGTGTTGGGTTTGGCAGGTGCTTGAACTCTCCACAGTTTATAGCAAGCTTTGAGAAACATAGATCATATCCAGCAAAGTCCCTGTTATCTGGAACTCAGGCAACTGGAAGTCTCATCTTAAGGTGCGTACACACGGCGGACTGGAGGCAACGACGGGTCCGTCGTTACCTCCCGCTGGGTGGGCGTGCCAACGACAGTCCGGCGTGTGTACGCACTGTCGCCGGACTGATACGGCTGCTTCTGAGCGATCCGCCCGTCGTTGCCTCCAGTCCGGCGTGTGTACGCACCTTAAAGGTGCGTACACACGCACTACTAAAGAGAATGAGTGGATCGTTCAGAAACAGCTTTATCAGTCTGCAGATAGACTGTAAACACGCACTACTGTCGGGAGAACGACCACCCAGCGGGAAGGCCTGACTGACCCGTCGATCGGGGATAATAGGGGGCTTACTCATTGAGCCTCCAGCAATGTTTGGTAGTCTTCCAGAAGCTCCTAGCAGCTTTCCGGCGTCCATGCACGGCCCCCGCCATGTCATGTTACTTGACGTTGGTCAGGTGACACGCCAGCAGCCATACACGGAGGAAGACGGAAAGCCGCTAGAAGCTTTAGGAAGGCTATAATACATTGCTGGAGGCTCGGTGAGTATTTGATGTTGCGGGTGGAGGGGGTTTGAGGTTGGTTTGGCAACCAGCAAGCACATGTATCAGCCATCAGGCTATCCCCGCCAGTGCCAGATACTGGAGACTTTGCTGTATAAACAAACCCAAATAAGCACGGTAACCTACTTACAAACGGGTTCTGTTCCAGGAGATTGTAAGTTGAAGTTGTTTGCCAGTGGAGTCCTGTGTTTAACATGGTGAAATGTGGATAAAGTATTTACTTTTAGACAACTCTGGATTTGGACAGATAGTATAAGCTATATTTTTGGATTGTTTTCAATGCGCTTTTTAAGTGTAGTTTAAAATAATGTACACAATACTGTAACATGTAACAACCAAAATGTAATAGAAAAAAAAAAGTACTGAATATTCTGAACATGGAGACAATTTTGTTGGCATCTCTGAAACATTGTAACAAGTTGTTTGTAAGTAGAGGGCTGTCTGTATTTAAATTTCATTTAAATGGATGTCTAAAAAGCAGCTTTACACTATATAGTTTGTTCACACTAGTTTGAACTTTTTTGAAAATAGTTTACATTTTTAAAAGCATTGCAAAAGCGCTGGTGTAATGAAATCCTATGCGAGTGTTCTCACATGAGCCATGTACTTTCTTTCCAATCTCAAACGCGTGTCCTGCACCATTTTCTGGGCGTTTGCACTTCAATGCAAGTTATGGGAAAATCGCAAATTGTTTTAAAAGTGCTTTGAACAGCGATTTGGTGAGCGTTTTTTTATGTGAATTTGCTTTATTGTATTTATAAAGCGTCAACATATTATGCAGCGCCGCTTTAAGAGACATTCAGTTCCAGGTCAAAGAGTGCACTACCTGTTTGTCTGCAAACCCAAAATTGCAAATCAAAAATCGTTGCAAAAAAACCCAAAAAAACAAAAACGCAGATTGCACAAAAATGCTGATAATCGCTTCACAAAAGCGCTTAGCATTTGCAATTTGTAGTGTAAACTAGGCCTAATGGAGTGTTCCTGAGAAGTATATATGTGTCGAGGAGTACTTGAAATGATGTTATCATATTAGGGGGTCAACGAACAAACACAGCCTTTCAAAAAAAAAAGGGTTGGGGGGGTTGGGGCTGAGACGCTACAATAATATTGAGAACCCTTGCACCGAAACACCAATACACAAACCTCTACATACATATGGAACACTTGTCACTTTTGAATTAAAGTGAAAATACATATCGCTTCATACAAAGTTTTCCAGGATGCCTATTTTTACTTCTGCCCCTACCTCCAAGCATTACGTGAGGCGTTTCACCCGGGTACATCATCCATGTCGATTTGTCCTAGAATATTCTAGTAGTAGAGCAGAAAATCTGAGGAAGGCCACAGAAAGAAAGGCAAGCCCTTAAAAAACTATTTATTTTTACAGTGCAAAGGTTTCAGCAGGAGCCACTGATGTTTTTTTTCCTTGCCAACATGAAAGAGACCACAGAGGTAAAAACCCTGCCCCCTCCAAAACTGCTAACAACCTAACATGAAAGGCTACGCCTAGAAGAGATGACTGATTGTCCGCCACACTTTAGTCCTCCTCCAAGTCTTTATTGGCTACTACCTCAAAGCACCCAGGGAGTATGTATTTATTCAGCTACTTCCTTCCCAGTATGTTTATGTGTTTAAGCTTCAAAAATTAACCCCTTGGCTGCTAGCGGGAGAATACAAAAACCATTTAGTTTAATTTTTTTCCCCTCCGTGTGACTGAAATTCTGTGCTAGGTGATCAAGCAATTTTATGGAATGCTGCGCGAGGAAGAAAAACTAAACAGCAACTTAACACTCACAAAGTCCTGTAAAGGGGTAGGGGAAGAGTATTTTTGAGGGCTTCTTAGAAAAGAGAATATACCGGTACTCAGTGTGGGCAGTACCAATGCGGCTATGTTTTATGTTTTAGCGCAGCCAGAGATCACAGCAAAATAAATCCTGAAAATTCTGGCCTTTGTGCCTCGGCTATTTCCGGATAAGCTTAGTGCTGATAAAAACGGCAATACATACTCCACAACGACGAGCAATCTAATCAAAAGGATAACAGAAGACCCTAAGCAGGAATGAATTCATCTAACGATCAATCGGAAATGACTAAGAAACTATCAGTTTCCCGGTCAATAAATGTTCCAATGAGGCACTAAATAGTACATAAATACTGGCTTCTATTCACTTGAAAAAGATATAAAGGCAACATACTGCATTCGGCGTTTTAGACTTCCCCCCCCCCCTCCCCCAATACACTAAGATTTTCACACATGCGTTAACACTTCAGTAACTTACCGAAAAACTGCATGACAATTCACTAAGCTTTTTACCTCTCGTGGTATTTAATTCCTTATTTTAAGGAATCATGCGGTATTTAATTTAATGGATTATTGCAGTGCAGGGAAAATGGATGAAAGAAGTGATACAGATAGCACTGTTTTCTATTATACAGACACGTAAAGCGCAAGTCCAAGGAGCATAAAATTCTTATCAGCTCGAAAACATTAGTATCTTATTAGGCCCCATTCACACTTGAGCGTTTGATTTTTTTAAGCGCTAGTGTAATAACACCCTATGGGCCCGTTCTGACTTGGGCGATTTGCGTTAAATGCCAGCGATTAACGCAAATCGCCAAGCGCAAACTTGTAGCCTGCACCATTTTCAGGCGATTTTCCAGCGATCGCGCTTAGTGCTTAGAAGCGGTAATCGCGGAAAAAAAAAATCGCCATGCGTGAATTAAACGCATTCAACGACAAAAATAGCTTCAGCACAACGCTAGCAAAAGCGCTAGCGTTTTGCGTTTCAAAGTGTGAATGGGCCCTTAACTATTTGAATTACTACATGTTAATACTGTGAAATTAGGGTAATATGTTTTTATTTTCTGGAATAGTTTAGTTTTCACCTTTTCTCTGCTCGGTTTCCTCCCTTCTATAACGTTACCAAATGGCTGTTTGTTAGTTACCTCAAGCTCCAAGTGGAACATCTTGTTTTATCACATGCTGTATCCATTGTGACTCGAGTTATCTACCTCACAAGTTGGTAGTTTACCTCACTGGTTTTTAACACGCTTAGTGAATTGACTTTTCACAAAAAGTTCAATAAAATCAGCTATTTTTTGCTTTACCCCATGCGGTAACATTTAGTGAATTGAAGCCATGCGTTTGTGTAAACGATCAGTCGATTTAGGCGAACAACCCAATGAACTTTGCTGGGAACAAATGATCAGATGTATGCTGGTTTGTTAAGGAGCGTACACACGCCGGATTTTTTCAAACTACAGGTCGTCAGACCCGTCCGCGGGCTGGTCGTTCTGACAACAGTTTGCCTCTGAGTACAGGCTGTCGTCAGGCTGATAAGGCTGGTTTTGACTGATCCGCTCGGCCGTGTATTCACAGGCAAACTGTCGTCAGAATGAAGCCCCGTAGTTTACAAAAATCAGGCGTGTGTACGCTCCTTCTCATCCAACTGTAGACAGATTGTGAAAACAATTAGAATGATTGATCGCTCAAAAGGATGGCTGCAATCCCGTCGCATAATAATGTTAAGAAAAACAAAAGTTTGCTTTCCTAAAACAGAAAGAATTTGCGATAATTCAGGTTGGAGTGAGCTTGAGATGTCTCCCAGAGCAACACTGCTGAATATATGCAAATTAACCATTGTACCCTTAGAAGCTAAACACACCTCCAGAACCGCTGGAATGCTCACACCAACCTGAATTATCGCAAATTCTTTCTGTTTTAGGAAAGCAAACTTTTGTTTTTCTTAACATCTTAGTAAGGGGGCTTTTAGGACCATTGTAGTCCCTTACACACTCCAATGAGTTCTGGGTCACCATGAGCTTGCTGGTTAGTCTGTGCCTCTCGGATTTACAAGCCCTACTCCATAGAGCCAAATTAATCCATGCCATGCACTGATGAGGATCAAACAATCCGAAACAGTCTGTATGCATGTTGGATTATTATGGCTCTGTACAAATTAACAAGCTGACACATCATTGCATTCTAGCGGTTCTGGAGGTGTGTTAAGCTTCTAAGGGTACAATGGTTAATTTGCATATATTCAGCAGTGGTGCTCTGGGAGACATCTCGAGCTCACTCCAACCTGAATAATCAATCCATTATAAAAACGTTCTTTCAGTAGCATTCTAGCTTAGCCACATGGTCTTCAGACTTCAAACTAAATGGACGTAAATGTTCTTTTTGGCCTCCTCCTAGTAACCCTGCCACGTAAACCACTATTGTTCAGTTATTATGAACGTTGACATTTGCCAACACAAGAGAGGCATTTAGCTTGTTAGACATTAGCCTGAGGTTGTTTGAGATCTCCTGGAGAATTAAATGCCTTACTGAATGTGTGATTTTTGCTGATCCACTCCTGGCAAGGGTAAGGAGGGTGTTGGAAGTTCTCTAGGTATACTCAATCCAGGCGACAGTGAACTGGCGAAGTGTCAACTATTTAGGAATAGCTTTGCCACCTTTTCCAGGATGGTGAACATCAATAACTTTGTGTGGAAGTCCCCAGAAATGTCCTTTGTTCAAGTTGTGATGACATTTACACAGAATTGCCAGACTTCAATAGTAAGGACCGAGACTTGTGCCCTAAAAAGTGGTACATTTGGCCAATCATTGGCCAATGAAAACTGGATGTGTGTACACGAAGGCCTGGGACTCACAGGGAGCACTTTTGCAGTGCTTGCCATTCGCGAGCAATTGGCAAAGTGCTTTACCAGTGGATCCCTATTGGGGTGATCCCACTAGCAGCGTTGTGACCGCAGAGTGTTTGCTGCAAATCGTCCGTAGTGGGTCCCAGGCCTTAGGCCACATTAATTCCTGATTACCAACCCATTGACAGAAACACGCATCATTTTCCCATCGAAAAAACTCAAAAAAATGTAAGAGGTTCAAATGTTTTGTTTTCAACCATAAAAATTCAACTACAGATCATTTTACTCAATAAATAAAATTAAAGCGCAATGCTTTAGCCTTACCGGTATCTAGTTTTGTGGGAAAAGAGATCCCATGCAGGTCATATTTATTCTGAGATCTTGAAAATATGTTATGTTTCACAAACTTTCAAGCACCATCCTATGTCCTGGCCTATGGTTTGCTCAAGTTTTGTCCCGCAGCCAAAAAAACTTAACTGCAAGGTAATTGGACTTCTCCTTAAAAGCGTACCTCTGTTCAAATTTAGTTATTTTAAAAATATCCACTTGAAGTCTATATTGTGTGGGCAGTCAATTCCAGTTCAACAACGATTTAAAAGACATAACAAAAATATGCCTTTTTAAAAAGAGCATTAAATCTGCACTGTATAAGTGTCACCACTCGGCTCCTCTAACTGTCCTCACAGCACACCTCAATAATCTCAGCACAACCCTTCCCTTCAGGAAAGCAGGCATCCAGGAACTGAGCAGCCAGTGCAACGTCCCGCTGGGATGGCCTTCATCAGAGGGGGAAGCGTCACTGTCACCCATAATCCTCTGTGCACTGTAGAGTAAGAACAGGCAGGAAGAAGAGGCCCTTTCTAAAGCCTAGTACACACTAGCAATTTTGATTGGCCAATCATTGGTCAATTTTACCACCTCCATGTAGTATGACCATTTACCTATATAATCTGCATAGAATTGAAAATCTGTTTGGCCCTCATACTACATGGAGGTGGTAAAATTGACCAATCATTGGCCAATCAAAATTGCTAGTGTGTACTAGCCTTTAATGAGGCGGAACTACCAGATGGGAATATATTAAAAAAAAAAATAGCCACATTATAACAACCTTACTCAATACTGCAGTTGTTGATTTTAAGTATCCAGACCAGAGGTACACTTTAATTGGCCCTAGCATGTGGGTGGGAAATTAGACAAGACAAGACAAATAACATTTATATTGCGCTTTTCTCCTTGCGGACTCAAAGCGCCAGAGCAGAGCAGCAGCCACTAGGGCGCGCTCTATAGGCAGTAGCAGTGTTAGGGAGACTTGCCTAAGGTCTCCTACTGAATTAGTGCTGGCTTACTGAACAGGCAGAGCCGAGATTCGAACCCTGGTCTCCTGTGTCAGAGGCAGAGCCCTTAACCATTACACCATCAGCCAACTGCTAGATGGTGAGCCATGCAACTGCCATGTTTCCCCAAAAATAGGACAGGGTCTTAGATTAACTTTTGCTCCAAAAGATGCAATAATGCTTATTTTCAGATGTCTTATATTTCCATGAACTTCTATTTTCTTGCAAGCCCCCCCCCCCCCCCCATCCAAAAAGTCATGTCATCACACTCTGGATTATAATCATAACTTTCCAAATCTTGAATAACATCGTGAATTTCTAAAAATTCAGCTTTTTCCATGTACAACAATCTACATTTATAGAGAACCCGACACTTGCCAACCCTTATTGTTATGGGTCTCGTAGGGCCTTTTGAGTGTGCTCCTTTTGGGGATGTCAGCTTTCCTTGGTGAACAGTCTACCTGTCCTGCTGCATTTGATTGCCAATTCCCTTTACTTTTGTTTTTAACATGAGTACCACAGCTGCGTGGACACTATGTAAATTTACTTTTTTATGACCTGTAACAAGGGCTTATGTTTGGGGGTCGGGCTTATATGTCGAGCATCCTCAAAAATCCTGAAAAATCACACTAGGGCTCATTTTTTTAGAAAAACAAGGTAGCTTAAAGTACACATAAACAAGGGCAAAAACTGAATCAAGTCCATGGAACGCTAGATTACCTTATCCTAGGAAGCTTGATGCTGCTTGTAGTCTTTGGGGTACCTCTTCTTCTTTGACTGGCTCCATCAGCCGAAAAGCCTCTCGGAAGTTTCCCCAAGCAGCTTTGAGTGCATGTGCAAGTTCTGAAATGCTCATGCACAGATAAAATGAAGTGTTCACGCACAAACGCTAAGTGCACATGTGCCGTTAAGAACTCGCCCTTCGCCACTGGGGGAAACGTCCAGGTGCTTGGGGACAGGGTAACACCAACAACGAGGTATGGTAGGAACTCCAGAGACAACAAGCAGTATCAGGCTTCTCAGTATAAGGTAAACTAGCCATCCTTAGGCTTAAATCAATTGTCTTTCCCCCTGAATCAGGGCTGCATTAATGTTCTCCAAAGGGCTCTGGAAAAAAATGATTCAGCCCTACATAAATCTGTAATAAACTGTAAAGAAAAACATTAATGAGCACCATATTGCATATCATAGACTTGAATGTCCATAAACTTGAAAAAAAACTGACTAATGGGAAAATATATAGTATGGTGGACAGCACATGTGCTTCTAAAAAATCTTCTTCAAAGTAGGCACCATTTTGAGGAAGCTGGACATCCGGTTCGCTCCCAGCAGCTGGAATTCCAGATGGTTCCCTAACAAACTGTCAGCCAACACATCTGCTTCGTGTCAGAGCCCAAAATAATGAATTGATGAGGAGGGGGCGCCCGAATCCCAAACCCTCTGCATGTGGAGCTGAATAGAGTTTATGGAAGCAACTGGTATCGCTCAGGGATAATTCCTTGGAATCCAGCTTTGTTGCATTGCTAGCAGTGCAGCTAATCCCTTCATTATGTCTCGAGAGCATTTAGCCCCTTTAAAGGGGCATTTCCACCAAGTGGAGGACAAACATTAGCACATATAACCACTTCCCTGTCAGCTCAGCTCATTCAAAACATCCAAACAGATCTGTAGCACAAAAATAATACAAAATACTCTGGGAAGTGTTTGTAAACTTAGCACGGAATCTGTGGTAATTTTTGAAAAAAAACCTTCCAACTCATAAACATATCCGGTTAATAATAATACTACCCTGAACTAGTCAGAAGCTTGATTCATAAAACACATTGGAACACTAGGCTTAGCCACATGCTGCGTCCCATGACTGCAATAAAGTATAAATATCATAATACTGATGGCTCATACCATATTATAAACCATTTACAGTGCTTGTAATAAATAGTAAATACATGTTATAGCCTTTTTCTTTCAAGGGGCTCAAAATATCCATTATATCCAGTCTTGCCACCCATTTTCAGTTATCTGTAAAGCCAATAATATCATAAGAATAAAGCGAAGGGACATCCCACTCCAATTAACTACGTGTGGTGATGAGATGCACATCTGCCATCAGGAAGTAGAAGCCTAAATACTGTGCCTAAAATCAAAATGGCTACCACAGCAATAACAACCAGGATGGAAGGTGGCTGTAGAAGCAACACAAAATGGGCCTGCTTATATTGAAACAGTCATTCATTATATTTATGCATTATAACCTTAATTTTTGTAACAAAATCTGTGTTCCCTCCACAACAAAGTAAAAGGAAACTACCCCATCTGAAACCACACTAAGCGTACCCGTAGTAAAAAAAAAAAAAATGCTCCTAGGAGATATGTACCCCAGGAGGGGGAAGCTTCAGGATCCTAAAGAGGGCTTCCCTTGGCCCTGCTCCACTGTTTCTCCCCCCCCCCCCAAAAAAAAAGATCTCATCAACGGCTTGCACAGGCGCACCGCAGACCGCAACCCGCCGGACCAGATCGGGGCTGCAGCACAGGAGCGAGCCAACTGTGATTGCACAGTAGCATGGACCAGATTTGGCTTGGCTATTACCAATGGAGCCTGATTGGGATGGTACTAGTGCGCGTGCGCAGGAAGACCACTCTTCAGGGGTCCTAGTGATGGAACGGGCTAGACAAGGAGGATGGGGTAAGTCTCTTTAGGATCCAGAAGGTATTTCTTTTTTGTTTTAAGAAAAGTCCCAGGTTTACTATAAGAGAGGTGGTGAGGAGGGGTTAAAATAGGGCAGGCGCAGACTGAGCATTTCTGAAATGACTGCAGACTCTAGCAGTGACAGTGGCATAGGGAATGGCCAGTATGGACTGATGACCAGGTTTGCAAGAAGAGACTTCGCTTCTATACAGACAAAAATGGGCTCTGCAACCGACCACCTGTGCCTGGAAAGGGTCTTTAATTTGCCTCTGTGGCTTCAACCATGCAGCAGTCAATATCTGTACATCAATCCAATACTTACACACTCACTGACATGATGCAGGGGCCACAGCTCCACACTGCCGCTAGATTATTCCAGTCATTAAGAACTGTGGAGGTGCATGGATTGAAAAACTAAAAAAAAAGGTCAAGTTCTATCTCACTTTAGTAGTTTTGATCCAAAGAAAGGCAAAACAATGCCCCCCTGGAACGTTGGAGCCTATTATACATCACAGAGGGAAACAAATGCCTTCCTGATCCCCCACTGCAGTTGGATAAATTCCCTGGATCAAAGCTTTAGGACTATCCATTAGTTAATATAACACTGGATGTGACTGCTTGTAAGAGCCTTGTCCATTTTATCTCATTTCTTTACTGATTTTGCAACTACCACCGCCTGCAGGAGGGCAAGCCACAGTTTATCCACCAACTGTAAAGAACTTTTTTATGGGGAAATCATGTTTCCTCCTCTGCAGGCAACTCATGCCGCCTTGTTCTATGCATTGCCCTTGGGATAAAAAGGTCACATGCTAATTCAGTATTAAGGTAGCTACACAGATTTCCCCATTTAAATCCTGGCAGATCCAACACCTGGGGTGGGGCAGGTCACCGGCCCACAGTGTTGCACTGCAGGAGTAAACTTAAGTCATGACCAATTTCCCGCTGATCATTGTCTTCAGGGTCCCCCCTTTCCCTGTTCCCAGACAGCTTTTCCCCGCCACGGCCTCCTGGATATTTACCTGAGTAGTAAACAAACTATTCTGAACTGCACATGCGAGAGCTCCGAACTGCACATGCGAGAGCTCCGAACTGCACATGCGAGAGCTCCGAACTGCACATGCGAGAGCTCCGAACTGCACATGCGAGAGCTCCGAACTGCACATGCGAGAGCTCCGAACTGCACATGCGAGAGCTCCGAACTGCACATGCGAGAGCTCCGAACTGCACATGCGAGAGCTCCGAACTGCACATGCGAGAGCTCCGAACTGCACATGCGAGAGCTCCGAACTGCACATGCGAGAGCTCCGAACTGCACATGCGAGAGCTCCGAACTGCACATGCGAGAGCTCCGAACTGCACATGCGAGAGCTCCGAACTGCACATGCAAAGTCAAAAAAGCAGCGCTTCATTTTGCTGCACATGTGCAGTTCGGAACACGTGCATGCACCGTCGTTGTTTGCTCAAGCATGGCTACAGGTAGTTCCTCCAGACTATTTGACTGGGAGATCCAGTTTAAAGGACACGGAACAGGAAGGACACCTAAAGACAACGAGCAGCTAATATAGCCCCAAACCTGAAACAAGGGGAACTAAGGATGTTCACTTACCTGGGGCTTCTTCCAGCCTGCTGTAGTCTCTCAGCTCCCTCTGTGTCATCCTGATCCGCTCTGCTGCTGTCACCACCGCGACTGACCGAGACACAGGCTACTGCGCATGTGTTTTGTGCCACGTGTCTCCATGGTCACGCCCCCATGACCCATGCGTTCAGCGCATGCACAGAATGCTACTAGCCAATCACCTCTGCAATTGCGCTCCTGAGGCGGGACCATTCTGTGCATGTAAGTCAGAGACTTTAACTAGGGTGACAGCAGCAGAGCGGGCCAGAAGGACACAGAGGGAGCTGACTACAGGGCCTGGAAGAAGCCCCAGGTAAGTAAAATTCCTCTTGTTCCAGGTTTCAGGTACACTTTAAAGCCGACCTGAACTCAGAACTTCCTCTCTGCGCTAAATGATAAGCAACAGAATAATAACCTTTAAAGAAAAATAACCTTTTGTTACAGCTGATACAAATCCTGCAATAAATCTGCACCGTTTCTACTTCCTGCTTCCATGGAAGCAGACATAGGGTTAACATCCTGTGTTTACAAATTAGCTGCTCTGCCCTGGCAGCCAGCTAACACAGCCAAGAGATCAAATTACAGTTTTGCTTAGTCACAGATGAGGGGGAATTTGACAGGCTAAACTCTCTAAATACATACAGGGTGGATTTGTCTACGTTTTCCTTCTGTCCTGTGCAAGAGTTCAGGTGCACTTAAATAAGCTGTCCGGTAAATAATCGGTCTTCTGAACCCGACTAGCCCCATGGAAAGCTTCAGTTTTGTGACTAGCTGTACTGATGTGACATGGTACCCTCGCCCTACAGATTAAGGATAAGTCTTCCATTTTGTATGCCACTTGTTGAAAGTACGAACTCTTTTATAGGTGTGTTTTTTTCTCATAACCCCGACCCGAGTAATAAAAAGGATGCAGGGCCTCTTCCCTTTGAAAATGTTCCTTCATGAGAAGCATTTCTTGTCATCTGATGCTTGTTCTGGTATTTTTCTAACAGGGAACAGAGCAACACACAGCTTCAAACGAGATGCCACATACTTGGATTTAGATAGTTAAGCCCCCCTGCTACAGGTTTTGGCCAGATTGCCTGGTATACAGATGATTAAGGGGGCTGTGCTGGTAACCTTTTGCAATCGCTCAGCAGAGACATAACTTGGCCTTAATTCTTTTTTGACAAAATAGTAAAAGATCTTAAAAGCTGCTCCCTGTCCCTTGTGAAGCAACTTGTTCAGCAGACACAGCCAAAGTGTGCTACATACAATGTCATAGATATGTGGATTAAATACAGAACTTTCAGATTGATGATATTTAAAAACCTGAACTGAACATAAAAAGTCCAAATAAACATGCACGTCATACTTACCTCCTGTGTAGTCTGCTCATCAATCTCTTTCTCCTCTCCTGCGTCCCGTTTGTCCACTTTGATCAATGCAATCTCCTTCCTCCATTTTAAGAATGGCGATGGCCCTGTAACAGCTTCCGGGTCAGCACACTGTTAAAGCGAATTATCGCCCACTTGAGCCATAGGGAAGCATGGACATTACCTTGCACATCAGCTGTGCTTCCTCAGGTACACTTGAAGGAAACCTGTTGTGTGCCAAAAAAAAAATTCACTTACCTGGGGCTTCTGCCAGCCCCCTGCAGCCTCCCGGTGCCCGCGCCGTCTCTGAACGATCCTCCAGTGCCCTGCTGTGGAGCAGTTTCATTAGCTCCAACTTGCAAGTCAACGTCCACTGCCTCGTTTGCGCTCCCATCCCCTTGCAGGACGCTCACGGCTAGGGGACTGCAAACGAGGACACGTATGACCAGGGCTGCGCAGATGCAGTGGGCGGCGACTTGCGGTTATAAAACAGACGTGGCAGGGGACCGGAGGATCGTTCAGAGATGGCGAGGGCACAGGGAGGCTGCAGGGGGCTGGCAGAAGCCCCAGGTAAGTGAAACTTTTCTTTGGCACGTTGGAGGTTTCCTTTAAATAACTAATTCTTCTTGAAAATGTGACCACATGACCACTTGGCTTGCCTGTTCAGTCCCAGACTGCCAAGCTAGGCCTAGAAGCCTGGCAGTCTGGGACACGCCCTTTCCATAAGGCGCTGTGAGGAGCTGCAGGATGCCACACTCCTACAGTGTAAGGAAGAAGCCATGGAGAAGAGCATTGCTGTTGTCATCCAATTAGTTTTTAAGATGACGTTATCAGGAAGGTGACTGGGGAATGTTTTACTTTGATGAAATTCAATATAGCTTGAACGAGAAGACTCTTTCATAAAGCTATCAATGTCCGGTTAGGGACACACATAAGAAAGTTAAATACTTTTTATACAGACAATATAAGCGGGAGGGGAGGCAGGGGCGTACGAGAGGAATCGGCGCAGGAGACTTGGCAGTCTGTATGGCTTATCCTGCTCCTGCACAAATTACTATTGATGTTAAATACAGGGCTGTGGAGTCGGTCCAAAAATCCACCGACTCCGACTCCTCAGTTTAGGATTCCGCCGACTCCGACTCCACGACTCCGACTCCTCTAATTTGCATATTACAATTTTGTTGATTAAAAGTATGTAACATGAAATTCGTCTCTTAACTGCCAACGCTTAGGAATTTTACAAGACAACTGAAGTGAGAAGGATATGTAGACTACTATATTTATTCCCTTTAGACTAAAACTTGTCCTTGGTAAGAGTACTTGTAAAAGGTACAAACCCGAACAAAGAACATCTATCAGGCCCTAGGCAATGTAAGTGTGGGTGCATGTAAGAATGATGTGCAGGTACTCTGCAGGGGAATGAGGAGATTGTAAACAGATAACACCTCTGTGTTCAATGTGCACAGCATTCTCAGTGGATTCCCTGCAGCTCTGTGGGGAGTGCATATGTAGAGTATAGTACTACTGTGTAACAAAGTAAACCTGAGACAGATGAAATTAAAGTTTTATACATACCTGGGGTTTCCTCCAGCCGCCTTCAGGATAATCAGTCCCTCGTTGTCCTCTTCCACCACCTGGATCTTCTGCTATGAGTCCAGGTACTTGAGCCAGTCAGGCGTAGTGCGCATGCACACACTCCGCCGCCAGGAGCATACTACACCTGTGCAGCACTATTGCGCAGGTGCAGAATGTTCCTGGCTGTGGGAGCGGCATGCGGCCGGACAGCGCTGACTGGCTGAATTACCAGGACTCATAGCAGAAGATCCGGGTGGTGGAGGACAGCGAGGGACTGATTAGCCTTAAGGGGGCTGGAGGAAGCCCCAGGTATGTATAAAAGTTTACTTTTCATCCGTCTCAGGTATCCTTTAATTTGTAGTCACCAAACCAAATTTTAATAACATATCAAATTATTTGATTTCATCAGCAAAGGGAGTGCATACATTTGCATAAATCAGCATCAGTGCAGAATTATTTCCATCTCATTGACCATCTCTATTAGTGACACAGCTACACATCAGGCTTTATTCTTACAGCATAGATGTTATTTAGTATATATAAGAGATTCCTGTGTACACATCATATATACAGTCACAATCAGATATGTATATCTGACCTTAAAAATATGGGGACTGCTTTATTGAAGCAGCACAAGTAACTAATTTTGATTGGTTTATTTCATTTTTGTGGACTAAGCACAGCTATTACTGTATATATACTGTATATATACATTATTTTTAATGCCTATTATCTGAGAAAAAGAACATTTTATCATATTTTCTATTTTAATTACAGTTACAAATTCATTAGGAGTCGGAGTCGGTGCATTTTTCCCGACTCCGACTCCAGGCACCCAAAATTGCCCGACTCCACGACTCCGACTCCACAGCCCTGGTTAAATACTATTCCCCCTCCAGGCCACCATGGATGGTAGGGAATGAAATAATCGGCTTCAAGCAATTGCTGGAGGCTGAATTATAGTGTCTTATAAGTAACTTCAGCTCCGTCTTCTGACAGCGCTGAAGTTACTAACTGCTGCGCCCAAGTTTCCTGCGCTGGAATGAAAGTGTTCGTAAACGGGAAGGGCGGCAGGGAACAACCCACTAGGAGCACTGAAGTCACGCACAATATTGGCTTCAGAGATTTTTACAACAGACACCAAGCAAGTGTTTGGAAAGGCTGTACAATACACAACAGCTACACTTCAGCCCCATTCACAGCGTTGTGGCACACCTGCTGCTCAGGTAACTGCGGGCGGCATGGTAATGCACTGCATGAAGTGCGGTATTACTAAATGTGCATGGTAACAGTAGAAGTGAAGCATACTTTTCATTGAGCTTTATACTTCACTGTACCTGACGAGACTCAGCAGAAGAAGTCATTATCGGCTGCCTCGGCCGAGTTTATAATCCAGTGAGTGTTATAAATTATTTTGTATAAAGTGGAAAAAGTCAGCACTATATAAATGCATAATAATGCATAATAATAATAATTATTATTAATAATAATAGAACAAACTGCCGTCCTAAACAGGTAAAACAGCTTAGTGGTCACACTTTCAAAATTCAAGGGATTACAGATCGCTAAATAGGCACTTAAAAATACAGCATTACATGGATTGTGTAACCTGCCAAAAGGTTTGTAACCCTGTGCAGCCATTCAGAGATGCCTGCCACACAGCAGGACCAGGCCCGGGCCTAAATCTCTGCATGCCACACACATGATGACAGAGCAGAAAAACACGCACCCTTCTAAATGCCCAGAGAGTAGCAGTAGTGATAATATACTTGTGGTCTCTATTCTTGTAAGCATGCTTTCAATGTAAAGCTATATACATACATATACACATTTTGGCATACAAAGTACATGCGACTCTTACGACGCCAGCGGGTATTGCGCCTCAATCTGCCCAGCAAAAGTTCAAGGCCAAGTTCTGTTGCTATGGAGTAAGGCAGAGGGAGCAGTGCTGTGGAGTCGGAGTCAAGGCAATTTTGGGCGTGGTCGTGGTTTTACAAACGCATCAATAGCCCCCCGTGTCATTGGACACCGGCCTCTATGAGATGCCTGCATTCATTGCATCTTCCGGAGTTACAGTGCCACGCATTACTTCTTATTCACCTACTTACGTATGCGAATCGGAAATAATGAGTGAGGTCATCTTGTGGCCATATAGTAAAATTATACAAAAATGCATTTTAAACATATCAATCCTTACATTTAAAATTAACTGCTACCGTCCCACACTCCCCCATAGTACCCAAACTATTTTTTTGTATAGAAAAAAAAATTACATAAAAACAAATACATAAATAGTTACCTTAGGGACTGAACTTTAAAATGCATGTCAAGAGGATATATTACTGTTAGTTTTTAATGTATGGGCTCGTAAATAGTGATTCAAAACTGAAAAAATGCACCTTTATTTCCAAATAAAATATTGGCGCCATACACTTTACTAGGGAAATATTTTAAACGTTGCAATAACCGTGACAAATGGGCTAATAACATTTGTGGGTTTCATCCACAGTAGAACATTTTATTTTAAAACTATAATGGCCTGAAATAAATGGCCTGAAATAAATAATTTTTCCATGTTTTTTCTTATTATTATTCCAATTAAAATGTATTTAGAATAAACTAATTCTTAACATAATATACCTCCCAAAGAAAGCCTAATTGGTGGTGAAAAAAACAAGATATAGATCTTTTCGTCGTGATTAGTAGTGATTACTATTTATTATTATTATTATTATTATTACGCCAACTTATTGGCGTAAGAATGGGAGGAGCGCTGACAGGTGAAAATTGCTCTAGTCCTCAGTGTTCAAGTAAGTGGTTAATCATGCGCACGTACCCATGTCGTAAGATTGTAGAAAAGACCGCTCATCGCAGAAAAAAAAAATGGTGTCCCCCTCTATGCCCCCCTTATGTCCTCCTCGATGCCCCTTTGTGTCTCCCTGTGTCCTCTTCTGCATGGGCACAGTACAGGGAGCCCCAACATTGTGGCAGGTTGGGGGTTCGTATTGGCAGGCGTTCACAAGTCAGGAACTCCCAGCTATAAGACACAGTGACTTTTTTTAGTATTTAGTATTTTGTTAGTTATTTAGACTACAGTTCCTCTTTAATGCACATTATCACAAAAAGTAAATATAAAAAGACACCTTCAGGTAATTACACAAGTTTAATGCTAAACAAATGTAATCTTTTTCTTTAAACACAGATCAAACTTGAACAAGCATTATTTCCCAGCATCCTTTGTGACCAACACATTACAGATAATCCACAGTGTCAGTCAGCATAGTGTAGGCATTTGTATTCCGAGAACTCCATATTCTCAAGCTGTGTATCCTATAACTACTGCATGATCAAAACCATCTTCTCTATGCAGATAACTACGCTGGCATAGAGCGCTTTGCTGCTTGATAGAATGTTTTTTTTTTTCCTTTTTTTCTCTGCACTGATTAAAGTATACAAGAGAACAATTTCAGCATTAATCACTTTCCTCCCTAAATGAAGAAGAGAAAGAAGTCCCTTTATTAGAAACTATAAACATGCTTAGAGCCAGGACTTCAAAGACTGAGGAATTGCTGCAAAACTTGTCCACACGCTGCTTCCAGACAGGAAAAAAAGAACTTGAAGCAAATATAATGTAAGCATTATAATCCTTCTGCAGCCAGAATTTCCAAACACTAAGTGCTCTGTGTTTTCAGAGACAAAAGCATTAAAAGAACAAAGGACTTCTATATATAAAAAAAAAAAAGATATACTAGTAGGTGGTAATGAGATAATTGCCAGGAATCCATTATTTAGCACTGACCAGTATGAAAAGAAATTCTATTTAACTGAGCCACAGATACTGTATTGTGTGTTCCAGATACTGTATGTAGGATCCAATGAGAAAGGGTATGTCACAAATAAAAAAGGGAATACACAGTGATTTGTTGGTGTAATCTGTTTTATCCAAAAGGTGCCCAAACATCTAGATCCGGGGTGTCAAACAAATACAAAGTGGGCCGAAATTGTACACTGGGACCTAGTCGCAGGCCATCCTCAATGTCTACTGGCCACCTTCCTCCCCTATAGAGTTCCCTGGTGTCTAGGGCTTCCCTTTTACCTCCACCATATGGCTTCCCAACAGTACAATTTTTCCTTCAGATTCGATCTTTTGACGCACTTTTTATGATTGACTATTATAGAAAACGGTGCCATTTGTGACACAAATCGATGTGACACGATTCTTTGGTCAATCGGAAAAGGAAAAATGATTGATCCAAAAGTTGGATTGTATGATCGAATCGGAATGTAAAACCTTAAATCGTTCTGTTAATGGGAACAATCGATAATTGTCTTCTGATTAGTTACAATTATTGAAATTGCGATGAAAGATCGCATCTGATGAAAAAATTGTATCGTTAATGGCAGGGCTGTAGAGTCGAAGTTGGAGTCGGAGTCAAGAAGTCAGAGTCGTGGCAATTTTGGGCAACCGGAGTCGGAGTTGGAGTCGTTGATTTCATAAACTGAGGAGTCGGAGTCGGGAGTCGGATAATTTTTTACAAAATTCACAGCTCTGTTAAGTATTAGACTAGGGAGTCTGAGTCGGAGCCATTTTGGGTACCCGGAGTCGGAGTTGGAGTCGTGGTTTCATAAACTGAGGAGTCGGAGTTGGAAGATTTTTGTACTGACTCCACAGCCCTGGTTAATGGGCGCCTTAAAACAGATCTCCCTCTGATCAAATCTAATCGTAAAGAGATCTGTTGGCTACCCTTACACCTGAGGCTGATTACTGAGCTCTAACAAGCATCCAGCCGCTGCGGGAGAGCAGCTGAGAGGCTGTGAATTCACCACCAGTAAGCTGCCCATCTGAAAGAGGCCTTCCTGCTTTTTACACAGCATGGCAGGTACACTGATTAGAACTAACAGGTTTACATTCTCTATCTTTCTGCCACTGCTGTACGATAGGACCCAGTCAGCAAAAGCAGTGAAAATTCCTTAATGCTCTTGCCCACATTCCTCCTCCTTTTCGGAACCATCCGACGCTACCATTTACCTCACTGGAAACTTTTTAAGCTAAATTTCATTCCAGGAGATATTTATACTAAACTCAATACAGACAGGAACTCAATGCAGGAAAAATATCAGGTTTACAGGAATACCAATTTCAGGACAAATTTAAGAATTCTTTCCAAGGCTTGCTTCACTGTGCATTCTACTTATTCATTTCAGTCACAACACCGACATCGGATTGGCTCAACATTTGCAGGATCGTTCAATAAATACCAGTCAAAGCCACTGAAAAAAATCCACCAGTCTTTGTGAAAAAACTCCTTGGTGTAACCAATGCTAGGTCATGTAATATTCCAATATCAATAACAAAGCCCCTTTCCAGGCAACTATTGCCTGTTTAAAGATGGAAGTGTATGAAAATGCCTTTATATACAGGAAAGCATTGATAGTCACGTGACTGTAGTTGACCAATGACAGACAAGACTATCCATGGCAGAATATGGAGAGCTAGCCATCCAAACTCTGCCCCCTTCTCTCTGCAATACCCTATCCAATGTCTGCAACAGGAGGAGAGGTGAGCTGCAGCTAGACCACCCTCCCCTCCACCATTCTGATTGGGTGGGGTGGCAGTTCAGCCCCACCTATCCTTCCAAAAAGACATTGGTGTTCCTGAGGCAAGTTCAGGCCACAAACATGCCAATGACAGCAATAGCCGAAGATCCTGTTGCAGACAATAGTGATTTGGTTGCTTTAATACTTATGACTGGGTTTCATTAGCAGAGACTGCTTAAAGTGGATCTGAGATGAACTTTTACTCATTGCATAATTGTGTTCCTTTCCTATTGTTTATAGGGCATTCCTCAAGCCAAATACTTTTTTGTTTTAATACTCTAATTCCCTGTAAACTAAACACGCCACGCCCACAGGTTTTCAGAGAGCCAAGGCACTTTCAGACAGTAGCAAGGGCTCATGGGAGCTCAGTCTGGGCAGGAGGAGGGGGAGGTATAACTAGCCAGAGATTTCAGAGGCAGAGGGGAGGAGGGAGGAGGAGGAGGAGGAGGAGGGGGGGGGATTAGGTTTTTTGCTCAAGATGCAGATAAGCCTGCCTCTGTGTAATGTTTACAAATAACATGGCTGCTGTCATTGTACCACAGGAAGAAAATCATATTCTATTAAAGCTGTTTGCAGCTAGATTTGCTGTGTATACTATCTAAACTTTGGATAAGATATATAGACAAGTTACTTCTTTATAGTTTAAAGCGAATCAAACTTTAAAAACAAAAAAGTTGAATACAGTACTTACAGACAAAGAATCCCATGTCCTCCACGACCCACCACTGCTGGCCAGGACCCTCTTCTAGTTCATGGTTGTGCTCTCTTCCATGTATAAACAGCTTTGGTTTACTGTGCAGACATTGCCATACTTGCGCATGCACAGTATGACTGAGCTTGAACACGGAGGAAAGCATGTCCGTGGGAACATACCCGACAAGCTTTGGCGGATATATTCAGAGGGATTATGCACAGCAGCAGTGGGGCCCAAGATGGATCAGGAAGCCTCTGGACCATCCAGAGGCTTCGCTCTATGTGGGTAAGAACATAGAATCAAGCAACCTGTCAGGACCTTAGTCATGACATCACACTGTGGGAGGGGTTTCACCACAAAATCAGCCAGACAGACACCCCTGATGATCTAATCGAGAAACGGTAAACATTTCTTGTGGGAAAGGGGCTATTGGCTACTGATTGGGATGAAGTTCAATGCTTAGCTATAGTTCCTCTTTAAAGTTATAGGTCACTTTTAATCCAGGTGTTGTATGGTTTGTAAATTCTGAAAGATCACAATCTGAAAGCGTGTCTTGCCACTATTTGCCTTGTCCAGCCTATGACAACACTTCGAAACCAGTCATCAATCAGGTAGATGGAAGAAACTTTATGCACTAAAGTGATTGTTTCCACACAAGACTGACACCTCCGCATTCAAAACAGGTACAAAGCAGTAAAACTGGATTCCATCTTTCCAAACAACAAAAGCCATGCCAAGCTCTCTTTGTGAAAGGTTTTCTGAGATAAACATCTGTTAAATCTGCTTTCTTTGCAGAAGAAATGGTTACATTGCATGCCTGGCAACCGATAGGTTAACACACACACCAAAAAAAAAATATCAGAGGCGGGCCTGAAGGGTGAAAATGATGCCAAAACTCACATCTTGTGAGGCCGCTAGTCTCCAAACATTACTAATGCACACAAGAAAAATTATCACTTCCAAAGCATAGGGGCATCACTGGCAAGAGCTGCCAAATGAATAAATCCGCAGGCTTTTATTAAATAACAATAATAAGCCCTGCACGAAAGACAGCATACAGCAACTGTTCAGGGCCGCATTCTTCTTCCATTAAAAATAACACTGTAAAAGGCACATTTAAGAATAGTAATACTTAAAGTAACGTGATGATCATAAAAGGGGAAAAAAAAAATTAAAGTTGAACTAAGCCCAGAATTGAACAAGGCGAATTTTCATGATGAGGAATGTAAATTTTAAGTGTTACCTTTGAACTTCTAATAGAGAAAAAAACCTTGCTTGTCTGCATTTGTGCACCTATCCATACAGGCGAACCCGAGGTAAGAGGGATATGGGGGCTGCCATATTTATTTCCTTGTAAACAATGCCAGTTGCCTGGAAGCCCTGTTGGTTTTCTGGCATAAGAGTCAAAACCCTGGAACAAGCATATGGCTAATCCAGTAAAACCTGGTCAGAGTACCTGATCTGTTGCATGCTTGTTCAGAGAGTCTATGACGAAACATATTATAGACATGGGGTCAGGAGGACTGCCAGTCAACTGGTATTGCTTAAAAGGCAATTAATATGGCAGCTGCCATATCCCTCTCACCTCAGATTTCCTTTAAGACCTCAACTGCTTCCAAGACTCCTCTTAGCACAGGGGTCTTACAACTGGCTCACCACCTACTATTTCTCATCTACAAATCCTGCCACCTCTTAAAGACACCTGGGCCCTAATTCAATTTAGTTTTTCCCAAAATTTTTGTTGTTATGTGAAATTTTCACAGTTTATTTATAAAATGCAATTTAAGCCACCAACAAGCAAGAAAATATTCAAAATAATTTAGACAATATCTTTTCAATTGCAAAGTTCTGAAAAGTTACTTTAAACAGAAGATGAAAAGTTATCTCCTACGAGAAAACTTAGGAGAAAAAGTGAATTGAATAAGGCCCCTGGGCCCTTATACTAATTTTTTTCTCCTGGGTTTTCTCCTAGGAGATCATTTTTAATCTTCTGCATAAAATTACTTTTCATCACTTAGCAATTGAAAAAACACCACCAAGTAGTTGAAAAAAAAGTGCTATCAAAATTATTTTGAGTATTTTCATGCTTGCTGGTGTTTTAAAGAGTAGCTGTCAGGCATGAAATCAATTCTTTATTCTTATCTGGGAAACAAGTAATAAGGATGCTAACCAGGCAAAAAAAAAAAAAAAAAAAAAAAAAATCACTCTTACTTTTCTTCTCCATGAAACATCATTCCCCAGTTTCCCTGGCTCTTATTTGGTACATCTGCCACACAAAACAAGTTGCAGGGCATGCTGGGTTTTCTTTTTTTCCCTCTTTATTTTCCCCTCAGACTTAACTAATGCAGCCTGATTGGCTGAAGCCTCTTTCCCTCCCGTTTTCCCCTCCCACACCTCAGTACCTTTCTACTGCAGAGCTGGGTGGGAGTGTCTGAAGACTGGGAGGAGGGCGGGCCATGATACACTGACAGAGTAAGGGAGGAAATAGTGTCAGGATTGGCTTCAACATAAACAGTCAAAATGGAAAATCCTAAAAAGCATTTTCTCTTTTTTTACTATAGAAAAATCACTAAAATCAAAATGTGGACAGTGCAATGCATATGTTAAGTAAGTAGAGCAAGTATTTACCTACGATACTTATATATGTGTTTTTTTATGAGATAGTATGGCTGACAGCTCCTCTGTAAAGGGCATTTTATTGACAAGGTGTGAAAATATCACCTGCGAGAAAACTCAGGAGAAAAAGTAAATTGCATATAGCCCTTGGAGTCTATGGTAGGGTGCCAGGGAATGATGTCTTGCATTTATTGTTCCTCCTAGTTTGAGTGTCACATGGCCACACCTGATTGACCTGCCCACCAGCTAAAAGCAGAGAAGAGAGGGAGCATGCCGCAATGCACTGGCAAGTTTACCTGACCATCAGGAATAATGCCCATTTTTGTGCTTCTATACACTATGTTTATACTCGCTTATCATCCACATTACTACTTTGCCTTGTTTAGTTCTGTGTTTTTATTGAACACTCAAGCATAACCACCATGGCGGTATGGACGAGCTGAGCTCGTCCAGCAAAAACTTGCAAAAACGTTAATGATGAGCTGAGCTCGTCCATGCCGACAGGGAGATTTTCCTGTTTCTCTGACCAGACGGCTGCATTTTTTTCTCATCAGAGGGATTCCCCAGGATGGCTGGATGCCTGTCTGCACGCTGTGGCCCTCGGGTGAGTAGATCCATTTACTCAACGGGCTGGGGAGGGGAGGGGGGGTTAGAGGATCGGGAGAGGGGGGACATCTGGCTACCTATAAATCTGGCTAAACACCTGGCTCACTATGTATCTGGCTAAACACCTGGCTCACTATATACCTGGCTAAACGCCTGGCTCACTATATAACTGGCTAAACATCTGGCTCACTATATACCTGGCTAAACACCTGGCTCACTATGTATCTGGCTAAACACCTGGCTCACTATATACCTGGCTAAACGCCTGGCTCACTATATAACTGGCTAAACATCTGGCTCACTATATACCTGGCTAAACACCTGGCTCACTATGTATCTGGCTAAACACCTGGCTCACTATATACCTGGCTAAACGCCTGGCTCACTATATAACTGGCTAAACATCTGGCTCACTATATACCTGGCTAAACATCTGGCTCGCTATATAACTGGCTAAACATCTGGCTCACTATATACCTGGCTAAACACCTGGCTCACTATACCTGGCTGCACATCTGGCTAACTATACATCTGGCTACCTATACATCTGGCTATACATCTGGGTCTTATACTCACCATTGGCGTGCTGATCCCTTGTCGCGTACCTCTGATAGCTTCCCCAGTGCCTTCTTCTATGTCCCTTGGCAGATTTTGCTTCTCCCTCGGCGATCACCTGTCCCCCGACGATCGGCGTTGGTGACAGCAGGGTCACACAGCGTCATTAACATCTCGCAGCAAACACTTTTTCTTTAATTGAATTCAATACAATAACCTGTATTGAATTCAATATAAAAAAAAAAAAACTGATTGCAAAAAAAAAAAAAAAAATGGTTGAAAATTATTAAATCGAACGCCAAAATATTAAATTGAACGCCAGGGTGGTTAAAGATATAATGGTGGATTCACTATGGTGTCATTTTAAAATACCACCATCAAAAAAAAAATTGTGAAATTTATAATTCGTTTATACATACTGTAATCAATTAATTACTCATGAATCACAGCTACCGGCTGCTTCAATTTGTCCACATAGATCAAAATGTGAGCGTTAACTTACCCTCTTGCACCCAGCCTTGTGATTGGAAGCAGCTGAGGACTTCTGCTTGGCAATCCAGTCCTCTATGCCTTTCCGTGCCAAGCAGGCATTTACTGCAAAACTGTCACCTGCAGGAAAAAGACAGAAAGGTAGTGAGGCTTCAAAGGAAAAAAAAAAAACCCTAACCTCTACCCACATAAACTGTCCAGCACTATCTCTTCTCTAATCATATACCTGTGCTGGAGAAATCAGATACCAGCAGCTACTACTGTCAGGCATATCACTCATCAGCAGTGACAGGACATACAGGATCTGCTGGCGGCTATCAACAAACACGATCAGAGAATTTGACTGACATGCAATTTCAGGGTCAACACAAACTGAAAACACTGCGGGTGCTAATTCCATGTCTATCCGACTAAATCAACAATCAGCATTTCCCTGATTGAAAACTCATCAAAAAAATATCAGTAGTATAAACTCCTTTGAATCACTAATCACATTTTAGCAAAAATCCGATCAAGTATCTACTGAACACTGATGCTGGGAACACACAATGCAGTTTCCTAATAGGGACTCTGGCTTACGCAACAAGAGTCGATTCTTACCCTCTAGTCATGCACTTATTGATACATATATGGCTAAAGTCACAGAGGACATTAAGAAAATTGAGCAGGACTACAGAAAGGGTCATTTTAGGGTAGCACATAATCTCACTAAAGAAGAGAGTGAAGCCTTGCGGGCATTACAGAATAATACTAACATAGTGGTTTGCCCTGCGGATAAGGGAGGAGCGGTAGTTGTGCTGAATAAATGTGACTATGAGCAAGAGATTGCTCGACAGTTAGCTGACCACAATGTGTATGTGCCTCTGGAACGAGATCCATTGGGTGATATTCAGAGGGTTATCTTGAAAGTGATACGCAATGCTTTACTGAAGGAGATTATTGATGATGACCTATTCAGGTTCTTACAACAGGACAATCCCACTACTCCGCATCTATACATTTTGCCAAAAATTCATAAGACATTGAATTGCCCCCCTGGGCGGCCCATTGTGGCAGGAGTGGGATCTGTCTTTGTTCCTCTTGCATGCTTTTTAGATAAAATCTTACAACCAATTGTGGTGTCACTAGACTCCTATTTGAGGGACACGGACATGTTTCTCGCTAAGTTGAGAGACTTGCCAGTTCTAGGTGAGGATGATCTTCTGGTGACACTTGATGTGGAAAGCCTCTACACCTCCATTACACATGATGGAGGTGTAGAGGCTGTGGATTGGTTTCTTATGGTTCAGACTGATTGTTCATTTGCCCAAAGAAAATTTCTGGTCCAACTATTAGAAATTGTTTTGAAATTTAATTACTTCGAGGTCGATGGTCGCTTCTATGGACAGCAACGGGGGACAGCTATGGGCTCGAACGTGGCCCCCTCCTACGCTAATTTATTCATGGGTCTGTTTGAGGAAACGTTTATATATCTGAATCCCATGTTCCGCCGGCATTCTATATGCTGGTGGAGATTTATAGATGATATCTTTTGCGTATGGAGGGGGCCGCGGGAGAGCCTGCATGAATTCATTGATGCAGTACATCAACAGTGTCCCCATATCCGCCTTACGGCACATATAGATACTCATTGTGTCCCCTTCTTGGTTGTGCTAGTAAAGAGGGAGGGGGAGGGTATTGTTACGGACTTATATACCAAACCTACGGACCGTAACTCGGTCCTACACTTTCAGAGTTTCCACCCCTCTAACACTAAATTGAGTATTCCAAAAAGCCAGGAGATGAGAGTTGAGAAAATAGTAAGTGACCCTGACACACTGACCCAACGGAAAAAGGAATTAGAGAGTAAATTCCGTGCTCGGGGTTATCCTATTTATGATTCAGAACAAAGAGTCCGACGTAAACGAAGGCGTAACGAGGTACCGCGAATTCCGTTCGTATCGACCTACAGTGTCTGTAGTGAGATTGTGGGTCGTAGTGTACGTCGGCACTGGCATATCCTGCGGGATGGTTTCCCGAGGGTACCAGAATTTAGATATCCCCCCCTTATGTCCTTCCGTCGGGCTCCTACATTGCGTGATAAATTACGTATTAAAAAGAGGGGTATGTCAGCGTCACTTCACAATAATAGAGGAATGTATCCTTGTGTTTCATGTCACATGTGCAATAGTGTGATCCGAGGTCAGCAGTTTTGTCATCCCACCACGGGTAAAGTGTTTGAAATCCGGAGTCGATATACTTGCGACTCTAGGTATGTGGTATACCTTCTTAGATGTCCTTGTGGTTATATTTACGTGGGGATGACAACACAGCGAGTGAAGGATCGCGTATCATCGCACAAATCAGCTATCAGAGGCAAATTGATTGATCAGTCTGTGGCAGAACACTTCACTAGATGTAATCATGGGGTGTCTCAATTAAGAGTGATGGCTATAGATGGGGTTCCCCCAGGTTGGAGGGGTGGGGATCGACAGAGAGAACTGTTGCGTAGGGAGGCAGGATGGATCAAACGCTTGAATGCTATGGGTCCAGCAGGCCTAAATCGAGAGTGCGACTTGAGCTTTTGTATATAATAGTTATTATGGATGAGCATTGATGTAGCTCCTTTTGTATTGTATAATATGAGTATGGTATTGTAAATAATCTCTAACTTTGTTGACACGTTTTTATATCTTTACTCTAGATGCGGTGTGTGCGGACCTATTAAATATGGACTCTCTTACATTTAATTCATCTATAACTCGGAGGGGGCATGTGAGTATGGCGTGTGTTTATTTATTTGCTGTGCCATGGGAGCGCGTCTGGTGTACGTGACGCTGCTCCTCGTTACTTGTGACACGCCTCCTGCCCCTCCACTCCGAGACCAGTGGCTTGTCATTGGAGCGCAGGGGGGCGCAGATGATTGGCTCCTGGAGAGTCACCTGACCGGATTCCGTGTCACGTGACGGGCTTCCGCATCCTGCCTCTGTACATACAGCGGGGATGGGAGCGTGATGCGCATCCCCATGCGAGATGGGCTAGCATACTGGTGGTGATTATATGAGAGAGCCCTCCTGATTGGTGAGTTCTAACATCTTATTCAATTGGCATTTTTGCTGTTTATCCTAGTCTCCCATCAGGTCCGTTAGGTTTCCGCACACCTGCATGTCTAGATGGTCACTGCCCCAAGGGGCGTGGATAGGGCTATATAAGTATTGTGATGATGTGTATTTGATGCATTTGACTATATTGGCATCTTGAGAAAGGCCACACCAGGCCGAAACAGCGGGCTGTCGCTGCCTTGTCATTTTTAATGCAATAAAGATTCAAAAGAGCTTATAAATACAACCAATCGTGTGGTGCCGATCCTTCCAGGAACTGTTACAATGCAGTTTCCTGTCCGATGGGTGAGTAATCGGACAGGAAGTTGTATCGTGTGTACGTGTTAAAACTGCTGATGGATAAAGGGATCGATTTTCTGATGATTACTTCGCAAAATCGATCCCTTTAACGATCAGAAAAGTCAAAAATAGTCGCCAGATTCCCGACGATTGGACCAGAAGTTGTGTGTTCCCAGCATGATGTTGCTAGTTTTGTACTTGGCGGTGCATACACAGCTTATGTAGCCATCAGTTGTACCTGTCGACTACCCCCTTGTGCTCCACCAGCTGCTCGGGGTGATAATGAGGAACCTTCAATTAAAATGATCAAACAGTGATGGCGAGTGAATAATTTGTAAAAGATTTTCCTGAGATTCCCCATTTATTGACTAAGGTAACAAAAACATATCCTATGGGCATTTTTACACATTTCAGCTTCCTCGCAAGGTGCCCATACATATCACCAATATTGGCGGGCGATCAACCATGCAGTTTGATAATTGTAATTGAATGATAATCGGTGTCGTGAATAGTATGCCCGATCGACAATGCAACCTATTTTGGGCCAAAACTGGTCACACATATCAAACGTGCCTTAAAAATTTGGACCAACATGCTCAATTGGGTGCGCATCGGTAACATACAGATAAGTTAATAGGCTTCCCCCTAAAATTGTCCCTAGACTACAATACATACACAACCCAACACATATATAGACATAGGACTCTGGTAGGGATTAGATTGTGAGCTTCTCCGAGGGACAGTTCGTGACAAGACTATATATACACTCTACAGAGCTGCGGAAGATGTCGGCGCTGTATAAATACTAAATAATAATAATATTGGGATGAGTGATGAAAGCAACTTAATGCCGGGTATTGTCCCATCGAAGCCCGTTCAGTTATACTTTACCTGTACGCCATCCACCCTGAGTGATTTCAGCCTTTGGGCCCCAAGCAACTCCCGGCATATAGCCCGTGCTATAACCACACGGAGACACAAATACTGGAGTACGAGGACACAGATGGACGGCATGACAGGTAAAGTGTAACTGCACAGGCACTGGAGGAGGGGGGGGGGGGGGGGGTTTGGCGGACATATCACATTAGGGGGACAGTGACGAGGGTACATCACAAGGCCAATTCCTGAAAGATTTCATGCTGAAATCGATCAGGAATCAGCCTGTGGTTTATGGCAGCCAACAGATCTCTCCCCGAGAGAGATCTGTCTCTTGGCCGATTGGCCTATATCGCTTTGTCCCACATGTGTAGAAGGCTTCAAGCGATGCACACAAAAGATTTTCAATGCCAGAGAGGATCGCCCATTCACCTCTAGTGACACTCTAGTGTTAGTGAGGGGCTCCCTGGATCTCTGTCACCTCTCCTCAGTGCGCTGCAGAGTGCAATAATACTGGGCACCACTTCCCACTCATCCTCCCCCTGCTCTACTCATATTCCTATCCCATCTCCATAGGAAAGAACAGGCCATATGGAGATTATTATCATCTGTAACCTAGGATTCTGAACAGTCAGTGCGGGAGACAACAATCTAACGTATGAACTTAACTAACTACAAACACACTGCACTTGCAAAGGTGATAAAGAAAAACAGTGTAGGTAAACGGCACAACCAGAAGAGGAAGATGAGAAACCTCCAAACACTCGGGACCTATCATAAAACAGAGCCTACATTGTTCTAATTAAATAATACAAACACAATTAATGAAAGGTTCAAAGTTCAGGTAAGCCAAACATTTTGATGGGTCTGTAGCCTATTGCAATAGTTTTCAGCTGTAATAAAAAGCCACACGCCTGTAATAATCATTCATGATTCCTTGCAGTTTTGTTATTAAATGAAATGATGCTTGCTGTAAGGCAGGGCCTGTGTGTGCAGCCCACAGACAGCTTTGTATCTGCTTCATTCCGGGATTGGGGCTGGGTCTTGATGGGCTGTTGCATGCTGTCAGGAACCACCCACCATTCTCCAGATACTCAGCTTCCATCATACTAGAACAGCGAATCCTTACAGCAGGGGTGCCCACACTTTTTCGGCTCGCGAGCTACTTCAAAAATTACCGAGCAGGGGTGATCTACCACCAGTCCCCCCCCCCCCCCCCCCCCCAAAAAAAAAATCTACCACAGAGGTCGAGGAAGTCCTCCGCCCCCAGCATGGACAGTGTAATCATGCTCCCAGTATTGGTAGCCCCCTCCCCAGCACAGACAGATCGCAGTGCCCCAAGTATTAGGCAGCCCCCCTCCCCAGCACAGACAGAAAACTTGTGCCCCCGCTCCCCAATAGACAGATTTGTCCCCTGCATTAGGCAGCCCCCCACCCCCAGCACAGATTGTGCCCCCGTATTGGCAGCCCCCTCCCCAATAATAGGCAGAGGTGTCCCCAAATTAAGCAGGCCCCATTAGGAGCTCCTCAGCTTTCATGTCCTGCTAACGGGGAAAAACAAAGCCACATTGCTTCCTATGTTCCGCCTGAAGGGGAGGAGACACTCTGCACGTTTCGCAGCCTGGAAGGGAGGAGACACTCTGCACGTTTCGCAGCCTGAAGGGGAGGAGACGCTATCTCACCATTTATCCCTCTCCCCTTCAGCCACGGTTCTCCCCTCCCCCTTACTGATGCAGCTAGGCATCAAATTCTAACAGCCGCGGCTGCGCATAGCATTTTTTGACAGCCGCGGCTACACAGGTAGCATATTTTGACAGTCGCGGATGCGCGGCAACTTAATTTGACAGGAAAGCGGCCACTATCTACTGGCAGATCGCAATCGACCTATCGGGCAGCCCTGCCTTACAGAACACCTGACCTAAGATGAAGCTACCCAAGGTAAGCACAGGGATACGTACATGCTGGATCCACATATCTCTGTGCATTGTCCGTTTCTCTCCTTGTTCCCTCAGATTCTCAGGATCACTCCTTGATAAGTTTGACTTTTGACTGAAGTCACATTTTCTGACAAGAAGAGGCAGGCTTGCTGCAATGCTTCCATCTTATCACCCTCACATGCCCTTCTCTTCCCCTTGTCATTCACTCCCCTTAAAGCAGATATCCAGCCTAAAATGTAAATTGCAGGGTCCCTCCTGTAAGGGAAAGTAATAACTATCTGCAGTGTTTTGTCTCCCGAAGTTGTTCCTGAAGCCCTTGCAACAGTCGGCTTCTGGCATGTGGCCCTGCCCCCTTGAAAAAAAACCACCTTTTTGTTCAGGTGGGCGGGCCATGCGTCAGAAGACGTCTGGTGCAAGGGCTTTGGGTATGACTTTGGGGGACAGATCACAGTAGGTAATTATAATTTTCCCTACAGGAGGAACCCTGCAATTTACATTTTAGGCTGGATATCCATTTTAAAGTCAACCAAGCACCATTTTTAGCACCCAGGGCATCTCTACAGCACTTTAAAAATGCATGCCAACAATGTGACTCAAAAAACAAAAAAAAAAAAAAAAAAAAAAAAAAAACCTTTAATTTTACATTTAAGGCTTTAGCACAGGCCTTTATTACCTGATTTCCTTCTACTCCCATGGCCTGGCCATACAGTAGAGGTTTAAGGTAGATAAGGACTACTAATTCTTTAATTGCACACATTAGCAGAGAGAAAACAAAATGCTTTCGATCAGCAGGGAGTGCGTGTAGATTGCACAAAGTGCTTCAAAGGCTTTAGAGAGAGGCCACAGATGCTAACTTCACACCTTCTCTGTGGATAAATTATTGGCAGCCAGAAGGGGAGGGGGAACATGGCAGCTCCTATAGCTATTAGAAACCAGGCAAAAAAGTAGTGCTTGGTTCCCTTTAAGATGTAGGAATAAAAGGGTGATAGGAACGAACACTGCCGCAAGCCTGCCTTTTCCTGTTTGTAAATCTGACTTTAGGCAAAAGTCAAACGTTTTAAAGAGAGATCACAGGGACCGGGGGAGCGAGGAGAAGGACAGACAATGAACAGAGGTAAGTGGCTCCAGCATGAACATACCTCTGTGCTTATCTTAGGTAGCTTTGCTTGGGTCAGGTATCCTTTAAATTCTGACTCTGCTTTTGTAAATTCAGCAGCCAATAATTACTGGTGTCAGGAGTCTGAAAGTTTCCAACAGGTAACAGTTAAGTTATTGTGGAGACCTTTAATAAAATGATTACGGTACTTAGAACTTCAGACACTCAGAGGCCTATTTATAGAAGGGTGAAGAAGCACGCTAGAAGTGTCATTATTTCTTTGAAATAACACAATTGGCATGATTCACAAAACTTTCTCGCCTATTTTCCAGGGCTGTGGAGTCGGTCCAAAAATCCACCGGCTCTGACTCAGTTTAGGTTTCCACCGACTCCGACTTCTCTAATTTGCATATTACAATTTTGTTGATTAAAAGTATGTAACGTGAAATTCGTCTCTAACTGCCAATTAGGAATTTTACAAGACAACTGAAGTGAGAAGGATATGTAGACTACTATATTTATTCCCTTTAGACTAAAACGAGTCCTTGGTAAGAGTACTTGTAAAAGGTACAAACCGGAACAAAGAACATCTATCAGGCCCTAGGCAATGTAAGTGTGGGTACATGTAAGAATGATGTGCAGGTACTCTGCAGGGGAATAAGGAGATTCTTCCTCTATTACACATTCTTCATGCACAATCTGAACAAGGTTTATGGGTGACAGACAACACCTCTGTGTTCAATGTGCACAACATTCTCAGTTGATTCCCTGCAGCTCTGTGGGGAGTGTATATGTAGAGTATAGTACTACTGTGTAACAAAGTAAACCTGACAGATTAAATTAAAGTTTTCTACATACCTGGGGCTTCCTCCAGCTGCCTTCAGGATAATCAGTCCCTCATTGTCCTCCTCCACCACCTGGATCTTCTGCTATGAGTCCAGGTACTTGAGGAAGTCGGGCGTAGTGCGCATGCACACACTCCGCCGCCAGGAGCATAATACACCTGTGCAGCACTATTGCGCAGGTGCAGAATGTTCCTGGCTGTGGGAGTGGCACGTGGCTGGACTGCGCTGACTGGCTGAATTACCAGGACTCATAGCAGAAGATCCAGGTGGTGGAGGTGGACAGCGAGGGACTGATTGGCCTGAAGGGGGCTGGAGGAAGCCCCAGGTATGTATAAAACTTTACTTTTCATCCATCTCAGGTATCCTTTAATTTGTAGTCACCAAACCAAATTTTAACAACATATCAAATTATTTGATTTCATGAGCAAAGGGAGTGCATACATTTGCATAAATCAGCATCGATGCAGAATTATTTCCATCTCATTGACCATCTCTATTAGTGACACGGCTACACATCAGGCTTTATTCTTACAGCATAGATGTTTTTTAGTATATATAAGAGATTCCGGTGTACACATCATATATACAGTCACAATCAGATGTGTATATCTGACCTTAAAAATACGGGGACTGCTTTACTGAAGCAGCACAAGTAACACACACACATTATTTTTAATGACTATTATCTGAGAAATAGAACATTTTATCATATTTTGTATTTTAATTACAGTTACAAATTCATTAGGAGTCTGAGCATTTTTTCCCGACTACGACTCCAGGCACCCAAAATTGCCCCGACTCCACAGCCCTGCTGTTTTCATCTGTTTTCACCTCATCTATGTTACATTTTTAAGCTTCCAAAGAGCAAAAATATAATACAACAACTTACAACTTACTTTGAGTGATTATTTTGCTTGTAAATGTGCCGAAAGGTTATTTTTAATAATTAGGTGATAAGTCATGTATGAGAAGTTTTGTGAATAAAGCCCTATGTTTTTAATCGCTCCATTTATAAAAGAGGCAACCAGATGAAAAGATTGCCCCATTCCAGTGTGAACGCCACTTTCCTGTTATTTAACAAGACTTGAGTGACAATTGCCATATTTACAGGATCTGTACAGTATTTTTTACACATTTTCCTGAGTATCCTCTGGTTACATCTGCAATCCTGCACACTATACATGTTGATTCATTAAAGTGTAACTGTTGGGCATAAAATCAAAAAACAATTCTTTATTTTTATCTGGTAAACAAGTAATAAGAATGCTTACCAGGTAATCCAAAAGTTAAAATCACTGTTACTTTTCCTGTTGATAGATGATCATTCCCCAGTTTACCTGACTCTTATTTGGTACACAATAAGGAAGTTGCACGGCATGCTGGGTTGTCCTTTTTTGCTTCTCCATTTCCTCTCAGACTTTACCCAGCACAGCCTGATTGGCTGAAGCCTCTTTCCCTCCTGTTTTCCCCTCCCACACCCGTTTCTCTCTGATTGGCCAATATTTCTCATGCTGAGACAATGCACTTTCTATAGTGAAGGGCAGGCAAATCAGGCAGACAAGAGTAGGGCAGGAAATGACATCAAGATTGGCTTCAAAATAGCCACACTTAAAATTGGACATGCTAAGAAGGGTTTTCTCTTTTTTAACTGTAGAAAAATGACTAAAATCAAAATGTGGACAGTGCAATACATTTGTTATGCAAGTAGAGCAAGTATTTATCTACTTATACCGTATATGTGTTTTTTTCTGAGACAGTATGGCTGACAGCTGTTCTCTAAACAGCACTAAAACTACAGCACGCACAAGCAGCGCGGGATAAAATTAGCACGCGCATGATATGCGTAGTCCTGTCAGCGTAGTGTGTGCTCCTCAGTTACGGCGATCCTTCTAAATGCCGCGATATAGTGCTGTAGTGTGACCAGAATTTTGTCCCCCGCTGATTGTGCGTGGTCGGTTTAGTGCTGTTTAATAAATCAACCTAATAATGAGTTACTCATGTCTCCCCTTTCTCCCACATAAACTGACCTTTGAATGTGGTAGGGACACCAAGGTGTGTACATATGCACAATTACGGTCATCCCTCGGGAGACAGTTTAGGGCAGAGATCTGTACAGGGACATCATTAGACTACTGTCTGGTGACAAGTTCTGTTGCTATGAAAAGGTGGGACGATGGAACAATAAGATCAGTCAGCGTTCAACTGAGTTAGTCCACCAATCTAGATCTCTTGGTGATGAATGCAGAGGAAGCTATCGGGAACCGCTAGGCACATACTACATTCTATGCAGAGACTCGGGTGAGAGCTGTCTACCATGTGTACAAGTGTTGGAATGTAAGCACTACTCAAATGCATAAAAATAAACTATGAAAGAGTAAAAAACATTAGGCCATTGTGTCTAAACTACACGCAGCAAGACCAACATATGTCACAGTAATAAAGTGCGGCTATTCGCCAGTGGTGGCCCCACTACTAGGACAGCTGAACCAGGCCTGTGACTAGCTTCTCTCTAGGGACACGCGTCTCATGCTTATGTGCTTAGGGGGGGGGGGTTTCATGCCTATTTGTAGGTTTGCTCTGAGCTAAGCTGCATACAGATGGCATAAAGGTCAGTTGCAACTATCATTTCTGATGACTTTGGGTGAAATTTCCCCGATTACTTAACCACTTAAGGACCAGGGGATTTTGCAATGATCGGTGCTGCGTGGGCTCTACAGCTCACAGCACCGATCAGGAATGTGGCAGGGCGATCAGACTTCCCCCCCTTTTTTCCCCACTAGGGGGATGTCCTGCAGGGGGGGTCTGATCGCCGCCGGCTACTATTGATTTGTGGGGGCTCCTCAAAGCCCCCCTCCGCAGCGTTTTCCGGGCTCCCCTGCTTTCCCTCCCTCTCCCTTCTCCTCTGTGCGGCGCAGGACGGATATCCGTCCTGCGCCTCAAAGGATAGGCTTCTGCCTATCAGATGCTGGCGATCCCCGGCCAATCAGAGGCCGGGGATCGCCGATCTACGTCACGGCGCTGCTGCGCAGCAGCGCCGTGTGATGTAAACAGCGGGGATTCCTTCCCCGCATGTTCACATTATGCGTACAAGCCGCGATCGGCGGCTCGCACACTGTTCACGGAGGCAGTCTCCCTGAACTGGCATGGAAAGGCAGTTTCCATGCTATACCACTAACGACCCGCCGAAGCCTATCGGCGTTAGGCGGTCATTAAGTGGTTGATATAAGTGCTGCTCATCTCTCTGCCAAATGCCCATTCCATTCTATGGTGAAGGGAGTGGGGAGGTACCAGGAAGGGGTGCCCTACAACCCTTAGCAGCAGGAATGACTCACTGCTGCACTGCCCCAAACATACTGCAACCAGGGACACCTTTAAAGTGAACCTCTCAGTCTGTGGCATGCTGTGACACAGTCAGTTAAAATCTGACAAAACCAACATGTTTTGGGCCAGTCCATCTCCTCATGGGGTATTCTCAGGGTTTTCTTTGTTTTCATCAGCATTTCCTGAACAGCAGTTTAACTACTTGCAGACTGCTCCACGTAAATTAGTGTGAGCAGTGCGGCAGCCCCAGGACCACTCCACGTCAATTGGAGTGAACGGCCGTTTATGGGGCTAGCAGGAGATCGCGCGCATATCTCCTGCTTGGAAGGCGGAGCTCCGCCTTCAGTCTCCGAGCAGACGCTCGTGTGCTGAGTTGTACGGCCCTGCAGCTTGGCCTTAAAGCTGCATTGGCCAATATCATGAAAAAGGGTCTTCCTCCAATCGGCTTAAGGAGGCACTGAGGGACGGGACACAGGCGGGGAGCAGCTCTATACAGGAGGCGGGGGAGCAGTGGTGAGTGGCAGCATGAGGTAAATAGCAGGCTACCAACAATCTGCTTGTCGCCAGCCTGGCACTTTTGTTATTGGGGGACAGCACAACCCCGGAGGGGGGGGGGGGGGGGGCTGGAGGAGCAATGAAAGGACACAGAGGCTGGTCATTGTATACACATCTTGCCTCTGTGTCCTAATATGATTTGTCAAACCCACCTCGGGTTCTCATTAAAGCATAACTGAAGTGAGGAGAATATGGAGGCTGCCATAATTATTTCATTTTAAACAATACCAGTAGCCTGACTGCCCTGCTGATCATTCTGGCATCTGTGGTGCATGTGTTTGCCACATTACTTACCGGCTGGCAACAAATTACCGTAGGTGTCAGTCCTTACTTTCTGTGTAAACCAATTCAATTTTTTTGTGCAAAAAATCACGCGTTTCGACACTGTGCCATATGAAATCATTATGCACAATTCGCATGCGTTGGAGTGAGGTGTGAGGAAAAATGCTGCATGTTATCCGTGTTCTCCTCACACCAATTCGCATACGAATAAACACATATGGAAGGAAGCCCATCTACTTTCCTTGCGTTTGAATGCGTTTTTTGGTGTGGAACTTGCATGATGTGGAAACTGGGCCTAAGTGAAATGACATCTTCCTACATAAGCGAAGTCATTTGCAGGGAAAGGTATTTAAAGGTTGTGCACATGACTAAATAATTTAAGTATACACAAGTGCCCCATCTTGACACAATAACCTGCGAACGTGACGAAACCCATTACTTGATACATAAATTAAAAGTACAAAGCGCGTCGGCTCATCAACTTCCAGAACGGCGTTAGAAGTCAACGTGACCCAGGATCCACTCTCTTCCAGCAAAACCTTCACGGAAAGTGCGTCGGCAATGAAGGATTACTGTATATAATGCAATTAACATGAAATAAATTTCTTTCAGTCAAGGAAACACTTTGACCATATCACTGATCTAAGACATTCCAGGGCATTAGACTAGATCACAGGATGCTAGCATTTCAAAGATCAACTATAAGCATTGGTAAAACCAGTTTACAGGTTCAGTGACACATGAAGGGATTAGACAGGGAACAGGCGCAGATCAAACGCTCTCAAACAAACAGAATTCCATCATTCAGGCACCGGCTCTGCTACAGAGAGACAAGATAAATGACACCCCCCTCCATTAATCCAAATCAGAAGAAAAAAAAACCCGCAACTCGACTCAAACAGCAATTTGTTTGCAAGTCAACAAAACCAAATTGCTAATTCTGCAGTCATTAACAGACGTAAATTAAATACTGCAGGTTCTGAAGAGAACGTCATTATTGCAAAATAGTTGCTCCTGTTGAAGGGTAAAAGTAGCAATTACGGTAGATAAAAATCAGTTACGTTCCGCACCCCCCCCCCCCTCAATTTATATCGCCCTTAACGGTGATCGGTCATTAGGGCAACAGGTGTGGGAATATTGTTCTATGCTGGGGGGGGGAGGAGGGCCGACAAATCAGGCTTGTGGCATAGGTTACAAAAAACAAACAATGCCCTCGCTCACTGTAAACTGTGGCAAATCACTACACTTTGGCCTCAATTCACTAAGATCATGCTAGAGATAATAAGGCAAGAGAAAACTTACCTCCACACGTGAGAGAGTTATCTTACCTCTTCATTCCTTAAGTTACCTCTCCTGTAGTTAATTTACCTCCTCTGTAGTTATTTTCACATGCAGCTAATTAACAGCCTGTCTTTAACTCTGGAGTTATTTTAAGGATTGGAGAGTTAATTTAAAGACAGAAGAGTTAACTTTAGGCTTGCCTGAGGTAAAATGTTCCCTGAATACTACATGCCTTATCACCATGGTAACAACTCTAGAAGAGTTATTAAAGACAGGAGATAAGTATAGTGAATTGAGGCCTTTGTCTATGGGCAGCTGAACACACTAAATTTGTAGCCAAGATGGACCAGGTCATCTCAGTCATGGATTATCCATCATGGGTGGGGTGTGTGGGTGTGGTTTAGATTGGCTCTAGAAAGGATCAGATAACCACCTTACCGTCAATTTCCACTTTAGCAAATTTGCTGAGTTTTCCCAGGCAGGGAACGCAACCTATTGAAATCAATAGGTTGACATCCAATTCATGTCGGAGGGGAAGATTTTTGGAGAAAATTAAAATTAGAAGGCATGCTGCATTTTTAAAGCATCGCGTATCTAAACCCCTATAGTCGTGCGTGACACAAGTAGAGGAATTTGGATGTGCCTTGCAGCACAGCTGTGGCGGCATTGCATCGCGCAAGGCACACGCTGGCACACCGGGTCCGTTGCCACTGAGTGAAAATTCCCATTGGAAAATGCTTTTCCATTGAATGCGTTTTTTGTAGTCCCTTCCAATTTTGTGTGCGGCTTTAACAAGGAACTTCTCCAGGGACATTTGTGTTCACCGACTTTTGAGGATTTCACAGAAATGTGACATTGTACAGTCCCTACACTCAGATGAAGTAAAATCCTGCACATCAAAGGTAGGCGAACCATCGGCTATTGTGATGACATGACACCCGTATATGTTCTGTGCTTGTATATCAAGAGGTTGCTTGCTTAGCAAGTCAAAATTTCATTAAACAACAAGTGAAACCTATGCTTACCTAGAAATAAAAAACACATATATAAGTAGATAAATACTAGTTCTACTTACATAACAGATGTATTGCGCTGTCCATGTTATGATTCCTGTGAATTTTATAAAGGAAAAGCAGAATCCTATTCTAGGCAGTTTCCATCTTTGACCTCCTGACATTTCCTCCCTCACTCTTTTTTTCTCCACTTGCTAAATGTGCATTCGTTACCCGATCTCCTCCCAGAGTCTTCAGACACTCCCACTGAGGTCTATACTAGGAAATGCACTGTCTTATGTCATTAGAAAGAGGGAGAACTAAAATGAAGAGGAGGAATATATTATAGATAAAAAGAGCCCCAGCATGCAACTGTTTGGCAATGGCACTTAAAGGGCCAGTGCTCCCAAGATATGTGATAATTCCAAACCATAATAGCAGAAAAAGTTTTGAATGCAGGATTAGCATCTTTATCACTTAGGGCCCGTTTCCACTTGTGTGAATCTGCATGCGTTTCCTGCATGCAGATTCGCATAGACAATACAAGTGGATGGGACTGCTTCCACTTGTCAGGATTTCTGAGCGTTTTTCTGTGCAGAAAAAATCTACACGGCAGAGCCATCAGAATTCGCATCCCGCATACCGCTATGCGATTCGCATACAATGTATTTAATAGGGAATTCGCATGCGGTTTTGGTATGCGAATTTTCATATCAATGGAAAAGCACACAGTCACTGCCATGGTTAAATTCGCATACATCATCCATGCGAATTCGCATGAAAATTTGCCTACACCCGCATGTGAAATTCGCATCCGCATGTGAATTTTTACCGCAGCGATTCGCACCGCACAAGTGGAAACAGGCCCCTTACTCAGACAAGTTGCTGTTGAAATGTAATTTTTATGGTGACAATCCCGCTTTAAAAAAAATGTGCAATGTCTTGCACAGCACTCTTAAACCAAGTTACACTCAGTCAGTCTGCAGTCCATCTGCTCGATCGCTGTTCTCTCCATACCCTCTATTCTCCTGCAGTGTGGTTCAGTAAATTTCCTAACTGACCTATGGCCATATGCAATTAAACTTTTCTCCTGAGGTATACTTTTTCATCTTCTGTTTAGAATAACTTTTCAGCAATTTACAACTTAAAGAGAAACTCCGACCAAAAATTGAACTTTATCCCAATCAGTAGCTGATAACCCCTTTTACATATGAAATCTATTCCTTTTCACAAACAGACCATCAGGGGGTGCTGTATGACTGATATTGTGGTGAAACCCCTCCCACAAGAAACCCCTCCCACAAGAAAAGTTCAAACTTTTTTTTGGCAGTTTCCTGTCTGTGGTTCAACCTTGTTGCATTGTGGGAAATAGCTGTTACAGCTGTCTCCAACTGCCAAAGACCATGCAGCAGCTACATCACCTGCCAACACTAAAATGTTCACTGGAGTTCCTCTTTAAAAAGTACCAAAAAGAAGTGGAAAATGACTATCAAAACTGTTTTCTTGCTTGATGGTGATTTACGAGGCCTTTTATTGACACGTTTGAAAATATCACTTAGGAGAAAAGTTAGAAGAAAAAGTTAATTGCATATGAGCCCTAGTCGCACTTCACTGCAGGTACATTTTTGCAACAAGTGGGAACTAAGCATTAATAAAGCCTCTATTTACATTGTTTTTTCCCAGATCTGATTTTTTCCCACGAACCAAAAAAAACACACTGGTAGGTTATTTTGTGTACATTAGAGATGGCAAATAACATGTCAATAACTCCATTCTGTAAGCACATTAAAGGACACCTGAAGTGAGAGAGATATGGAGGCTGCCATATTTATTTCCTTGTAAACAATGCAAACTGCCTGGATGCTCTGCCCATCCTCTGCCTCTAATACTTTTAGCCACAGCCCCTGAACAAGCATGCAGATCATGTGCTCTGACTGAAGTCTGACTGGATTTGCCAAATGCTTGTCTCAGGTGTGTAATTCAGACACTACTGATGCACGAAAGATCAAAAGGGTGCCAGATAACTGAAATTGTTTTAAAGGAAATACATATGGCAGCCTTCATATCACTCTCACTTCAGGTGTCCTTTAATGCAGCTTGGATTCGGTCCAATTAAAATCTGTCAGAAATGCATTTGATTGACCCAATTTCAAGGTGCATACAATTTGTATTACATTTGCAGGCAAGATGGAATAATCATCTCCTTACTGATCCTCTCTAGTGTACAGTTGGCACAGATCCAAAAACACTCTGGTGTCATCAAAGCAACCACTTCAAATGTTGTCACAAGATCCCATCACTGCCACAAACACCAGCTTATCAGCTGCAGAGCAGACCCAGATGATACGGCCATCCAACAGGACAGCCCCACAGGCTCATGCAGTCACTCCACCTCCCAGGGGATGCATGCAACGCACCTTCAGCAAACTACAGCACAGAGCTCTGTTTCTCAGTTATTTTGGTTTGCACTCATTACAAAAGCCTGTGCTTGCCCAGTACTTCCATATACAAGAGATTACCTTAAAGAGAAACCGTAACCAAGAATTTACTTCATCCCAAGCAGTAGCGGATACCCCCTTTTACATGAGAAATCAATTCCTTTTCACAAATGGATCATCAGGGGGCTCTGTATGGCGGATATTGTGGTGAAGCCCCTCCCACAGGAGACTGAGGACCACTGTCCTGGCAGTTTCCTGTCTGTGAACCTCATTGCATTGTTGGAAATAGCCTTTTACAGCTGTTTCCAACTGCCGAAAAAGCAAGCAGCAGCTACTTCCACTGACATCACCTGCCAGCAGTAAAAATGTCACCATGTGATAAATGTCAGAATGTATATCAGGGAGAGGAAAGGATTTCAATGGGCAAACACTGACTAAATCATTTTTACACAATTATTCTAAAAATGAAGCCTTTTTTTACATTATTTTTACTGGAGTTCCTCTTTACGTACCCCTTGACACATATACAAATATATAAATATATATTTCTTCCCCCAGACATCCAATTTACAAGTGGTCATAGGTGCCCAGATTTGCCAGTTTGGGATAAATGTCTACAGTTCAATGGATGGAGGAAGATGAAGACAGATGGGCACAGCAGCGGGTAACAGGTAAAGTATATATGCATGCATGGGGAGGGAGACATTATAGGTAGCCATACACTGGTCGATTTGCCATCAGATTCGACCAACAGATAGATCCCTCTCTGATCGAATCTGATCAGAGAGGGTTCATATGGCTGCCTTTACTGCAAACAGATTGTGAATCGATTTCAGCCTGAAACCGATTCACCATCTGCTGAGCTGCCGCCCCCCCCGCATAAATTACCTGAAGCCTGGTCCCGGGCATCTTCTCCGCATCAGCTTCCACATCCCGGCTTCCGGCATAACTTTCTGTCACTCCAGTGACAGCGGAAGTTCAAATAGAGCGCCCTCTATTTGTACTTCCGCTGTCACTGCAGTGACACAGGAAGTCATGCTGGATGCCGAGATGCGGAAGCTGATGCGGAGAAGATGCCAGCCGGGAGGTGATGCGGAGAAGATGCCGGGAGCCAGCTTCAGGTAATGTATACCTGCGTCGGTCGTACGCCGCTAGCGATGCACTCCTTACCCGCGGCGATTGACGGTAATTTTCCGCACGGTGTGATCGACGGGACCAATCTATTTCGGGAAATCGGGCCAGTGTATGGCCAGCTTTACACTAGAGGGGGCAGCATTGGAGCCACCAGATCCAGCGTCACAAGGCCGATTCCCGAGACATTTCATGTTGAAATAAATCGGAAATCATCCTGAATTGTATGGGCAGCCGACTGATCTCTCTCTGATCAGATTCAATCATCTTGGTGGAATCTGCCCATCATCGTTCGATGTATGGGAACCTTTAGTGACGTTAATTGCTCAAGGTGCTCTGTAAAAAGGTGCGGAATATATCAGTTTAACGTTTTTCCAGAAAAATTATACTATTCAGATAACCTACTATTCAAGCTATAATCTAAATAATGGGGAGCTGGTGTAGTTGAGGTGACCCAGCGAGAAAGCCCATAGTGAACATTCCTCCAATCAGAGCAACACCTACAACATGAAGCATTCTAATTGGCCGAACAGTGTGGGCGTATTATTACTACAACCTATCTTAAACATAGAAGCTCTAGAGGGTGCTGACCACCAAATCACTTTAGTGGAATTGACCCTATGAGGTTTTTCTGCCGGGCCACCTCAACCATACTAGCGCTAATCATGGTATTATGAAACCAGAAACAGAGGACACAGCAAAAACAATAACAGCCTCATAAAACACTAGAGCGGTAATTAGAGATAGGCTAAAAATTCACCTCTGCCTTTCTCTCGCGCTCCATAAAAACCACCACTACTTCAGTAGGCGCCCATCAGGCTTTCAGGCCATCGCCACCAGGACTGCGAGACACAGGAACTCTTTCTTTCCCTCTGCCGTCAACCTCCTGAACTCCATCCATGTTGTCCCCCCCAAAGTTCTCGGACTAGTTGCTGCTTATGGATAAACTGTCGGCGTGGCTAAATCTGCACTGTCTACTGGGTCACTGCCTCTTTAGTGCTCAGTCTCCACAGTCTGTTATTGTATGGCATTGTATTGTACACTGTATACATTGTGTGCTACTACCCTTCTTACTACTTGAGCTATGTATGTGCCAAACCCAATTCTGGGCATGACTCTACGAAATAAACAATTCTGATGAGTAGATCCAGAACTCTGCAAAGGGCTAAACCAACCTGGAATTCATTGACTAAGTATCTGACAACTGATTAGTCAAACTGACAGGTACAGTATCAATCACCAGCCTCCAGTTCAGCAGAGGAAGGCAGTCCAAGTCTGGAGTGAGGAAAAAAAACAACTGCCTTACGGAATTTCACTTCACATCTCTAGTGGCAATGTATCACAATGACTTTGTAGTACAGAAGAGCTGGTGAGGTTCTCCAAACAAGGAGGTGATAAGGCCTGACTAAAAAGACTTCACACACTTCAAGCAACATAAAAGCGTAAGCAGAGTTTTGTAATACAAAGGATGCTAAACAATATGATCAGATCTAAAGAGACGGCAGGCTCCAGAGGGTAATGTGACCCAGGATTCACAGAATGCATAGCACAAGCTATGGCTGGTGTTAAATAACACACCGAAAGAGCAGTCACAGGCAGCCACTGCATGTTCTGCATGTTTTCAGGGATCACCGGGACTTTTTAAAAAGGGAACTTTTCGAACATAAACAGTAACAGAAGCTTCACACCAAAGGGACCAGAGTCTAAATTTGAAGCAAGTATCGGCAGAAGTAATGTAGATGCGCAGATCATTTTTTAATCACACAATCCTTGAACAGTCTGAAAAGGAACAGCATAGACATGATCTTTTATTCAACTTTTCAAGTTTTCCATCTACAGTTACCAAAAGCAGAATCAGATTTAAAGATGCCCATAAGTGGCCATACACTAATAGATTTGCAGCAGATTCGACCATCAGATAGATTTTTGTCAGATGCCTGTCAAATCGAATCTGACAGGAATCTATCTGATGTGTGCCACACACTAGGAACATATTTCCAATATATTTCAGAATGAAATCTTTTGGAAATCGATCTAAATGCATTATTGGTTCATTAGATCCAGTGCAACTCTATGGGTCATCGATCTGGTGCCAGCAGCAGATCGACCTAGATTTTCCATCCTGTCAGATAGATCAAAATCGATCGAAATCGGCCGCAAAACGATGGCTTTAACTGACCAGTGTATGGCCCCCGTAAGAGACAGACTGTCAAGAGATCTGTTGGCTGCAGATACACCGCAGGCAGATTCTCGATCAATTTCAGCATGAAAGCTGTCAGGCCTCCCCCAAATGTTTATGTCCCCCCTACCGGTGCCCGTGCATGGTAATGTCACCTATCCCAGCTGTGGGGACTTCTGGTCTCCTCGTCGGTCTCCCTTGAGTGCCACCAAGAGACATGCACCCTGTATGTATTTAGAGAGTTTAGCCTGTCCAATTCCCCCTCATGTGTGACTAATCACTACTGTAATTTGATCTCTCCGCTGTGTCAGATCAGGAATCTCAGTTTCCTCCGCAGAGTAGCTAATTTGTAAACACAGGATTATGTCTGCTTCCATGAAAGCAGGAAGTAGACACTGCAGACTTTTTACAGGATTTGTATCAGCTGTAACAAAGAAATGTTTTTCTTTAAAGGTTATAATGCTGTTGCTTATCTTTTAGAGCAGAGAGGAAGTTTTGAGTTCAGGTTCCGTTTTAAGAGCCTAATCATTAAAATGACAGCTTGATTAGTGAATTATACTATCAATTAAAGGGCATCCGAGGTGAAAATAAACGGATGAGAAAAACAATTGTATCTACCCTCAGTCTCCTAAAAATGACTTTTTTAGATACCCTGCAGTTTTATTTTATATTTAAATGTAGTTTTTACGGTTTTTACTGTTTCATTGTCTCTGCTCAATGAGACATTCATTGAAGTGTGCCAGAGCTCAAATCTATGAATTATTGACCCTTTGTATCATCTTCCTGCTCTCAGAGGCCATTTACTGACAGGAAAGTGTTTAATGGCTGTAATTACTTATCATTGAGGGTTATGCTATAGTCTGACCCGGACAGAAACCGTCACTTGCATACCTGATGTTTAACACTTTCAGACAGAGAAAGAAAAAAAAGGAACACAGCCTAGTTATTTGTGTGCTTGGCACTGTTCATACACATGTCTATCTCATTAGGTCACCTCGGTTGTCATTTAATCTTTAGTTTCCCCATTTAACTGGCCCCTTGCAAATTTTTGTCTCAGCTTCCAGTAATTTTGGTTCCCACAGATCAAAAAACTGCAGATAAGTCTAGTTTTGCACTCATCTTTACAACAGCAATGTTGGCGAGTTTATAACAATGGTTATAAAAATCCAGACTAGCAGCACAATAAGAAAAAAAAGCAATAAAAAGTACAAAGCCATGGTGAACTTTATACATTTCTGACAAACTTCTGCATAGCTCATTCTAACCTATCTGCCCGCACACAAGTGGAACTGCGCGCATCATCCAGGGACTTTAAATAATGAATCGTTCACTCTAAAATAACTTCATGATTAAATCTGTTTGGATTATCCTGCTAGATGAACATAAATCTGCAGTACACTCCATACAACTTATAGATAGTCCACTCAACCCAAATAATACTTTTACAGACAATCGCATGAAATAAATGTTTTGGCTTAGTGCAGTGGAGCAGCAAAGGAGAGTATCAGTTATTTCTATAGTAGTGCAGCAGCAGTAACTTGCAGTAGAGAAGCTTAAAAAGGACCACTATCGCAAAAAAAGTGGGCAGCTAAAATCTGACAGAACCGACAGGTTTTGGGCCAGTCCATCTCCTCATGGGGGATTCTCAGGGTTTTCTTTATTTTAAACTGCATTTCCTGAACAGCAGCTTAACAGGCAAAATAGTAAGATAGTAAGATACCAGCCAGCCTCCCTGCTCACCTGCACACTATTTTGTCAGAGTTTGCAACTGCTGTTCAAAAATGCTGTTGAAAACTAAGAAAACCATGAGGAGATGGACTGGCCCAAAACCTGTCGGTTGTGTAAGATTTTAACTGCCTACTTTTTAGTGGTATTTTAAAAGGGGTGACAGTTACTTGTTTAGGGGAGCAACTTGGGGGAACAGTTTATAGTACAAAAGGAAGAGGGATAGGGGATGCAGGAAAGCAATGAAAGGCTGTATGGAAGGAGCAGTATGGGGGAGAACCATTGGGTTAGAGTAGTGACTTATTCAGGGGAGCCGTACAGGGTGGAAAAGCATAGGGAAATAATTAGACGTTGTGGGGTAGCAAATGAAAAGCATTAAAAGGGAGAAAGCAAAATAGATGCATCAGTGACCTCTGCATTGGAGAAGCAGTGAAGGGAGCAGAAAGACAGGTTGAAAAGTAGCAGAAAACAGTTGAGGATAGTACAGAGAACAGTGGGAAGCAGAAAAGGAGTGGTGGGAGCAGCAGAAAAGGAGTGGTGGGAGCAGCAGCACAGATGGAAGGACAGTGGAGAGTAGTATAGGAGAGTGCACCACAAGAGACTTACTGGAGGGAGCCGCACAGAGAGGAGCAGAACTGTAGGAAGCAGAGTAGTAGTGTTGGGAGCAGCAGCTCAGAGGGGAAGAACAGCACACTGGTAGGAAAAGAAATGGGGGAGCAGAAAACTGGGGAACAGCACAGTATTGGGGGAAGCAGCACTTTGGGAAGTGGAGAAGTACTGGGGGGGGCTGAGCAGTACTTGGGGGGGGGCTGAGCAGCACAATGGGAAGTTGTGCAATACTGGGGGAACAGCACACTGGAAAGCAGGGCCGTACTGGGGGGAGTTGAACAGTGGGAAGGAGAGAAGTACTGAGAGAGCAGAGAAGTCCTGGGGGTGCAGCACACTGGGAAGCAGAAAAGCGCCAGGGGAGCAGCACACTGGGAAGCAGACAAGACAAGTACTGGGGGAGCAGAGAAGTTCGGGGGGGGGGGGGGGGGAAGTAGTACACACTGGGAAGTAGTACAGGAGAGGGGGAGCAGCACAGTGGGGAGCAGAGAAGTACTTGAGGAGCAGAGACATACTGGGGGAGCTGCGCATTGGGAAGTAATACAGAAGAGGGAGAACAGCACACTGTGGAGCAGAGAAGTGCTGGGGAAGTAGTTCTGCAGGGAAGCAAAGCATTACTGGGGAAAGCAGCACCCTGGGAAGTAGTACAGGAGAAGGAGCACACTGTGGAGCAGAGAAGTTCTGGGGGGGGGGGGGGGGGGGAGGAGGAGCAGAGAAGTACAGGGGGAGCAGCACACTGTGGAGGGGAGCAGTTCTGGGGGAAGCAGAGAAGAACAGAGGGAGCAGCACACTGTGGAGGGAAGCAGTTCTGGGGGAAGCACGGTGGCGTAGTGGTTAGCTCTCTCGCCTTGCAGCGCTGGGTCCCTGGTTCGAATCCCAGCCAGGGCACTATCTGCAAAGAGTTTGTATGTTCTCTCCGTGTCTGCGTGGGTTTCCTCCGGGCACTCCGGTTTCCTCCCACATTCCAAAAACATACGGATAAGTTAATTGGCTCCCCCTAAAATTGGCCCTAGACTACAGTACTTACACTACATAATATAGACATATGGCAATAGTAGGGATTAGATTGTGAGCTCCTTTGAGGGACAGTTAGTGACAAGATAGAGAGATATATATATATATATAGATAGATATAGATATATATATATATATATACACACACATACATATACACACTGTACAGCGCTGCGTAATATGTCAGCGATATATAAATACTAAATAATAAAAAATACAGGGGGAGCAGCATACTGTGGAGGGGAGCAGTTCTGGGGGGAAGCAGCACACTGTGGAGGGGAGCAGTTCTGGGGGAAGCAGAGAAGTACAGGGGGAGCAGCACACTGTGGAGGGGAGCAGTTCTGGGGGAAGCAGAGAAGTACAGGGGGAGCAGCACACTGGAGGGGGAGCAGTTCTGGGGGGGAAGCAGAGAAGTACTGGGGGGAGCAGCACACTGTGGAGGGGAGCAGTTATGGGGGGAAGCAGATAAGTGCTGGGGGAGCAGCACACTGTGGATGGGAGCAGTTCTGGGGGGGAAGCAGAGAAGTACTGGGGGGAGCAGCACACTGTGGAGGGGAGCAGTTATGGGGGGAAGCAGATAAGTGCTGGGGGAGCAGCACACTGTGGATGGGAGCAGTTCTGGGGGGAAGCAGAGAAGTACTGGAGGGAGCAGCACACTGTGGAGGGGAGCAGTTCTGGGGGGAAGCAGAGAAGTACTGGAGGGAGCAGCACACTGTGGAGGGGAGCAGTTCTGGGGGGAAGCAGATAAGTGCTGGGGGAGCAGCACTCTGTGGATGGGAGCAGTTCTGGGGGAAGCAGAGAAGTACAGGGGGAGCAGCACACTGTGGATGGGAGCAGTTCTGGGGGGAAGCAGAGAAGTACTGGGGGGAGCAGCACACAGTGGAGGGGAGCAGTTCTGGGGGGAAGCAGAGAAGTACTGGAGGGAGCAGCACACTGTGGAGGGGAGCAGTTCTGGGGGGAAGCAGAGAAGTACTGGAGGGAGCAGCACACTGTGGAGGGGAGCAGTTCTGGAGGGGAGCAGTTCTGGGGGGAAGCCGATAAGTACAGGGGGAGCAGCACACTGTGGAGGGGAGCAGTTCTGGGGGGAAGCAGAGAAGTACAAGGGGGAGCAGCACACGGTGGAGGGGAGCAGTTCTGGGGGGAAGCAGAGAAGTACGGGGGGAAGCAGAGAAGTACAGCGGGAGCAGCACACTGTGGATGGGGAGCAGTTCTGGGGGGGAAGCAGAGAAGTACTGGGGGGAGCAGCACACTGTGGAGGGGAGCAGTTCTGGGGGGAAGCAGAGAAGTACAGGGAGAGCAGCACACTGTGGAGGGGAGCAGTTCTGGGGGAAGCAGATAAGTGCTGGGGGAGCAGCACACTGGAGGGGGAGCAGTTCTGGGTGGGAAGCAGATAAGTGCTGGGGGGAACAGCACACTGTGGAGGGGAGCAGTTCTGGGGGGGGGGGAGCAGAGAAGTTCTGGGGGGGAGCAGAGAAGTACAGGGGGAGCAGCACACTGTGGAGGGGAGCAGTTCTGGGGGAAGCAGAGAAGTACTGGGGGGAGCAGCACACTGTGGAGGGGAGCAGTTCTGGGGGAAGCAGATTAGTACTGGGGGGGAGCAGCACACTGTGGAGGGGAGCAGTTCTGGGGGGGAAGCAGAGAAGTACTGGGGGGAGCAGCACACTGTGGAGGGGAACAGTTCTGGGGGGAAGCAGAGTACAGGAGGAGCAGCACACTGTGGAGGGGAACAGTTCTGGGGGGAAGCAGAGTACAGGAGGAGCAGCACACTGTGGAGGGGAGCAGTTCTGGGGGGAAGCAGAGAAGTGTTGGGGGGAGCAGCACAGTAGGTAATAGTACAGGAGAGGGAGAGCTTTGGGCACAGCCAGCGCTTCTCATGCAGCACACGCGGCAGATCCATCAGCACATTCCCATTACACGTCTGACAATCTGGGAGTACAACAAGCCGAGAGTGGAAGAGAATACAAGAAAGTGAAGGAGATTTCCATTCCTACCTTCCGGGCTTTCTCTGGGCTTACACACTGCAGCTGCCAGCCGGGAGACATACAGAGAGGGGGAAATAAACACAAAAGATGATTAGCTGAAGTATTGCTACACAGCGGAGCGCAATGCAGCGCAGTCACACAGCGGAGCGCAGAGACACACAGCGGCGCTCACCGTGTTTCGAGTAAAGTTTCCCCATCATACGACATGAGATCCCCGAGCCAGGACATCAGACACACATTACAATCCAGAGCACGTAACAATCCATGCGAGCTCCAGCAGCAATAGCGATCCCCCTAATCCAGCAGCAGCTAACCCCCCTCACTAGCGGTGACACCTCATGAACAAGAAGCCTCCGGAATCCTGCAGAGAACGGCGCAGTCCCCTCAGCCAAACACACACAGCCCAGCACCAGCAGTACAGGGCGGGGAGGAGCCAAGCACACACAGCCCAGCACCAGCAGTACAGGGCGGGGAGGGGTCGGGGAGGAGCCAAGCACACAGCCCAGCAGCAGTACAGGGCGGGGAGGGGCCGGGGAGGAACCAAGAGCACACAGCCCAGCACCAGCAGTACAGGGCGGGGAGGAGCCAAGCACACACAGCCCAGCAGCAGCAGTAGTACAGGGCGGGGAGGGGCCAAGCACGCACAGCCCAGCACTAGCAGTACAGGGCGGGGAGGAGCCGGGGGAGGAACCAAGCGCCCACAGCCCAGCAGAACCACAGAGTAGGGCGGGGCTGGGGAGGAGCCGGGGGGGGGGCACACAGCGCAGCAGTCGAACAGGGTGGGGAGGAGCCGGAGGCACATACAGCCCAGCCCAGCAGCACAGGGCAGGGAGGAGTTTGCGGGAGACACAGTGAGGGAGGGGAGGATATCACCCAGCACAAGAGAGGGAGAAAGGGAAGGGATACAACAAGTAAAGAGGGGGTAGTAAGTAAAACAACAAGTAGAGGAGCTGGAGGGAGAGACTGAGTAAGCTGCATCAGTTGAGGGAGGAATTGGGGACTGTTTGTGGGACATATCTGTAGACTAATCACTAATACCTTCTTTAGGGAAATTGGCATTTAGTGTATGATATGATGTATAGATTTCATTCTGAAATCTATTGGAAAGCTGTCCCTAGTGTGTGGCACACATCAGATAGATTCCTGTCAGATTTGACAGGCTTCTGACATGTCTATCTGATGGTCGAATCTGCTGCAATTATATAAAGGGGCCTATACACCTAACAATTTTCCCGCCGATATACAACAGATTTGATCACTGTGATCAAATCTGCTGTGAAATCGTTACGCAAACGCTGACAGAACGATCGATTTCCGTCCGAAATCAATCATTCCCGTCAATCCGTCCGTGTGGAAGATTTTGCTCGATCGCCAGCGGGTCAAGAGTGCGTCGATAGCGGCATTCGAATGCCCGACAACCGACGCTAGCTGCAATACATTACCTGTTCTACCGGCGCGTGTCCCCGCTCTCTCCGCTGTCTTCTACTCCGCGCTGGGATCCGAGTCCAGCTAGCTTCACTGAACTTCCTGTCCCGGCAGGAAGTTTAAACAGTAGAGCACCCTCTACTGTTCCCCGGACAGGAAGTTCAGAAAAGCCAGCCGGACGCGGAGCCCAGCACGGAGAAGAAGACAGCGAAGAGAACGGGGACACGGGCCGGCAGAGCAGGTAATGTATAGCTGGCAGGGGGGGCGACAGCTTCACAGATTGTGAATCGATTTCATGCTGAAATCGATGCAGGGCGCGTTTCCACTTGAGCGGAAACCGCCGCGAATCCGCAGAGTTTCCCCGCAGACGAATAGTGCGGGGAAACTCTGCCATAGGGTGCAATGGTAGCGCCGCCCGAATCGCTACCGCTAGCGAATCGGCCGGTTTTTCCATCCGAATTGGCGCGGGAGGCTGTGGATCCCATAGTCATGCATGGCACGGCTGATGGGATTCGTCTGCTTTCCCCGCAGACCCGGAAGAGCAGGCGCGTGTCTCGCAGACGCGCGCCGCTCAAGTGGAATCGTGCCCTCACAATCTGTTTGCAGTAAAGGCAGCCATACAATCCCTCTCTGGTCAGATTCGATCAGAGAGGGATCTATCTGTTGGTCGATCTGATGGCAAATCGACCAGTGTATGGCTACCTTAGGTTTATGGCCACCTTTTTTTGGAAGGGGTATTAGACTGTGAGCTCCACTCAGGGCCAGCACTGTATCAAACTGGGCTATTGCTGGAGTACATGCAGCGGCACCACCTTGTGAGTTGGGAGACAGGTGATGGTAACAATATTAAAAATATTGTTAATTTAGATTACTGATATTTTACTACAGACCAACCCTGCCCCTATTGTTTCACTAAGCCTCTCCTAGTGCCTAACACTACCCCCCCCCCCCCCCCCATCCCTGTAATACCTAACACTAATTTCAGTGCCCCCAAAAAATCGACTGCAACCATTAGTCTCTAAGTAGTAGCTACAGGGACGGTTCTAGACTTTCTGCTGCCTAAAGAAAACTTTGGAGGATGCGCCCCTCTCCCCCCCAGGCCCGCTACCTTACCCGGAAACACACACACATTCCATCATATCATCACTGCACTCAATTAGTAACAGTGACCTATCAGATGTCACTGCTAGTAATCTAGTGCAGTGATTGACCCAATGTCGGTGCCATGGTTTCATCCACGAGACCATCGGCACCAGTTAGCTAAAGGAACAGCGGGCGGCTGTGATTGGCCGGTCTGGTGCCAGCACCCCACCTGATTGGTCATGTGCCAAAGCGTCCCTCTGACTGGGCATGGTGATCTCATGCTAGCGATGGTGTTTTACCATATCACGTCTGTTTTAAATTTCATTCATCATGCTACATCTGTCATTGTATTCCTCAGTTCTGTATGTTGTACCAGTGTCCATATCATTGTCTGTATCAGTATGTACCCCTTGTTTGTTTTCCTACTTTGTACAGCACCACGGAATATGTTGGCGTTTTAGAAATCATTTAATATTATTATTATTATTATTTTTTATTTATATAGCACCAACATCTTCCGTAGCGCTGTACATAGCACAAGTAATAATGTCTCAACAAGAGGCGTATATGGGCACCTGCTTATTATGTCATAGGTCCGGTCGAATGAGTATGGGGATGCGTGGATGAGGAGGGTAGTGTGTGCGCTAGGAAGGTGGGCGGGAGCGTAGAGGCTGGCGCCAGGTGGCCCAAACTGTTTGTCCAAACGCCACCTCCCAGATGTCGCCGCCTGAATCACATGATTCAGGTGGCTTCATGGTACGTTCACGCCTGAGTAGCTAATCGACTACTAACTAGCCGAATTATCAATACGATTACCAATAATTTATGCTGGCATCTGTTAGACACCTGCTGATCCAAGTGCCCAAATTTATTTATTATTTATTTATTGTATTTATAAAGCGCCAACATATTACGCAGCGCTGGACATTAGTTTAGGTTACAGACAATATTTAGGGGTGACATACAGCAATATGACAATACCCGAATACAAGAAAGACCAGATCACACAGCACAGTAGGAGTACAAGGTAATGCTTAGTCAGTCACTGGAGGGGAGCATGGAGATTAGGCAAGTTAGGGTCACTCAGATGCATAGCATGGGTTCACAGTAAAGGAGGTGCATGATCAGGTAGGACACAAAAGGAGGAGAACCCTGCCCAAATGTACTCCAGCCCAAATAACCTGATCCGTATTGTCTAGTGCTTCTAACTCTTAAGGGGCCCTAAGTCAGGTACTGAGGTGTTCACTATAACTTTTCTGTCAGTACAATATGAAAATGTATGTACATTAAAGGACAACCGAGGTGACATGTGATATGATGAGATAGACATGTGTATGTACAGTGCCTAGCACACAAATAACTAGGCTGAGTTCATATTGTTCTTTCTCTGTCTGAAAGAGTTAATCAGGTATGCAAGTGACAGTTTCTGTCCGGGGTCAGACTATAGCATAACCCTCACTGATAAGTAATTACAGCCATAAAACCCTTTCCTGTCAGTAAATGGCTTCTGAGAGCAGGATAGAGATAAAAAGGGTCAATAATTCATAGATTTGAGCTCTGGCATACTTCAATGAACGTGTCATTGAGCAGAAACAATGAAACCGTATAAATTTAAAAACTAGATTTACATTTAAAATAAAACTGTGGGATATCTAAAAAAGTCATTTTTTAGTAGAAGGATAGATGCAATTGTTTTTCTCAACAATTTATTTTCACCTTGGATGTCCTTTAAGCTACACACCAATTTTGGTCCCAGACCCCAATTTACCTAAAACTGTCCCCAGTCCCACTAAGTAAAGCTTGCATTAAACTGGCAGACTTTCTCTCGACGTGCCCAAAAAATAGATCCCTCTCTGATCGACATCGGATCAGAGAGGGATCTATCATTGCCACACACTGCGCTTGGATTTTTTAAATAGATTTCAGCATGAAACATATTAAAATATTGATTCTCCGCTAATCATGCTGTGCAGTTCTCACCTGTCTGCCGAGTGGTCCATCCCGGGCTATGCTTCTTCCCACCCACTGGCTGCTCCATCTTAACTATGTCCCTGGGCGCCTGTGTGATGTAATACGGGGATAGACACTAGGGGCGCTATGACTGCTAGAGGCCCCTAGTGTCTATCCCCTGTATTACTCATGGGCAACAGTATCAAGGATTGATTACCAAAATTACTGGTCACGCGATCCGATAGCACAATGATCTAGCAGTTCAAGAATGGCAGAAAGGCAGAAGTTTTTCAGACCCTTACACACTCTTAGCAGTTCTGGTTCAACATGAGCTTGCTGGGTTATTTGGAACTATGAATGGCAGAAGCAGCCTTATATATGTCTTACAGTCAAGTGACTGTACAGAATGATCACAGAGTTCCATCTTCAGTGAGCCAAAGAACTGCAGAGTTCCTAATATGTGGAGAGACATCTGTTGGTGGACGGTGGAAGTCCATGCAAAAGTTCATCAGTGCTCCCACTAGCAGGTTACTTAAAGTGGGATTGTCACCATAAAAATCAAATTTCAACAGCAACTGGTCTGAGTGTATTAAGTGATAAAGATGCTAATCCTGCATTCAAAACTTTTTCTGCTGTTATGATTTAGAGTTATCACATACTTAAGGAGCACTGGCCCTTTAGCAGTCAGTGCCAAACAGTTTCATGCTGGGGGTTCCTTTTATCTATAATATATTCCTCCTCGTCCATTTATTTCCCTGCCTAGCTGCTTATCTGAAACACGATCCCCTGCTCACTTGTGTTTACAAGCAAGGCTGAGGTGATTCAGCGATTGGAGGAGAAAAGAAAAAAAAGGTAAAGGGCAGAAATGAAATCAGGATTTAGCCTAAACTGTGGGCAAAAAGACAAACAAAGACAAACACTTATATAGCACTTTTCTCCTGGCGGACTCAAGGCAACTGAGCTGCAGCCACTAGGGTGCGCTCTATAGGCAGTAGCAGCGTTAGGGAAACTTGCCTAAGGTCTCCTGCTGAATAGGTGCTGGCTTACTGAACAGGCAGAGCCGAGATTCGAACCCTGGTTTCTCGTGTCAGATGCAGAGCCCTTAACCATTACACATGGATCCCACCAGGAACAGAATGCTCTTCATTTACTATATAAAATTTACTGAAATCAAAACGTGGACAGTACAATGTGTTATGTAAGTAGATCAAGTATTTATCTACTTATATATGTGTTTTTCCCTGGCATAGTATGGCTAATCCTACTGCTTCAAGGCACAGCCCATGACAGATACAGTCCCTAGTCAATTAACTTGAACAGGGTTATAACATACTCATAGAGTAAGTAGGTTGCTCTTTTAATGGGTCAAAAACATTAAAATTTGCACTTACAATATCAAAACTGTGACAAAAGCATGTAACTGCTCACACAAACGGAAACCTCCTCTTATGCAACTCGAGCCGTGGCCAACAGCGCAGTGTACTCATGGCAAAACAGGAGAGCTAGCAAGAACTGTAGTCTGTCACAGCAATAGCTCGGTGTGCAGCTTGATCACCCACTACGCATTTCGACATGCTGCATCTTGGTCAGGTCTTCATTATGCACAATTAAAGATGCAGCACATTGAAACGCGGAGTGGGAACTCCAGCCACGATACGCTATTCATTATTTGCTATTTTAATAAATTCTGGGAAAAAGCAATATTGTATAATAAAAAAAACAAAATAAACTGCGCTTAAAAGCCACACTGCATGTTTTGCAGGTAACCTCACATATGCACAGAGGGGGCAATTGGTGTATTAGTGTGTCTGAAAACAGTGTGGTAGATCAAAAGTAAGTCAACTAGTGACCCATACACTGCAAGCAAGATCTTCGTGGTTTTCCGTCACTGATCAAGCTTAACGACATTGTTCCTCTATGCTCTGAAACCAAAAATCAATTCTGTATTGATCAAAATCATGTGAACATTAGCCGATTTCTTTATGATCAACCAATATTTTCCATCCAGCTTGATTGGGCAAATTTGTCGAATCAGGCAAATATCGGCAGACTGGAATATAATTGATTCTCTGCTGATCTGACAAAATGATCAAATCAAATGATCGATCGAACAGGAAAATCGAGCAATATGTAAGCACCTTTACCCTTATTAATTTCCATTGACATTGCCACCGTCAGATAGCAAAGTTAGCGGAGAGCAGTTCAGGCAGCCAAAAGACTGTCTGTTGCTGGCTGCTGCCAAGTAAAAGCAAATTCACATGGTTGGCTGAGCTGTGATCAGTCATCGATCAGAATCAGAAATCTTTTTAATCGCCAAACACGACTGGGTCGTGCCCGGAATTGGGTTTGGCACATACAATTGCTCAGAGAGAGAGTGAGAGTAGTATCAACATAAGAAAAGAAGCATAGTCATGCAATAGTACAGTATAAGGGCATAGACATATCAAAACATACAGTATAATCAGTAGTACATATTAATAGTTTGACGAGCAGCGGTATAGCGGTAGTTCGCAGGGTGCAGTTTAAACAGTTTTATACTAGACAGTCCATCAGGTCGGCAACTGCAGCATTTGGGGGGGGGGGGGGGGGCGTTAGAGATGAAGGGAGTTTAGAAGGTTGACAGCAGAGGGGAAAAAGGAGTCTCTATGCCTCGAAGTTCTGGTGTAAATGGCTCGAAACCTGCGGCCTGAATGGAGCCGGCTGAAAAAGCGGTGGCCCGGGTGTGAGGGGTCACTGGCAATTCTCAGTGCTCTAGATCGTAATCTGGAGATGTGGAGGAGGTCGAGTGAGGGGACAGGTCTACCGATGATTCTCTCCACCGATCTAATGACCCTCTGGAGCTTGTATCTGTCGCTGTTGGTGGAGCCAGCGTACCAGACTAGGATGGATGAGCAGAGGACGGACTCAACGGTAGCTGTGTAGAAGTTCGATCGATCTGCTGAGGATTATGCATGGTGGTTGTGTAATGTAACCAAATGGTGGTGTTTGTAGCCACATGTATGTCAGATGTTGATACACAGAACAGTTACTGCCTTGTAGAAAACTACGACACTGAACATCTATCGGGCAGCTACTGCCCACTCAGATGAACATATAAACATAAATGGGATAGACGCAACCCCACCACCTTTATTGAACCCTTGCAACTATCCTGTTGGGCAAATGGTGATATGCGCGGAAGTGTATTTCTAAAATATGTTTACTCGCATGCACGACGCTGAAAACTGCAGGGGGGGTTAAAGAGACACAGTTAAATGACTTCTGGTCTGACGCAGGTTGTCGCAGGAGCCGCACGGTAACATAGGTAAGCGCTCACGTTAGATAGAGCACTTCCGGTGCAGCATGTCACAACATCGGGAGTGTGAACTCCTACATAGACTTTTATTGCCTGGGGGCATGGTGCAGTCAATTTACCGCACAGCAATGCCCCAGTGTGAAAGAGCCTTCAGCCTCCTTGTATTCATATGGCCTCTTTCACATGGGAAGGCTGATGAAGATGAATTCACCGTCTGTCAGCTGCTCCCGTGCTCTAGCCTGGTGCTTGCTAGCATTCGGTATAGCCGGTGAAGAGGACCCCCCCATCCTTCAAGTCACATCTGAATGTGGCTGCACAATCAGAACCTTACAACTCTGTCAGCTGATCAAAGTGATCATATGCTTCTTTATGAGTTCTTGTAGGCAGGGCCATCCTTGCCTACAGAGAGGGAAAGCTCTGAATCTCATAGAGCCTTCCTTCCCTGTCCTCTCTCGCTGTCCATGTTCCAGCACTTTGCCAAATTTGCCACCTCCGGGAGAAGCAGGTAGTTTCAGCTCCCTGTGCCGGCCATGTAGCATCTAACTTAGGCACTGCTATAGCAGCAATGCTAGAGTCCACAGTCTACCCACGAGTAATTCAGGGTTCCTTCTCCCACAGAGTTGCTACAACTCAGGAGAGGGGTGGAATAGTATTTAACGCACCAAGCCCGATCGTATCTGCTCTACTGCACAGGCGCAAAGGACTCGTGCCTGCGCAGTAGAGCAGGTTGATTGGGTTTGGCTATCTCCGCCTTATATCACGGAGAGGTAAAAATTTACATCACCGCACTTCGGGGGACCCGGGCACTTAATGGAGGGACACCGGAGGACGGGGGAAGCCTCGTTAGGATGCAGAGGTAAGTATCCCCTGGAGGGGTATTTTTTTATTACAGGACTTCTTTAAGTACATGCCAATTTCAAAATGGAGCTTTGCCATACATGCAGCTTAACATACGGTATATGTAAGAAAACGCGGAAAATCAGCCGCCTCCACTCAGCGTGAGGCGGCTGCTTCCATGGAGAGCATGGCGGAACGTGGAAAAACCGCCGCGTCTGATGCGGCGGTTAGCACGCATGGCTCTGTTGCTGACACTTTGACCCAGCGCGGGGAGGCAGCCGCCGGTGCAGATAGCGGTGGGACCAACCCCGCGCATGGGTCAGCACAGACATTGCTAAGCAGTATTGGTGTGGCTGGGACTGATAGTCCACCTAGGTTCAGAATGACGCGCGTGCGCGTGGAGAGGCAGAACCTTTATGGCAGTCAGAGAAAGGTCAGCTGACAATCACAGCAACTGTCATTGGTCCAGCACTTGAGGGAGGTGCTGGAGAGCACAGGTGTATATATACTGGGTGCTGGTCATTCTCTGGTTGTCTGTCATTGCGATCACTACGTGGTAGCACTCAGGCCTTGTCTGTATCTGTGTTCTAGCATAGTTTCCAAAGGTGTTGACGATCACGGACCTCACACCTTAGCGTTAGGAAATTATACTGTATTATTTGTTATGACCTTCTGCCTGCCTGACTATCCTGCTGAACTCTGATTCTGTACCTTGCTATCTCTGATATCCTGTTGCCAAACTCTGCTCGTTCCTGGACTCTGTATTTGCCTCTCGATTCTGTACCCCGCTATTCTGATACTCCGTTGCCAAACCCTGCCTGTTTATTGGATTCCGTATCTGTCTCCTGAATCTGTACCGTATCTGTCTGTGTGTTGACGACCTGGATTGCCAGACCTCGAGAACTGGCCTTACTGTTAGAGACAGTTCCCAGACCTGTTAGTGACACCCTCTCTCTGGTGTCACTCACGTTCTGTCCTTCCTATCCTCAGCCTGGCTCCTCGCCCGGGAGAGTATAGGCATACAGAAGGAACCTACTTCTGTGCAGTACTTCTTACTGCTTCTGTACCTTCTCCTAAGGTGCAATTCTCAAAGTATTACTGTTACACCTAAACACTCTTTATCCTCAGGTGTCCAGAGGTTAGAATATATATCTGATTATCGGTGATACTGCAGATCACCAATAATCAGGTATATTCTGTATTTTCGGTGATACTGCAGTTCACCGGTAATCAGACTCTCTCTGTTACACCGATCGTTACAGTATACTAACCAACCACACCCACTGCTTGTTGTGTGTTTGAAGCCATTTGTAAACAATTTCATTTTTATGGCAAATAAGAGGTTTCTAGGTAAAACAAATATTTGTTCACTGATCACGGCTGAGGCATGTTTATGAACTGGTGCTGCAGTATCAAAACCTGGTAAAGTCTTATAACTGCAAGACATACCGTCTGTAATATCAGCACTGCGTAATATGTTGGCGCTTTATAAAAACAATAAATAATAATAATATGACCGCATATTATGTATTATGTACTTAGTAAAGCTTTGTAAACACATCTGATAATTGTCACCCATCTGGGATCAGGTAACGATCCTTTGGGCGACAATTCGTTGAATGATGCTGTACAGACACATCCCTATCCTTGAGGCTAGCAATGCGTTCTGTTACGGGGGGGGGGGGGAAAGACGACGATCGGTGCACAACCAATTGCCTTCTATCGGTCGGGGGGGGGGGGGGGTGTTGAAAAATAGCATGGTGATCGGTCATGATTGAGCATCCGGGTAGTTAAGGGTTTAGCAGGACCAATATTTAACATGTCTGAGCAAGAATGATCAGCACACACATAATTATCGTTGGCTGAAACAATCGTTATCAGCCATTTCTGACGATGGTTATCACATAAGTGTACTGTTTATGAAGTGTACTGGTTACGAATATGGAATAATGAATGTGTGTATTTCTGTATGTCTGTTTGTATGTGCGTGTATGCATATATGTGTGTGTCTGTGTGTGTGTGCTATTGGTGTCTGTCTATGTGTGTTTGTGTATGTCTGTCTATTTGTGTATGGTTTTTATGTGTATGCGTTTGTATATGCGTTTGTATAGGTGTCTGTGTTTGTCGGTTCATGTATGTGCGTGTGCGTGTGCGTGTGCGTGTGTGTGTGTGTGGGCACGTTTGAGTCTGTGTTTCTAAATGTTTTAAATTTTTAAAATAATTATACAAAAGAAAAAAGAATCAGCATGCTTTAAAATCAGCCTATACCAAATGTTGTGCTGAAAACTGTATGAAAAGCACTCTAGGGGTGTCAGTTTCCTCTCCCAACAAATGCACCCACCTCATCCATTCCTCTTCCTGCCCCCACTGGATGAGTCTTTGAACAGAATATTTTTCTTTTCCAGCAGCTTTTTCCGCACAGAAACACAATGGGGCCTTTGACAGCAAGACCGTGGGATGTCGGCTTTGATGTTAGGTTCTAATAAGTTGTGTATGTCTGCATCTAAAAACAATGCTTGCAGGCGATCTACCCAAGCAGGGAGACGAGAAATAGAGAGAGGACTGTTAAACTGTGTTCAGTTGTGTAAACTGTTCCTAACACATGGCAGGCACAAAAAAAGTTCCTTTGAAGCAGAAGATTAGAGCCACAATAGAGGGAAGAAGACAGCTATAATGTGCCCAAATTAAGGCATTAAATTAGAACAGAATATGTCTGCAACAAATACAGCTGTCCTAAAGACTTGTTTTCAAGACTAGGGTGTCTTTTAATGAGTAGATCATTAATTCACTTTACAGTTATTATAACAAGCATTATGTTTCTTTTTTTTACACTACTGTCTGTAAGTATATTCACAAACTATCCCTTATTGTACTGGTATGTCTTTTTTCAACCAAAATAACTATGTAACTATATGTTGCCATAGTTAAACTATAATACCTAAATTGTATTTGTAGCACTTAGGGCCGGTACACACTCGCTGCGTTGCACCGCGTTTTTAAAATCGCATGCGGTTTTTAATTGCAAAGCCGCGTTAAAAATACCAAAAATTCTGAGGAATTGTACACCGTGGAGCGATGCGATTTCAGAAAATCGCAATTACATTGACTGCAGCACTTTTTGACCACTTAGTTTGAAAAATTGCATACAAAAATGCGATACAAGGTAATTGCATTGCGTTTTTGTTTTAGGTCAAATCTCAGGAGATCTTGCAACTTCCTGTTGAAGATCTTTTAGCCAATTACAAATCACAATAAAAAACACGAATGCATCCGTAATGCAAACGCATTGCAAAAATGCAAGCATGCAATTTAATAGCATTGCACTTGCAATTTTCAGTGTGTACAGGCCCTTAGTAATAATAAAAGATCTCCATTTTAATCCAGCTATGCATTCAATAAAAAGTATTAACATTCCTTTGATTTCAGCTAGCATATGCACAGCCGGATTTACTACTTAATGAGTCTAAAGGCATCAAAATCCGGAAAGTTCAATTTCACCCATCAACAGATGCACATCTCCAATGACATCCCTTCATGCTGACAAACACAAAGGAAATGTGTTTTTTTTGTGTTCGTCGCTAAAGAGCACAAGAATTAAGATTGCTCTACAAAACACCATTACATGTGCCCCACATGTGCAGCCATCATGTGATAGCGAAAAAACCCCTCCCACCCCAGCAACCATTACTGCAATCTTCTTCCATCTACAGGTCCATCACAGGACCTCCATACACAGGAACTCTTTCTTCACCTGAGCTGTCCAGCTTCTCAGTTCCCAACTCAGCCCCTGCCCCCCCCCCCTTCACCACCCAACCCCAATAGCCGTCCCATCAGCCCCATTTCTAGGGGCGGGCCAAGCACGCAACCACACCTGAGCGCTATGAGGAGAAAGGGCGCAATGATGGAGGGAGGTGATGCGGCCACACAGAGGCTCTGCTGCATGGAGGGTAGCCCAACCTTTCTCTCCCCGGGGCTCCTCTCCGTGCTCCCCTCTTTATGCAGAGTACGAGCAACAGGAAGCCTGGTAAGAGGAACTCACCTCGCTTCCCCTTCCAAGCACTGCTCACTAGCCGCTGGTCTCGTCTCGCTGTCTGCATAACTGCTTGTACACACTCTACTTCCTGATGTGGCCACGGCTCCCCCCTCTATCACCTATGGGGGGGGGGGGTGGCACTTATACCTAGCTAACCGATACATAGCCAACCTATAACAACTTCACGTATACCTAGCCAACTATACTGAAGGCACCTATACCTAGCTAACCTATACTAACTACACCTATACCTAGCTACCTATACTAAAGGCACCTCTATACCTAGCTAACATATACTGGCGGCACCTATACCTAGCTAACCTATACTGACTGGACCTATACCTAGCTAACCTATACTAGGAGCACATTTTAGCTAGCTACTTGTACTGGGGGACACCTACAGCTAGCTAAATTATACTGAGGCCACCTATGCCTGGCTACCTATACTGGGGGCACCCAAGCCTGATTACCTACAGTGAGATACGAAAGTTTGAGCAACCTTGTTAATCATCATGATTTTCCTGTATAAATTGTTGATTTTTACGATAAAAAAATGTCAGTTAAATATATCGTATAGTAGACACACACAGTGATATTTGAGAAGTGAAATGAAGTTTATTGGATTTACAGAAAGTGTGCAAATAGCCAATCGCTGTCGGGCTGCTCTACTGCACAGGCGCAAGTTTCCTGCGCCTGCGCAGTAGAGCGGACCCAACAGAGATCGGCTATTTTCGCCAATCTCCATGCGGAGAGCCGCAACAGCGCCCCCACTGGAGCCAGGAAAGGTAAACAAATCAGCGCTTGTCAGCCTTGCAGAGGGAGGATTCCGGGACACTTCGGGGGAGCCAGCGCTGGACTGCCTGCAGCTACAGGGGAGGGGGAAGCCTCATTGGGACCCTGAGGCTTCCCCCTCCCGAGGTGAGTTACCCCCAGGGTGTAATGGATTGCGGAGACACCACCGCACGGTCTGGCAGCGGGGCGGCTGTCTTCACGTTCAGACCGGCGGTTTCCGCACAGCAGCATGCGTCTGGATTGTCTGAGCCTTCTAGTGCACACAGATGGAGAGCTACGCGTGCACTGGGAGACAGGACCTTTATGCCAGTAGGAGAGGGATCAGCTGATCAGGTTGATCAGCTGATCCTAGCGCAGGCTTTGATTGGCTGAATAGAGCTGGGTGGCGCTGAGGAGCGCTTTACTATATATAGATCTCGCTGGTCAGTCTCAAGCTGTCTGCCGTTGCGAATACATACGTGTGAGCACTCAGACCATAGTCAGATCCCACAGTGTGTTAGAACCAGGTGGACCTGGGAATTCAAACTTAGCCAGATTACGCTTGTGTTATACTTTAGACCAGTTCCGGGGTGTTGTGACCAAGGACCTCACACCCAAGCTTAGGATTACTGTGTCATTGCTGTGTTATACTTTAGACCAGTTCCGGGGTGTTGTGACCAAGGACCTCACACCCAAGCTTAGGATTACTGTGTCATTGCTGTGTTATACTTTAGACCAGTTCCGGGGTGTTGTGACGAAGGACCTCACACCCAAGCTTAGGATTACTGTGTCATTGCTGTGTTATACTCTAGACTAGTTCCTGGGTGTCGAGACCACGGACCTCACACCTCAGACTAGGACTCTGCTCTATTTCTGTTATGACTATGTGCTCTGTCGACCTCTCTATTGCCTTCTGATTCGGTACCCCTGCATATCTGCCTTCCTGTTGCCAGACCTTGCCTGTACCCGGTTACCGAATCAGCCTTCTGTCTCTGTACCTTATCTGCTTATGTGTTGCCGACCTGGCCTGCCCGACCTTCCAGGCTGTCACTCACTCCTTGAGTGCTCAGTCTATTTGTACTAGCAGTGACACAATTCCACCAAGTGTCAGTTGCAACTAGGACTCCTGCTCCTCAGGGAGTCCGGCCTGTTAGCAGCCAGTGGCCTCTTCTCCTGGAGTCCCCTGGCTGCAGTACAGTCTACATCTAATCTCCAGATATCCCTGGTTGCCAGGTCCTCTCTATTCCCTCTCTCTAGGGGATAGTTCCTGCACTTCCCAGGGCCACCTGCCCCTCAGGTGGTTCTTGGCTAAGCTGCCTGTATCTCCCGCCTCACGGGAGATAGCCTACAGTTACACCAAACACTTACACTTTATTAGGTGTCCAGAGGTTAGTCATACTTGTATTATTGGTGATTCTGCAGATCATCCATACTCAGGTATACATCTGTATTGTTGATGATTCTGCAGATCATCAATAATCAGATTCTCTATGTGTGCTGACACCGATCATTACACAGGGGAGCTTTTTTTTGTTACAGGTGCTCTTCAACTCACACCACAGATTTTCAATTATATTCAGTTCTGGGGGCTGATATGGCCATTCCAGAACATTGTACTTGTTCCTCTGCATGAATGCCCAAGTGGATTTTGAGCAGTGTTTAGAGTTGTTGTCTTATAAGGCTGGAAAGATCCAGCCTGGGCGCAGCTTCAGCTTTGTCACTGATTCCTGGACATTGGTCTCCAGAATATGCTGATACTGAGTGGAATCCACACGTCCCTCAACTTTGACAAGATTCCCAGTTCCTGCACTGGCGACACAGCCCCACAGCATGATGCAACCACCACCATATTTCACTGTAGGTAGCAGGTGTTTTTCTTGGAATGCGGTTTTGTTTTTCCTCCATGCATAACACCCGTTGTTATGCCCAAATAACTCAATTTTAGTCCACAGCACCTTATTCCAAAATGAAGTTGGCTTGTCCAAATGTGCTTTAGCATACCTCAAGCGGCTCTGTTTGTGCTGTGGGCAGAGAAAAGGCTTCCTCTGCATTACTCTCGCATACAGCATCTCCTTGTGTAAAGAGCGCCGAATGGTTGAACGATGCACAGTGACTCCATCTGCAGCAAGATGATGTTGTAGGTCTTTGGTGCTGGTCTGTCGGTTGACTATGACTGTTCTCACCATTCGGCACTTCTGTTTATCTGAGATTTTTCTTGCTCTGCCACTTCGAGCCTTAACTTGACCTTAACCTGTGATCTTCCATTTCCTTAATATGTTCCTAACTGTGGAAACAGACAGCTGAAATCTCTGAGACAGCTTTCTGTATCCTCCCCTAAACCATGATGGTAAACAATCTTTGTCTTCAGGTCATTTGAGAGTTGTTCTGAGACCCTCATGTTGCTACTGTTGGTGGAGGGTGGATCCGGAAGCGTTAAGGCGAGGCATTGGACTAAAGAATGTCCGCATGTCCGACATCACCATGAGATTGCTGGAGCGTCCTGTCCTTGCCTACGTGGACATGGGAGAAGGATTACTGGCAGCTGTACCTTTATTGCGTTGTGCTGTGACATCACCCTTAAACGCATTGTAAAGCATAGTTACCAGCTTGTTCTGAATGTGCTGCATCCTTTCTGCCTTCTGGTGAGTTGGTAACATGTCCACCACTTTGTGCCTATAGCGAGGGTCTAGTAACGTGGCCACCCAGTACAGCTCATTCCCCTTGAGTTTTTTTATACGGGGGTCCCTCAACAGGCTGGACAGCATGAAAGACACCATCTGCACAAAGTTGGATCCAGACGTACTATCCATTTCCTCTTGCTCTTCCTCAGTGACGTCAGGTAAGTCCTCCTCCTCCCCCCAGCCACGAACAATACCACGGGAATGTCGAGCAGCACAAGCCCATGTGACGCCTGCTGCGGTTGTTCTTCTGCCGCCATCTCCTCCTCCTCCAAAGAAACACCTTCCTCATCAGTCTGACTCCTCTTCCCCACACGACTCTACCTCCTCCTCCCCCCTCTGTGCTGCCGCAGGTGTTGAGGAAGCGTCTGATTCTGAAGAAAATTGCTCCCACAACTGTTCCTGCCATAACTGTTCCTGTTCACGCTCCTCCACAGCTTGATCCACCACTCTACGCACAGCATGCTCCAGGAAGTAAGCATACAGGATCAAGTCGCTGATGGTGTCTTCACTGCTACTCACCAGGTTGGTCACCTCCTCAAACGGCCACATAAGCCTGCATGCATTTCGCATCTGTGTCTAGTTGTTGCGCCAGAACATCCCCATCTCCCCAGATTGTGTCCTTTTACTGTAATTGTACTGGTACTGGGTGACGGCAGTGATGAGGTGGGTGCACTGAACACAACAGGTAGGTATATGCAGTGATGGGTATTGGGTAATGTGCACCTGTCACACAGACAGGTAGCGGACAGGCACAGTGACACTGCGTGCCCTCAACTCACGTAGATAAGTGGGTGTACTGTGAACAACAAGTAGGTAGGTATATGCAGTAATGGGTATTACAATGTGCACCTGTCACACACAGACAGGTAGCGGACAGGCACAGTGACACTGCATGCGCTCAACTCACGTAGGTAGGTGGGTGCACTGTGAACAACAGGTAGGTAGGTATATGCAGTAATGGGCATTACAATGTGCACCTGTCACACACAGACAGGTAGCGGACAGGCACAGTGATACTGCGTGCGCTCAGCTCACATAGGTAGGTGGGCGCACTGTGAACAACAGGTAGGTAGGTATATGCAGTAATGGGTATTACAATGTGCACCTGTCACACACAGGTAGTCACTGAATGTGCTGGGCCTGGCAATGGCACACACACAGTATGAATTATCAAGGCTGTCTGATCTGGATTTGATGCGAAGCAGAGTTTTAAGGGCAGAAATCAAATTGCATGCTAAATTGCAGGCCTAAAGTGCTTTAAAACATCTTGCATGTGTATACATCACTCACACATACACATAGGTACCGGACAGGCACAGTGACACTGTGTGCGCTCACGTAGGTAGGTGGGTGCACTGAAGGGAACAACAGGTAGGTATATGCAATAATAGATATTACAATGTGCACCTGTCACAGTAGTAATTATACCACCAAGGGGCCAAAAGCCAGCTGCGACTGACTGACAGGGCTGTATATAATGCAAGTGGGCCACACACACACAAAAAAAAAATAGATCACAAGAACAAGATTAGCTCTCAAAAGAGCTGTTGTGGGGTGCTATTTTAGCAATAAGAATCAGCGAGCTAAGAAGCCTACAAGAGCCTAGCTAATCTTTCCCTATGAGAGCCTGCAGCAGCAGCTGTTCCTTCTCTATTTACTGCAGGTACACGAGTGAGTAAAAGGGCCGGCAGTGCCTGCCTTTTATAAGGGGGGGGGGGGGGAGTGGCTCCAGGAGGGAGTGTAGCCTGATTGGCTACAATGTGCCTGCTGACTGTGATGTAGAGGGTCAAAGTTGACCCTAATGGTGCATTATGGGGCAAACCAAACTTCCGGTAAAGTTCACGGTTCTCCGCGATCACGAACCCCTGGAAGTTCGCCGGCGAACAGTAAGGGCCATCTCTACGTGTCAGTAAAATGTGTTACCATAACAACGCTCACATTACTCAAGTACTGCAGGTTGCAATAGCATAATTCTTAGTACACAGCTGCGGTAGTAGTGGTAATATTTCCATTGGTTGTCTCCACATGGATATATTACCGCTGGTTAGTTGATCAACCCCTATGTTCACATGTATAGTACTCCTGTGTGTTGCACTTTATTCCACCACTGTTTGTCAACTTGCACTATTATTGAGCCGGTCTGTGCCACCAACAATTTCATGTACAAACCATTCTTACTTGCCAAATAAATATGATTCTGATTAAATGTGAAGCCACTTTGATTTGCGGCCACTGCATGGGTGCCATTTCATGTATTCTTTATGGAAGTAGGAAGTTTTTCAATTTTTTTTTCTTATTATTCCCATTAAAATGCATTTAAAATAAAATATTTCTTATTATAATGTACCACCCAAAAAAAGCCTAATTGGTGGCGGAAAAAACAAGGTATAGATCATTTTGTTCTGATAAGTAGTGATAAAGTTATTGGGTAATGAAAGGGAGGAGCACTGAAATGTGAAAATTCCTCTTGTCCATAAGGTGAAATCAACCCGCGGGCTGCAATAGTAAAAGAGGAACTTTAACCCAGGATTAAACTTCATGATAATTCCTTCTGGAGATAAGCCAACACTTTCCATTTCAACCAGTTTTTAATCATGTTATTAAATCCCGGGTTCCTTCTTCCATCTAGATTAACCACTTGCCGACCGCCCCCAGCCGATGGGCGGCGGCAAAGACTGGGCCCAAACGACCGCAATACGCCCATCGGCGGGGGCGGCTGCGGGAGTGGCTATGCGGCGATCGCGTCATTTGTGACGCGATCAGCCGCCGGGGACTGGCTCCGCCCACCGCTCGTAGTAACCCGCCGGCCGTTCGGAAGTGCCGGCGGGTTACTAGCACCCGGATCGCCGCTGCACATATGTATAATAGGTTTTGTAATGTATACAAAGCCTATTATACTGGCTGCCTCCTGCCCTGGTGGTCCCAGTGTCCGAGGGACCACCAGGGCAGGCTGCAGCCACCCTAGTCTGCACCAAAGCACACTGATTTCCCCCCCCCTGCCCCCTGATCGCCCACAGCACCCCTCAGACCCCCCCCCTGCCCACCCCCCAGACCACTGTTTGCACCCAGTCACCCCCCTAATCACCCATCAATCACTCCCTGTCACTATCTGTCAACGCTATTTTTTTTTATCCTCCCCCCCCTGCCCACTGCCCCCTCCTGATCACCCCCCACCCCTCAGATTCTCCCCAGACCCCCACCCCCCCAGACCCCCCCCCCCCCCCTTGTACTGTATGCATCTATCCCCCCTGATCACCTGTCAATCACCTGTCAATCACCCGTCAATCACCCTCTGTCACTGCTACCCATCAATCAGCCCCTAACCTGCCCCTTGCGGGCAATCTGATCACCCACCCACACCAATAGATCGCCCGCAGATCCGACATCAGATCACCTCCCAAGTGCAGTGTTTACATCTCTTCTCTCCTCTAAACACCCACTAATTACCCATCAATCACCCCCTATCACCACCTGTCACGGTTACCCATCAGATTAGACCCTAATCTGCCCCTTGCGGGCACCCAATCACCCGCCCACACCTCAGAACGTCCTCAGACCCCAGCCCTGATCACCTCGCTAGTGCATTGCTTGCATCTATTTCCCCCCTCTAATCACACCTTGAGACACCCATCAATCACCTCCTGTCACCCCCTAGCACACCTACCCATCAGATCAGGCCCTAATTTGCCCCGTGTGGGCTCCTGATCACTCGCCAAACCCTCAGATCCCCCTCAGACCCCCTTCCGATCACCTCCCCAGTGCATTGATTGCATCTATTTTCCCCTCTAACCGCCCCTGAGACACCCATCAATCACCTCCTGTCACCCCCCTAGCACTCCTATCCATCAGATCAGGCCCAAAACATCCTGTCATCTAAGAGGCCACCCTGCTTATGACCGGTTCCACAAAATTTGCCCCCTCATAGACCACCTGTCATCAAAATTTGCAGATGCTTATACCCCTGATCAGTCATTTTGAGAAATTTGGTTTCCAGACTACTCACAGTTTTGGGCCCGTAAAATGCCAGGGCAGTATAGGAACCCCACAAGTGACCCCATTTTAGAAAGAAGACACCCAAAGGTATTCTGTTAGGTGTATGATGAGTTCATAGAAGATTTAATTTTTTGTCAAAAGTTAGCGGAAATTGGATTTTTATTGTTTTTTTCACAAAGTGTCATTTTTCACTAACTTGTGACAAAAAATAAAATCTTCTATGAACTCACCATACCCCTAACGGAATACCTTGGGGTGTCTTCTTTCTAAAATGGGGTCACTTGTGGGGTTCCTATACTGCCCTGGCATTTTAGGGGCCCTAAACCGTGAGGAGTAGTCTAGAAAACAAATGCCTCAAAATGACCTGTGAATAGGACGTTGGGCCCCTTAGCGCACCTAGGCTGCAAAAAAGTGTCACACATGTGGTATCGCCATGCTCAGGAGAAGTAGTATAATGTGTTTTGTGGTGTATTTTTACACATACCCATGCTGGGTGGGAGAAATATCTCTGTAAATGGACAATTGTGTGTAAAAAAAAAACAAAAATGTGTCATTTACAGAGATATTTCTCCCACCCAGCATGGTTATATGTAAAAATACACCACAAAACACATTATACTACTTCTTCTGAGTACGGCGATACCACATGTGTGACACTTTTTTGCAGCCTAACTGTGCTAAGGGGCCCAAAGTCCAATGAGTACCTTTAGGATTTCACAGGTAATTTTGAGACATTTGGGTTCAAGACTACTCCTCACGGTTTAGGGCCCCTAAAATGCCAGGGCAGTATAGGAACCCCACAAGTGACCCCATTTTAGAAAGAAGACACCCCAAGGTATTCTGTTAGGTGTATGATGAGTTCATAGAAGATTTTATTTTTTGTCACAAGTTAGCGGAAATTGATATGTATTGGTTTTTTTTTCACAAAGTGTCATTTTCCGCTAACTTGTGACAAAAAAAAAATCTTCTATGAACTCACCATACTCCTAACAGAATACCTTGGGGTGTCTTCTTTCTAAAATGGGGTCACTTGTGGGGTTTCTATACTACCCTGGCATTTTAGGGGCCCTAAACCGTGAGCAGTAGTCTAGAATCCAAATGCCTCAAAATGACCTGTGAATAGGACGTTAGGCCCCTTAGCGCACCTAGGTTGCAAAAAAGTGTCACACATGTGGTATCGCCGTACTCAGAAGAAGTAGTATATTGTGTTTTGGGGTGTATTTTTACACATACCCATGCTGGGTGGGAGAGATATCTCTGTAAAAGGACAATTGTGTGTAAAAAAAATCAAACAATTGTCATTTACAGAGATATTTCTCCCACCCAGCATGGGTATGTGTAAAAATACACCCCAAAACACATTATACTACTTCTCCTGAGTACGGCGGTACCACATGTGTGGCACTTTTTTGCACCCTAAGTGCGCTAAGAGGCCCAAAGTCCAATGAGTACCTTTAGGATTTCACAGGTCATTTTGCGACATTTGGTTTCAAGACTACTCCTCACGGTTTAGGGCCCCTAAAATGCCAGGGCAGTATAGGAACCCCACAAATGACCCCATTTTAGAAAGAAGACACCCCAAGGTATTCCGTTAGGAGTATGGTGAGTTCATAGAAGATTTTATTTTTTGTCACAAGTTAGCGGAAAATGACACTTTGTGAAAAAAAAACAATTAAAATCAATTTTCGCTAACTTGTGACAAAAAAAAAAAATCTTCTATGAACTCACCATCCTCCTAACGGAATACCTTGGGGTGTCTTCTTTCTAAAATGGGGTAATTTGTGGGGTTCCTATACTGTCCTGGCATTTTAGGGGCCCTAAAGCGTGAGGAGTAGTCTTGAAACGAAATTTCTCAAAATGACCTGTGAAATCCTAAAGGTACTCATTGAACTTTGGGCCCCTTAGCGCAGTTAGGGTGCAAAAAAGTGCCACACATGTGGTATTGCCGTACTCAGGAGAAGTAGTATAATGTGTTTTGGGGTGTATTTTTCCACATACCCATGCTGAGTGGGAGAAATATCTCTATAAATAGACAATTGTGTGTAAAAAAAATAAAACAATTGTCATTTACGGAGATATTTCTCCCACCCAGCATGGGTATGTGTAAAAATACACCCCAAAACACATTATACTACTTCTCCTGAGTACGGCAATACCACATGTGTGGCACTTTTTTGCAGCCTAACTGCTCTAAGGGGCCAAAAGTCCAATGAGCATCTTTAGGCTTTACAGGGGTGCTTACAATTAGGCACCCTCCAAAATGCCAGGACAGTGAACACACCCCACAAATGACCCCATTTTGGAAAGTAGACACTTCAAGGTATTCAGAGAGGAGCATAGTGAGTCCGTGGCAGATTTCATTTTTTTTGTCGCAAGTTAGAAGAAATGGAAACTTTTTTTTTTTCTTTTTTTTGTCAGAAAGTGTCATTTTCCGCTAACTTGTGACAAAAAATAAAATCTTCTATGAACTCACCATGCCTCTCACTGAATACTTTGGGATGTCTTCTTTCCAAAATGGGGTCATTTGGGGGGTATTTGTACTATCCTGGAATTTTAGCCCCTCATGAAACCTGACAGGTGCGCAGAATCAGAGTCAGAGATGCTTGAAAATGGGAAAATTCACTTTTGGCACCATAGTTTGTAAACGCTATAACTTTTACCCAATCCAATAAATATACACTGAATGTTTTTTTTTCATCAAAGACATGTAGCAGAATAACTTTCGCACTCAAATGTATAGGAAATGTTACTTTATTTGAAAAATGTCAGCACAGCAAGTTAAAAAAGTCATTTTTTTCCCAAAATTCATGTCTTTTTTGATGAATATAATAAAAACTAAAACTCGCAGCAGCAATCAAATAGCAGCAAAAGAAAGCTGTATTAGTGACAAGAAAAGGAGCCAAAATTCATTTAGGTGGTAGGTTGTATGAGCGAGCAATAAACCGTGAAAGCTGCAGTGGTCTGAATGGAAAAAAAGTGCCTGGTCCTTAAGGGGTAGAAAGACTGTGGTCCTCAAGTGGTTAAAAGTATATGTGTTTCAGGAGTAATGATTCAGACACTACTGCAGCCAAAGAAATACGCAGGACTGCCAGGCAACTAGTATTGCTCAAAAGGAAATATGGCATTTTTTTCTACACTTAAAGAACCACTATTGCGAATATGGTTACATTTTAAATATATGTAAACACATACAAATAAGAAGTACTCTTCTTCCAGGGTAAAAATTTTTCCAGAGCCACAAATTTTTCTCCTATGTTGCTGTTACTACAGTAGGTAGTAGAAATCGGACAGATTTTTTGGAATATCCCATCTTCTCATGGGGGGTTCTCAGGGATTTCTTTATTTTTAAAAGCACTTGGGGAATGACGGTTGCTCAGTTCAACTGCCCAAAAAAGTTGCAGGAAGCAGGGAGGCCGGCCAGCATCTTTGTATAATTACTTTTCAGGGAATGTCTGTATAAAAAATAAAGGCCATGCTGAGAATCCCCCATAAAGAGATGGACCAGCCCAAAACCTGTTGGTTCTATCAGATTTCCACTACTTACTGTAAGTGACCGCAACACAGGAACAAAATTATTTATGGCTCATAATCAGGGGAGGACTGGGGCCTTTAGGCCTGGGGGGAAACACAACCTAGAGGCCCTTTCACTGCAGCGCCAGCCCAAATCCATATCTTTTTGTGAGCAAATATATATAGTGTAAAGCAGGAATACACGCAATCATATAAAGTTAACCCCCCTCCCCCAGCGAGCCAGGCTTGGGGTAAAAAAAAAAATTTGCTATTAGCAGTAAGGAAAACCTTGGTCGGAGTGACTGCCGGGTGAGCTATGGCATAAAGTGCATCGGAGCTGGATTTATAACTCTATCTTCTGATGGATACTTCCAGTAGGATAATGCACCATGTCACAAAGCTCACACCATCTCAAACTGATTTCTTGCCAACAGATCTAATTTATTCTATATAAATACATAATAATAATATGGTAGGACATTAGACTGTGACTATGGTAGGATTAGATTGTGAGCTCCTCTGAGCACAGTCAGTGACATGACTATGCACTCTGTAATGTGCTGCAGAAGATGTCAGTGCTATATAAATACATAATAATAATATGGTAGGACATTAGACTATGACTATGGTAGGATTAGATTGTGAGCTTCTCTGAGGACAGTCAGTGATATGACTATGTACTCTGTAATGTGCTGCAGGAGATGTCAGTGCTATATAAATACATAATAATAATATGGGAGGACATTAGACTATGACTATGGTAGGATTAGATTGTGAGCTCCTCTGAGGACAGTCAGTGACATGGCTATGTACTCTAATGTGCTGCAGAAGATGTCAGTGCTATATAAATACATAATAATAATATGGTAGGACATTATACTATGACTATGGCAGGATTAGATTGTGAGCTCCTCTGAGGACAGTCAGTGACATGCCTATGTACTCTGTAATGTTCTGCAGAAGATGCCAGTGCTATATAAATACATAAAAATAACATGGTGGGACTTTACACTACGACTGTGGTAAGGATTAGATTGTGAGCTCCCCTGAGGACAAGTGACGGGACTATGTACTCTGTAAGGTGCTGCATAAGGTATATATACATATACACACACACACACACACACATTATATATACACAGCAGTGTTCTCCCCAGGCTCTTTTAGCCGGGTGATTACCCAGCTAGTTTGCTATAAGCAAAGTTGCGCAAAGAAGCACCAGCCTTGCATTCTTTCATGTTGATGCACCCAGCTACTATTTCATGCCACCCGGCTGGAAAAAATTTCTGTGGAGAACACTGCACAGTACATATATAGTGTTTGTGCGTGCGTGCGTATATTGTTGTAGAGTGTGTGTATAATGCTGTGTGTGTATATTGTTGCGTGTGTGAGTGTGTGTGTGTGTGTGTGTGAGAGAGAGAGAGACACAATGAATCAGAGCCGGGACAAGGTCCTCCAGCACCCAAGGCTGAGACACCAAAGTGCGCCCCTCCATCCCTCCACCCCAGCCGTTACACACTGATTGCTCTTAGACTAAGAGGCACCCCAGGGCCCGCAACACCTTAATCTCTAGTTATCTGGCTTGTAGTGACTTCCATGTATCTCCTTTACTTATTTCTTTCTGCTTCAAACACAATTAGGAATGACAGCTGAATGAATTGTGCGCCCCCTCCTACACTGCGCCCTGAGGCTGGAGCCTCTCCAGCCTATGCCTCAGCCCGGCCCTGCAATGAATGATGGAAACTGAGAGAAAATGAAAGAGGGAGACAGACAGACAGTCAGATGCATGGAAATGAGACAAAAGGGAGAGAAATATGGGAAAGAGTGGGGGACATAAGAAAGATGAGAGGGGAGAAATTAACCAAGACAAACAGGGGGGGGGGGGGGAGAGGAAAAAACTGCAGGGAGATCTCACCAGGACTGCTGGTTTCCTATGTCCCGTTTGGCAGTGACATGTATTTGGGAGACAGGAGACAGCAGGGGAGGAGGGGGAAGACACACACACACACTGTAGAAGAAGAGTAGATAAGAGGAGATGAGATAAGGACTTGCAGGCAACCGAGCTTATCTAAATTATCCCAACTAAGGGCCCTTTTCCACTAGCAATCGCTAGCGTTCACGCTGAACGCTAGCGATTGCTGAATCGCAATTAGCGGCGATTCCCCGACGTTCGCGGCCGCGATTTTGCTATGCTATGCACTGCATAGCAAAATCGCGGCAAAAGTCGCTCCGCGGCGCGATCGCGATCAAGTAAAAAACGAATCGCGGTAGTGGAAATGACCTACCGCGATTCCTATGTTAAAAAGCAAACCGTAGCGATTGTAAAATCGCTAGAGGTTTGCGTTTTTGCGATTCAGCGCTGGTGGAAAAGGGCCCTTACAAAGATGTAGCGCTGTGCAGGTCCTGCCTCTCCCTTCTTCCCAGAGGAGCTCGCAGCTGCAGCAGTTCTGTCTCCTCTCACCCTGCAGCAGATTCACTCACTGCTGGCCGGGTGAGTTCACATGCTGGTGCAGTGAAGGCCAGGCTGTAGGGGACCTTTCAAAATCACCGCTGCCTACTCGGGAAGACAGGGGGCGTGGCAGCAGGAAGTAGATTAGAGATGTGAACAGCCTGCGTGTATTGGTGGTGATGCTGGCTGCCCCGCTGATTCTCTGTCGGGTTCTCACCCTCCTTTTCAGCTGGCGGCCCGAAACACAGTGGAAGGAGGCGGCCCGGGGGGAAAATGCCCCCCATCCCCCCAGGCCAGTCCGCCTATGGGCTCATTTTACTCTGGAAGAAGTGTACTTCTTATTTGTATGTGTTTACATGTATTTTAAATCTTACATTTTTAAGTGATAGTGGTCCTTTAAATACAGGCTGAAAGGCAATGCAGCAGCGGCATTGTTCATAGGGCATAGTCATGTGACAAAGGTATTACACATTACATAAATAGAGATGGCCCGAACCTCCGATTTTCGGTTCGCGCGAACTCCCTTAAACCGCAATAGACTTGGGAGGCAAACTTTGAAAACTAGAAACATTTATGCTGGCCACAAAAGTGATGGAAAAGATGTTTCAAGTGGTCTAACATCTGAGTTTTTGAATGGATGAGTGGGATAGACGGCAAGAGTCCCGGGGAAAAATCTGGATTTGACGCAAAGCAGCGTTTTAAAGAGACACTGAAGCGAAAAAAAAAATATGATATAGTGAATTGGTTGTGTACTATGAATAATTACTAGAAGATTAGCAGCAAAGAAAATATTCTCATACTTTTATTTTCAGGTATATAGTGTTTTTTCTAACATTGCATCATTCTATAATATGTGCAGATTACACAACACTCAGCATTCAAAATGAGTCTTTCAGAGCAGTCTGTGAAGTAATGACCTCTCCTCTAGCAGAGGAAAAGTAAATAGTCCAGGAACAGTTGAGATAATAAAAGTCAGATAACAGCCCTCTCCACTACTAACTTAGTCGGAGAGCTTAAAGTGAACCAAGCACCTTTTTTTCACTCAGGACATTTCTATAGCACATGAAAAATGTATGCCGACTATCTGTTTCATTATTAAAATAAACTTTAATTTTACCTTGTATTTTACATTCAAAGTTGTTAAATTGGCCTGTTTGAGCAGACCTGCCGACCGTCCCCATCCGCAGAAAAGCCATGCTTTGAAAACACACTCCTAATTATTCACCCTCTTTGCTGATGAAAGGCATGGTTTACCTCTTGGTAATTAGCTCAATAAAACAATTAGAGGTTACTGAACTTTCTGCGGATGGGGACGGTCGGCAGGTCTGCTCAAACAGGCCAATTTAACAACTTTGAATGTAAAATACAAGGTAAAATTAAAGTTTATTTTAATAATGAAACAGATAGTCGGCATACATTTTTCATGTGCTATAGAAATGTCCTGAGTGAAAAAAAGGTGCTCGGTTCACTTTAATGGCTTGTTTGCATAGAGATAACAACTGGAGTTTCTCAACTCTTCCTGTACTGGAAACAATTACAATGATGTATCTGATCTTAATGTTTTATTTCTTAGCTGTGCTACACATACAAATCATAATATCATCATTTTTTTTTTCGCTTCAGTGTCTCTTTAAGGGCAGAAATCACATTGCATGCTAAATTGCAGGCCTAAAGTGCTTTAAAACATCGTGCATGTGTATACATCAATCACACATACACACAGGTACCGGAGAGGCACAGTGACACTGCTTGCGCTCACGTAGGTAGGTGGGTGCACTGAAGTGAACAACAGGTAGGTATATGCAATATTACAATGTGCACCTGGCACAGTAGCAATTATACCACCAAGGGGCCAAAGGCCAGCTGTGACTGACTGACAGGGCTATATATAATGCAAGTGGGCCACAAAAAAAAAAAATAGATCACAAGAACAAGATTAGCTTTCAAAAGAGCTGTTGAGGGTGCTATTTTAGCAATAAGAATCAGCAAGCAGCAATCTAACAAGCCTACAAGAGCCTAACTAAGCTTTCCCTATGTGAGTCTGCAGCAGCTCTCCCTTTTCTAATTACTGAAGGCACACGAGTGAGTGAAAAGCCTGACGCTGCCTGCCTTTTATAATGGGGGGTGGGGCTCTAGGAGGGAGTGTAGTCTGATTGGCTACAATGTGCCTGCTGACTGTGATGTAAAGGGTCAAAGTTGACCCTACTGATGCACTATGGGGGCGAATCGAACTTCCGGAAAAGTTTGCGATTCTCCGCGAACGCGAACCACAAAAGTTCGCCGGGAACCATTCACCGGCGAACAGTTCGGGCCATCTCTATATATAAACCCTATTGGTAAATATCAGCATGTGACTTATCATATAAAAGGCATTGATGATAATAATAATAATAATAATACCTTTGAATTACTATAAATAATAATAATACCTGGTGCACTAAATACATAATACTGAGTACATAATTCTGAAATCCAGTTAAAAAATCATTTCAGATATGATATGACTGGGTCTACCGAATGACAACAAAAGTTTGCCTTCTAAAACAGAAGGTACAGTATTTGCAATAATTCAGATTGGAGTGAGCATATGATATTTCCCAGGATGCATCACTGCAGAATATGCAAATCATCTCTTTGTTGTCCCTGTAAGCTAACCACACCTCCAGAACTTCTGGAATGCACTGATGTGTCAGCTTGTTAATGGTACACAGAGCCACATTAATCCAGGCTTTTCACTGATCAACCAATCCGTACATCCAACATGTATGCATGTTGTATTATTGTGGCTCCATACAATTAACTAGCTGACACATCATTGCATTCCAGAGGTTCTGGAGGTGTGTTTAGCTTACAGGTACAACAAAGGATGATTTGCATCATCTTGCATCATCTTGCATAACTGTAATGATCGCTGCTGCAGCAGGTGTTGCTGGAAGTAGTAGTGCTGCAGCTCAGGCAGTTCTGATCTCTTTCCATGCAAGCTGCATAGCTTTGTCTGCCTTTCCCTGCTGTCAGCTTGTGACTGATTATCATTCACCTGTGTGGGAATCTGCATGTCTGCTCCCATTGGATGACCTCAGTATAAAGATCTGCTTCCTGCAGGACTCCTCGGGTTTTCATAGCTTCAGTTTAAGCCTGTCTTGCTGTCGCTTCAGCCCCCGATCGTGTTTCTTGTTCTAAAGATACTTTGCTGGTCTTTGCATCATATATTGGTTCATTGCCAATATATATGCATACCAGCACGTTTATTATTTTCCTTGTATTCGTGTTACGTTGATACATCAGTGTCGCTGATGTATACGTACACGAACTGTTTATATCCTGTGTGCAGTTAGTCAGCTTTCCAGCACGTTTTGGTAGGTTGCGCGTACCGTGATCACCCGTGCTGAGGTAGTTACCCTGCTCCTGGTTCTGTTTGTGGATTGCGTTCATCTCTGCGAAGAGATAACGAATCCTTCTGAATCCTGTTCTGTTACCGTTTGTGGATTGCGTTCATCTCTGCAAAGAGATAACGAATCCTTCTGAATCCTGTTCTGTTACCATTTGTGGATTGCGTTCATCTCTGCGAAGAGATAGCGAATCCTTCTGAGTCCTGTTCCCTGTATTGCTCCAGTCTAAGTCAGTGTTCCTGCTTATGTCATATATCGGTTCATTGCCGATATATACATATGTTAGTCAGACGTTACAAATAGTTTCATTGATAGCTGTAATTGTAATACGCTAGGAAAACATACTTATTGTATTTTTGTCTGTGTTACGTTCATCTATCTTGATCCTGCTATTTCCTGACTATCCTGTCCTGTCTTTGTGAGGCACGCCATCGCTGCAAACGCATTGGCTGCCTCATTCCAGTCTGTCTTGTTGTGGACGCTTGCTGTCACTAAGTAGCGGCTAGCTAGCAAGCGTTCATTCTGTCTACCTGTCCTGATCTCCTCAGTTCTGGTTTATGCGCTCAGCTCTACCTTGCGCTGAGACGTTATCGCAAAAGTATTGTTTGTGGCTGTCGGATCTGCACCGGCTCTGTGCGCCACAATCTCCTTTTGGAGTCAGTCCTCCCCTCCACTATACTAGGGATAGCCTGTTTCCTTGTGCTAGTGTGTGTACCTCCTCCACGTCAGCTCATGCGTTGCATGCTGACTGTGGAGAATACACCACCAAGCCTTACATTATGAAAACCCCATTACCAATCCCCATTGTGGGGGGGATTCCCAGAAAGTATGACATTGTTAATTATGGTTCCTGTTCCTTTAAGAAATTTGAAGAACTTAACTCTGAAACAGAAAATGAGTTTTTCTCTGAATGTGCCAGGTTCCTGGCCAATCCCGATCTCCAAGCGACTCCTGTTTCAACCTGGGCACTCCAATTAAGTTATATTCTGTTTAAAGGGGAATTATTTCAGTGGGCATTTGATGTTCTCAATCATTCCGATTTGAAAGAGAGACCGCTGGAATTTCTAGCGTTTGTGATCCATAACTGGTTGCGCATAGATCCATTGCCTTTTCCTCTAAATGAACTCCTGGCAGCAGGCCAATCAGCTTCTCCTTCAATTGCTTGCAAAAATGATCAGCAAGCAGAAAGTGTTACTGATAATTTTCCTGCAGCCTTGAATAAATCACCAAAAACAGCAGGGTCTAAGGCAAAACGCAAACGTTCTAAGAAACGTGTCCGATCTGCAGAGTTGTTATCCTTAGCTACTGAGACCTATAATGAGATTCGACTGCCATTAACAGATAATGAAATGCAATTGTCTTTCAGGGGAGTTAAATGGACTTATGAAACTACTAGTGAACTTTCATCACTGGCTAGGGAAAATAAAGATTTTTGTTTAAAAGAATTATCTGAGTAAGATTATGAGGAGATATTACAGAGTATTGAACAAATCAACTTATTTGTGAAGCAAGGAAAGTTTGCATACACTACAGTTCAACACTTGCTACAGGTATTGGAGATTCTTAAGAATAAGGAATCTGCCAATCACCTGCTAATTAACCCAATATATGTCCCTGCCACAATCATATCTGCAAACTATGATCTGCCTGTTAAGTATGCTTGGAATCCTCCATTTGAGAAAGGAGAGATGGAAGCTCTGGTCAATGAATGGAAGAATGATTCAAGTTCATTTTGTCAATTTTACAGTTCAAAAAGTGAATTAGTATTGAATGCATGCATTAAGTCTGCCTATAACCTAATAAAAACTGGTGTGTGTGGGTATGACTTTGTGGCTCCATTGATTGATGTGTGGGAACTGATTTTGGATGATTTTTATGTGACTCCGAATTCGCAAATATGGCGTTCTGACCAGCCTGCTTCAGCACCTTTCGCTGATTCAGCAGGTGATTCGGAGCTCTTTTTGTGTGAAATTGAAGTTCAAGCAATTCCACCCTGTACCATGGATAACTCAGTGTTACTTCCCAGTAAAACAGAAGCCACTGATACTTTCTTAACCTTGCCCTGCACAAATTTCTCAGCAGAGAATCCAGAGGTCCTGCTGACTTCCGAGTCCAGTCTAGCCAGTACTCATGAGTCTTTGTTCAGTGAAACAGACACCAGAAAAATCTTGCCTGCCTCTGCAAACACTTCTGCAGAAATTACCTGTGTTAATAAAGTTCAACTCCCGTCTGATCCAGCAGATGCCAATAGATGCACTACATCAGTTTCCGAGTCCCAGCAATCCTGTCTAGAAACCTCAGAACCCCAGCATCTGAATTTTCCAATTTTACAAATGAATGGTGATGCAGATGCGCAAACATTGTGTCTTGATCTTCCTGTTTCTACACCTCGCTCTAGTTTCGTGAATAGCTCAGAGCATCTGCTATGTGAACCTGAAATCGCAGAATTATTACCTTGTTCAGAAAATGTTCCAGTAAATTTGCCCTGTACCATGAATTGTGCAGATCTCTCCAATGAAACTCAGGTCACAGAATCATTATGCTGTCCAGCAGGTGCTTCCATGGTTTTGCCCTGCAATATGGACTGTTCAGTGATCCTGTCCAGTGAAGCTGTGGTCGCAGAGTCTTATGCTTCACCCAGTACTTTGGATACTTCAAACCCTCTAGCAGAGGAGTCTGAGGCACTGCTTACCTCAGTTGGTGTTGCAGTAATATTCACTTGTCTAGCAGCTGTTTTGGAATTACAATCTGCTCTAATAAAACTTGATGAATTTCTGCCCAGCAAAGCAGAAGCCATTGAAATATTGTCCTCGTCAGCAAGTGTGTTAGATACCTTGCCCTGTACACAGTCTGATTTAACCAATGTTGTTGAGTCCCTCTCCAGTGTTGTAACAGCCGAGGAACTCCAGCCCTGTCCTCTGAATGTTTCAGAAGTCTTGCCCTGTAACATGGATAATTCTGATTCTCTGGTCAAAATAATAGAAATCTCAGAATTTCAGTCCGGTCTGATGAGTGTTCCTGAAACCCAGCCCTGTATCCTGAAAGATTCTGGTTCTCTGGCCGCTGTGGCAGAGGTTCCAGAGTTCCCTTCCTGTCCAGGGAATTCCTCAGTTTTGCCTAGTCCAGTGGGGGCTGCTGCAATACTGACTTGTTCTGCAGCACCTCATGAGCTCCAATCCAGTGTATTAGATGAGTCTCTGTCCAGTCCAGAGGTAGTTGTGGAGTCCCTATCTGGTTCAGTGCATACATCAGAAGATTTGTCCTGTCTTGTTAGTGCCCCTGAATCTGATTTGTTACTGACTTTGCTGGAATCAGCGACATCTAAGTCTGATCCTGCATTCTCGTGTAAAAGTCCAGTAGTTGCGAAGTCTAGTCATGATGATTTTTTTTTGGCCAGTCCTGGTTTTGGTCCTGTCTTGGCTGACCCTGAGGCTCACAGTTCCTTGACATGGCCAGAGGTTTCTCTTGTGCCAGTGTGCCCAGATGTTCTTTGTGTGCCAGAATGCCCAAGTGTGTCTAAGGTGTTAGCGTGCTCTGATGCTTCCTTAGTGGGAACATGTTCTGATGTTGCCAGTCTGCCTGCATGCCCAGAGATGGTTCTTGTTCCTGAAAGCCCTGATCTTGATGTTTGTCCTTGTGGCCCTGACTCAGGAATTGCCCTAGGTTCCATAGGGGTTCTTGATAGTTCTCCATGTGAGCCTCAGGGGCATTCTGACCTATGGGGATCTCTTTGGAGCTTCAAGGTGTTCTGGGAGGTCTCTGAGAAAACTTGTCCTGGTGCCTTGGACTGGTTCAACAGTGGGTTTTGTGTTGGTAAAGACAGTCCCGGTGGGCATTGCAAAGGCTTTGGCGTTTTTGAACGGTTCCTGGAAGGCGGTGGGTATCGCTCAGGGAGTTTCGGAGGGCTTTCTTCTGGAAATCATGGTTCTGATGGGTGTCACACTGGGGCTTGTAGTACTGATGGGCATGGTTCTGTAGGTTCTGGTTCTGATGGGTCCAGTCTTGTGGGGACTGATTCTGGAATTCGGTCTTGCCGGGCTGTCCCTGTCATCATGAATTATCAGTCAGACTGTTTTGTTGGGAATTTCAGTTTTGAAAAGCGTCTGGAATCCGCTTTTAAGGGCGGGGGTACTGTAATGATCGCTGCTGCAGCGGGTGTTGCTGGAAGTAGTAGTGCTGCAGCTCAGGCAGTTCTGATCTCTTTCCATGCAAGCTGCATAGCTTTGTCTGCCTTTCCCTGCTGTCAGCTTGTGACTGATTATCATTCACCTGTGTGGGAATCTGCATGTCTGCTCCCATTGGATGACCTCAGTATAAAGATCTGCTTCCTGCAGGACTCCTCGGGTTTTCATAGCTTCAGTTTAAGCCTGTCTTGCTGTCGCTTCAGCCCCCGATCGTGTTTCTTGTTCTAAAGATACTTTGCTGGTCTTTGCATCATATATTGGTTCATTGCCAATATATATGCATACCAGCACGTTTATTATTTTCCTTGTATTCGTGTTACGTTGATACATCAGTGTCGCTAATGTATACGTACACGAACTGTTTATATCCTGTGTGCAGTTAGTCAGCTTTCCAGCACGTTTTGGTAGGTTGCGCGTACCGTGATCACCCGTGCTGAGGTAGTTACCCTGCTCCTGGTTCTGTTTGTGGATTGCGTTCATCTCTGCGAAGAGATAACGAATCCTTCTGAATCCTGTTCTGTTACCATTTGTGGATTGCGTTCATCTCTGCAAAGAGATAAAGAATCCTTCTGAATCCTGTTCTGTTACCATTTGTGGATTGCGTTCATCTCTGCGAAGAGATAGCGAATCCTTCTGAGTCCTGTTCCCTGTATTGCTCCAGTCTAAGTCAGTGTTCCTGCTTATGTCATATATCGGTTCATTGCCGATATATACATATGTTAGTCAGACGTTACAAATAGTTTCATTGATAGCTGTAATTGTAATACGCTAGGAAAACATACTTATTGTATTTTTGTCTGTGTTACGTTCATCTATCTTGATCCTGCTATTTCCTGACTATCCTGTCCTGTTTTGTGAGGCACGCCATCGCTGCAAACGCATTGGCTGCCTCATTCCAGTCTGTCTTGTTGTGGACGCTTGCTGTTACTAAGTAGCGGCTAGCTAGCAAGCGTTCATTCTGTCTACCTGTCCTGATCTCCTCAGTTCTGGTTTATGCGCTCAGCGCTACCTTGCGCTGAGACGTTATCGCAAAAGTATTGTTTGTGGCTGTCGGATCTGCACCGGCTCTGTGCGCCACAATCTCCTTTTGGAGTCAGTCCTCCCCTCCACTATACTAGGGATAGCCTGTTTCCTTGTGCTAGTGTGTTTACCTCCTCCACGTCAGCTCATGCGTTGCATGCTGACTGTGGAGAATACACCACCAAGCCTTACAATAACATTTTAGTAAGAGGTGTTTTTTTCGTGCTTTGGAGCTCCTTACATGAGTTTTGGCTTACCATGAGCTTGCTGGATAGTCTGTAACTATACCAAATCACCACACCCAAAATCAGAATAAAATAATTTGGACAAAAATATATGTGTAAAAGCCTGCTATTTTGCCAGAAAAACTATTGTCCTACACTGGATGAGCCCCAGATCCCCCTCGATTGAACAGTGGAAAAACCTCATTAACGCCAACCTGTCATTGGAGCAGATAACATATAAACATAGAGGATGTATCAGTAAATTTCTCCTTATTTGGTTTCCCTGGATGGACAGCCCCCTTACAAAAAGTAGACAATAACGGTCTCGTGCATAACTGAACTTGTACCTGTATTCATAGATAAGGTGCTTAGTTAAAGTCTGACTAATGTATGCATATATTCACTGGCGGTAATCTGCCCTGCCAACCTGGATAGATAAGGAGGCTACCTACTGGTTAGGTTAGCAAATATGGCCCAAGGTGCAGTTATTTGCTGTTATGTTATACTTCAATGTTGAAGATGTTCTTTTGAAAGATATCCTCATTACAGTGCATAGCATGGTAATCTACTGTTTATGTATAATTTTACGTTAAAGGAACACTACTTGCCAGTCGTTGACTATATAACAGTGTAACTTCAATGGACAATGGTTCTCGAATGCTATTTTGCATAATTATATTGTTACGAGATATTTTAATGATATTAAATAATGTTCCTAATTTATATACAGGACTCCTGCACTGTTTGTAAGTGATTCTCTTTTGATACATTCTTCAATAAAAAAGAGTTTAAAAAAAAATATGTGTAGACAGGCATCTGGCATCAGCTAACCCCTTATTACCAAAGCAGAAAATTAAGCATCATGCTTATATACAGCAATACAATGATTGGGATAAAATAGGGTACCTGAGACAAAGGGAGGCGGGATTATACATACCTGGGGTTCCTCCAGCCCTCTTCCAGGCTTATTGCTACCCACACCGTCCTTCTCCACTTCCTGGATCTTCTGCTACAAGTCCCGGTAATTCGACCAGTCGGCACAAACGCTGTCCGGCCATGGGCGGGAGGGCGACAGGGTTGTGCACGCGTAGACAGGCCGCGCATGCGCACTACAACGCGACTGCCTGAAGGGCCGGGACCCGTAGCAGAAGATCCAGGGGCCGGAGGAGGACGGCGAGGGACCAATTAGCATGAAGGCGGCTGGAGGAAGCCCCAGGTATGTATAATTTTTTCTTTAGTCATTATAACAGGTTCACTTTAAAGAGAACCGAGCACCGGAAAGAAATCTTGTACAGTTAGTCATTAAGGATATCAATTAAATAACTTTTGTGGTTATGTCTAAAGAAGGAAAAAAAGCTTTGTCAGTTGCCTGTTGTACATAATTACTTCCTCTGAGGCTGTGCACAGGCTTGTGCCGATTCCTGAGTGTATTGTAGCATGGATTGTTCTGCATTGAACACTAGTTCCTTGTTTTAGCATTGAGACCTTGAGGGGGTTCACTAAAATTAAAGCCCTAATTTAGGCTTGTGTTCTTTAAACATACTGTTAGGAATATTCTTTCATTCATAGTACTCATAGTTTTCTGCAAACATAACCCACTTTTGTATTATCCATTTTTTAACTGCCTGGCTTGCTTGGTTTTCAAAACTGACTTCATGTGTCAGTGTCATATGCAGCTTAAAGAGGAGCTGTTAGGTATAGGGTCTCAGAGAAAATAAACACATATCAGTAGCTAAAGATTGGCTGTACTTACATTACATATGCATTTCACTGTCCATGTTTGTACTTCACATAATTTTTATATAGTATTTGCAGAGAATGATGCTCCTGACAGCTCATGGCAGGTTCCATGTTTGTCTGTCTCCTATGAAGCCAAATGTGTCGTCATGTCCTGCCTGCTTCCTGATGATTCCACTCTCACAAAAGCTGGTAATGGATTACACTACTGTGCAGTGAATATTAATTAGGCATGTGGCTAGGAACAATAGCGGACTCCTGCAGTGTACTCTGCCCGAGATTTATTAGTGCTGTGAGCTAGACTGTTACATGCTGTTGAAACTTGAGCCTCACTAGCAGCCAGGGGAGGGCCCCAGAATGCTTTGCAGTATCTGTTATTCGGCTTGCGTCCTCCTTAGGAGCCTGGGAATAACAGCCTTGCGGTCAGCAAACATCTAAAGTAAGAGAGAATTTTAACTGCAGTATTGCCTTTTTGGCTTCCTTCTAAACTGTTTAACACAGGAGAATAGAGGTTTAAATTAGCTTTTGCAGCCTGACAGTTACTCTTTAAAGAGAATCTGTAATGAAAAAAAGTCCCCTGGGGAGTATTAACTTCCTCCTCCATCCCATGGTGGTAGCTTCCCGAAATCACAGCCAACAAGGGATGTCAGCTGTGGCGCAGTAACGCCTTCAATATTTACCTTCCCCGGCTCCAGCGCAGGAGCCAAATTGGCTTCCCGATGGGCACAGGCAGAAATAGCTGAGCCCGATCGGGTCCACTCTACTGCGCAGGCGACTTGCCCCTATGCAGTAGAGCAGACCCGATCAGGCTCGGCTATTTCCACCTGAGCCCGAGCGGAGAGCTGCTACTGCGCCTGTGCTGGGGCCAGAGAAGGTAAATATTTACATGGCCCCTGTTCGGGGGCTTCTAGCGCTGCCACTGTGGGATGGAGGAGGATGGGAAAAGCCTCAATAGGATCCAGAGGTTTCTCCCTCCCTTGGTAAGTATCCCCCAAAGGTTTTTTTTTTTATTATTATTACAGGTTTTCTTTAGTTAGTCTGAACTGCAGTCTGTGATCCGTCCAAACTCGTGCCTTTATCACCCAGTTGAGGGAGTCAGTGGGGAGATGGCCTTAGTTTATTGTGAACCTATAGCTGACTCTGTCTACCAGCTCAGAGAGATTAGCCAGTACTGCAACACTCTGTGGGTAATAAAGCATTTAAACTTCCCATACCCTCCCCAGTTTAATAAAATAACAGTAACTTCCTTATTGCAGGCAGAGAAGGGTGACAAGATGTACATGCACATAAAGACACTGGAGATGGTGTAAGAGGAGCAGTGGAGTAAGTATAGTCCCCGCCGGGGATGAGGGGCATTATGGGGGCCACGCCTCTTCCCTTCCCCTTCTGCAGAGTAGCACTGTGGAGCAGACTAATATTTACCTGCTCCAGTAATGTGTGTTCTTCCCAGCAGTTACATGCTCTCTGCTGCATATCTCTGCATCCCAATTCATATCACGTGATCTGGAGCCAGAGGTATGCAGCACAGTGCATGTGACTGCTGGAAACAACAGAGGAAACCTGACCCAGAACTTGAGCAGTTAAATATTACACTGCTTTGCTGTGCTACTCTGCAGCGTGAGGACGGGTTGTGTTTTACTGGCCTCATTTTGGGGAGTGGGTTTGGGGACTGTGGATTGAAGCAGAGCACCCCATGCCAGATTTAACAGTTAAACTTCCAGAGTGCATCTGTGATGATTTGCTCAGCTGCCTGTGCAGGCAGGCAGCCTTTTGACCATTGTGTAGGTTTGCATGCTGCAGGACTCTGGAAAGAAGAGCTTCTGTCAGTTTTGCAGCTTGTGCTTGCAGAGGAATTTGCATACGTTGTCATGCAAATTGCCTGGCCACATTCATTGGAGGCGTGTACTATAAGTACTATGTCTTTCCCACAATGCTTGGCTGGTCATAAGGATTTCGTCCTATGTAACACTCCTGGTGGGGTGTCAGCCTTGCTCTCTGTTTGAAGATCAGCTTAGAGTAATTCCTGGAAACTGTGCTAGGCAGATTTCCCTAGTGCAGTTAGGATTGTTTATCTGTTTTGTTTGTCTGTTGCGATTGTCCTGTCCCAGCGGTGGTCGATAGGAAGTCGTTCTGATCTCTGTTCTTGGAGCATAGCTGGTGCAGCAGTTGCTACCAGCTATCTCTTCTGTTCTGCCTCTCTGGATCGCGCTAGCCACTTTTCGCTAGCGCTGTGGATCCTTCTGTTCTGTCTCCTGGGATCGCGCTAGCCACTTTCCGCTAGTGCTGTGGATCCTTCTGTTCTGCTACTCTGTACCTGGATCGCGCTAGCCACTTTTCGCTAGTGCTTTGGATCCTATCTCTCGCTTGTCCCTGTTTTCGTGTGTCTGTCTTGTCTGCTACGACCGCTTGCTGGAGGCTCGGTGAGGTAACCGTTAAGCAAGCGTTCGCGTCCTCTGTTTCATGTTTGTCTGTCGATGGTTAGTTAGGCGTGCTTGTCTCTATTGTGCTTATCACGTGGAGACCGCGCATAACCGCGTGCACTGTTGCGAATGAGTGTGGTGTTCGCGGTTAGCTAGCGTTTGTTATTTTCCGCATCTTCTCATTGTATTATTTGCTGTGCCTTTGCTACCCTCGTATTCTATTCTGATCTGCCTTGTGTCACGTCTGGCGATCCCACCTCTCGCGATCGTGTTCCTGTTTCATATCTGCTGTTGTGTGTGCACTGTCGCGGGGTGGCGACTAGGTTGGCGCACACACATACAACCTGTCCCTTTGCTCGTTCTCATTCGCAATCGCCTCTCTTGCGATTGCGTTCTGCGCTTCGTACAAATTCATGTCTGGCATTTGTGGAGGTACAGAGGATTGGTTCCTCTGCACTCCCCAGCGCCATCTGCCGACAGGAATTTTCCCTCTACGGGTGCGTAGCACCTTTTGCTGGGTGCCTGCAAATATACGCTTTTGGAGGATTTCCGTCGTATCAGCGCACGCGTTGTGCGCTGATCACGTTGAAAGTTCCACAATCGTTACAGCATCATAGTAGATAAAGGAAAAAGCGAGTTCAGGAGGCAGGTTGAGTTGCAGGTCCACAATCCATCAGGTCTGTTGAGGCGTGAATATGAGAAGCACTAGAAAAATGGAGTGGGTCAGTTGTGGGTAATGAACTGGGAGTCTAAAAATTTAGACCCATGGTGGTTTCCAGCCCCTGGTGGTAACCTGTGGAGATTGATCTCATATGCTGTCTTCCTACAAGTGTTCCTCTTAATAAGTATTATTGAGGTTGATTCACAAAGGTTACTTATATTTCACCTTAACTGTAAGGAGTGCTAATGCAGGAGATAAACAAATAAGGAGAGATAATTCATGAGATAAATAGATAAGGAGAGCTAAACCATGATTTTAAGCTGGGAATACATGTAACGTTTTCCGCGTGATGCATTAGCCATTCGATTCCCCGCTCGTTTTTCTTATCTTTTTTCCATTCACTTCTATGATAAATCGAGCGGAACAGAATCGAGCGGAGAATCGGACATGAGAATCGGACGTGTCGGAATTTATAGATCGCGCGGAGAATCGAACGCGGGAAACGTAACGTGTATTCCAAGCGTAAGTCAGTTAAGGAGAGTTATACAATGAATTAAGTCAGTTAAGGAGAGCTAAACCGTGAGTTAAAGGGGCACTACAGCGAAAAACTGTAAAATGTAAAATATCTGCAAACATATACAAATAAGAAGTACGTTTCTTCCAGAGTAAAATGAGCCATAAATTATTTTTCTCCTATGTTGCTGTTACTTACAGTAGGCAGAAGAAATCTGACAGAAGTGACAGGTTTTGGACTAGTCCATCTCTTCATAGGGGATTCTCAGCAAGGCTTTTATTCTTTATAAAGATATTCTCTAAAAATGATGTAAACAATGATGCTGGCCAGCTTCCCTGCTCCCTACACAGTTTTTTGGCAGTTGGACATAGCAACTGTCATTCACTAAGTGCTTTTGAAATTAAATATATCCCTGAGAATCCCCTATAAAGAGATGGACTAGTCCAGAACCTGTCACTTCTGCCAGATTTCTACAACCTACTGTAAGTGATAGCAAGATAGGAGAAAAGTAATTTATGGCTCATTTTACTCTGGAAAAAATGTACTTCTTATATTTTAAATTTTACAGTTTTTCGCTGTAGTGGCCCTTTAAGTTAGATAAGGAGAGCTAAACAATGAGTTAAGTCAGTTAAGAAGAGCTAAATCATGAGTTAAGTAGTTTAAGGAGAGATAAATTGTGAGTTAATAAGTAAGGTGAGATAATTTAACAGAAAAGCTTTGTGAATCAGGCTCATTGTCTTTTACGTATATAGTGCCAACATCTTCCATAGTGCTGTTGTACAGAGTACAGATCAGACAATTGTGGGAGCATAGATACATAAATAGTTCAAAGCACAATACAATCAGAACATCCAGCGACACAGTATCATTGTTAGAATCTGGGTCCCCTTAGTCAGAAACCCGGATAATGCCACCTGAAGCAGTTCAGCGCCTTTATGTTCGGAGAGCCTCTGAGTTCCATTCCAGGTCGTGCTTCACGTAACTGTGATGTTTCCACCTTTCAAACTGAAAGAAGGAAGCATAATGAGAAGTGGGAAGTGGAACGCGGCTCTCTCTGAGTATAAAGATGTTGAACTGCTAGTTATTTTCATTCCCTTATAAACAATGCCAGATGCTCTGCCATAAATACTTCAAGACACTGGTCCAGAATGAGCATGCAGATCAGATGCTCTGACTCCGCTCTGACTCCATGGGCTGCATGCTTGTTGCAGGTGTGTGACTCAAAAAAACTAAAGTCAAAAGCTCTTCATGACATCCATGGAACTGACATTAAAGTGTAGAGAAACCGAGAGCCCAATATAGTGTAGTATGTTAAGCATAAATGAAGTAAAGGTTATCGTGAGAAAATTATACTCACAAACATGGGTTACCACAAAGGCAACCACTGTATAGGCAGGTGAGGAGATTAGACCTGTCCTCACTCAGGGATAAGAAGTCGCTCTCTGTAGATGCGAAAGGGGGTAGATCACCCCTCCACCAGGGGTGGACACGGTATAGCAGTAGGAGAACAGAGGCGCCAGCAGGATAAAAGCGGATAAAAACTTTAAAAGCTGGGAGGAAGTGATGGACTTCCCTCCATAAAGCAGACACGAAAGACTGTCTGAATAGCAGCAATCACATTTATTAAATAGTACCCCAAAAAAGTGCAACGCGTTTCGCAGGCCCAGCCCGCTTCATCAGGCAATAAACATGGGGACAAAACAGAATTTCGGCAATAGCAGGTGTACATAGGCGCTACACCTGCTATTGCCAAAATTCTGTTTTGTCTCCATGTTTATTGCCTGATGAAGCGGGCTGGGCCTGCGAAACGCGTTGCACTTTTTTGGGATACTATTTAATAAATGTGATTGCTGCTATTCAGACAGTCTTTCATGTCTGCTTTATAGAGGTAAGTCCACCACTTCCTCCCAGCAAATTTTAAAGTTTTTATCCGCTTTTATCCTGCTGGCGCCTCTGTTCTCCTACTGCTATGGAACTGGCATTGTTTATAAGGGAACGAAGATGATAGCCTCCTTATTCCTCTCACTTCAGGTTCCTTTTAATTCTTATTAGTGAGGATCATAATGTGCTTATTACGATTTTGCATACTAAATCGTAATCACTAAAAATTATTCCAAATTTTGCGTAATTACAACTGTACACAAATTCTTCATAATTACGATTGTTTTCTTGATGACATTTTCGTAATTACTAATAGTTTCGTAATTACGAGTATTTTTCAAGATTAATTTTCGTGTAAAACACAAAATTAGGATTTTGTGTTACCCGTAATTTAGTCATTTTGTGTACTTTTGTTTTACAAGAATTTACAAGTAACATGAAATTAAACACAAAATTACAATTCAACGTAGTTATCAGGAATTACCGTATATACTCGCATACAAGCCGAATTTTTGACCCCCAAAAAGGGGGTCAAAAGTTGGGGGGTCGGCTTGTATGCGAGTCTTCTCTGGTGGTCTAGTGGTGGGTGGTGGGTGGTCCGCGCCCCGCTCCCCCCGCGGCCGCCGCTGCTATTACCTGCTTAGGCAGCGGCCGCTTCCTAATCCGCGTTCCCCTTCTGAACTTTCAGAGTGTATCACAGCAGCGCGCCCGGCGCTGCTTCTGTGACGATGCAGGGGGCAGGAAAGAGCGGTTCCCCTGGTAAAGGCGTTACAGATCGCCGCTATAGGGAGCTGCGCTCTTTCCTGCACTCTGCATCGTCACAGCAGCAGCGCCGGGCGCGCTGCTGTGATACACTCTGAAAGTTCAGAAGGGGAACGCGGATTAGGAAGCGGACGCTGCCTAAGCAGGTAATAGCAGCGGCGGCCGCGGGGAGCGGGGGGAGCACTACCTACCTATGCTGGGCACTATACTGGCTAAACTGGGCACTATACTGGCTAAACTGGGCACTTTACTAGCCATACTGGGGCACTATACTAGCTAAACTGGGCACTATACTATCTAAACTGGGCACTATACTAGCTAAACTGGGCACTATACTGGCTAAACTGGGCACTATACTAGCCATACTGGGGCACTATACTAGCTAAACTGGGCACTATACTAGCTAAACTGGGCACTATACTGGCTAAACTGGGCACTATACTGGCTAAACTGGGCACTTTACTAGCCATACTGGGGCACTATACTAGCTAAACTGGGCACTATACTAGCTAAACTGGGCACTATACTAGCTATACTGAGGCACTACCTACCCATACTGGGCGCTATACTGGCCATACTGGGGCACTTTACTAGCCATACTGGGGCACTATACTAGCCATACTGGGGCACTATACTAGCTAAACTGGGCACTATACTAGCTAAACAGGCACTACCTACCCATACTGGGCGCTATACTGGGCACTATACTGGCTATACTGGGCACTATACTGGCTATACTTGGCACTTTACTAGTTATACTGGGCACTATACTAGCTATACTGGACACTACCTACCTATACTGGGCACTATACTAGCTTTACTGGGACACACTGGGGGGCTGCACCAATCCAGCATTTCCTACCCCCGGCTTATATGGGGGTCAATCATTTTTCCCTGGTTTTTCAGGGAAAAGTTGGGGGGTCGGCTTATATGCGGGTCGGCTTATATGCGAGTATATACGGTATGAATTAGGAACTTATGAATTATGAATTTTCTGATAATTACGAATTACAATTTTTGGTCGTAACTGCAAATTTTATGTCGTAATTACGAAAGCTCAACATTTTGGCACATCACTAATTCGCAGACTGCCGTGAATGTCTGTTTCCGAATCTATAGGACATGGACGTCTAAAGGGCATTTTAGTGTTCCAAATATACTGTATTGGTAATCATTCAATAAGAATAGAGATGAGCCGAAATTTTCGAAATTTCGAACTGCTTTTATTACGAATGCGAAATTTAACATTACGACCCAAATTCGTAATTTCGTAATTAATTTTCAAATCGTAATTTACAATTTCGTAATCGAAATTTCACTCCCGTAATGACGAATTTCGTGTCTCCAACCGAAATTTTACTTTTTCAGGTTTGTAAGGGTTTCTATCCCTCTAGATGCCTAAAATGAATAGCACAGCCAGCCACTCCTCCTCCTCCTCCTCCTCCTCCTCCTCTCTCTCTCTCTCTCTCTCTCTCTCTCTCTCTCTCTCTCTCTCTCTCAGAGATCTGTAGTATTTCAAAACCATACTCACATTCATGACATGTCCAGGGATCAAACCCAGGCCAACCACATGGAAGACAGCTATGCTCACCACCATACCACCAAACACACACTAAATAGACTGCTAACCTAAATCTTACTTGTAGACAGTCATATGAGACACATGCTGGGTGCAGGGCTTTGTGATTGGACCATGGACCATGCGATAGAGTGAGGTGCAAAAATGAAATCATGCCTAGCAGAGGATGGTTTCACAATGCTAAATGCTAGGCTGGCTGTGGTGCAATTGGTTAGTGCGTCTGGCTGGTAACAGCAAGGTTACAGGTTCGATTCCATCCAGGCATGTCTTTTCCTTTTGCGTTCAACAGTTGTCCAAACACCGAGCACAAAGTTTTGCATGCGTAAAGTTTTACGCACGCAAAATACCCCATGGGGTTCAATGGCGCAGCGCGCGCACGCAAAAGGAAAAGACATGCCTGGATGGAATCAAACCTGTAACCTTGCTGTTACCAGCCAGACACACTAACCAATTGCACCACAGCCAGGCTAGCTGTGACCTAACTCTACGTGGCTATCTGGGGCTCTGTTGGCTCTGTTTGGACAACTGTTGAACGCAAAAGGAAAAGACATGCCTGGATGGAATCGAACCTGTAACCTTGCTGTTACCAGCCAGACACACTAACCAATTGCACCACAGCCAGGCTAGCTGTGACCTAACTCTACATGGCTATCTGGGGCTCTGTTGGCTCTGTTTGGACAACTGTTGAACGCAAAAGGAAAAGACATGCCTGGATGGAATTGAACCTGTAACCTTGCTGTTACCAGCCAGACACACTAACCAATTGCACCACAGCCAGGCTAGCTGTGACCTAACTCTACGTGGCTATCTGGGGCTCTGTTGGCTCTGTTTGGACAACTGTTGAACGCAAAAGGAAAAGACATGCCTGGATGGAATCGAACCTGTAACCTTGCTGTTACCAGCCAGACACACTAACCAATTGCACCACAGCCAGGCTAGCTGTGACCTAACTCTACATGGCTATCTGGGGCTCTGTTGGCTCTGTTTGGACAACTGTTGAACGCAAAAGGAAAAGACATGCCTGGATGGAATTGAACCTGTAACCTTGCTGTTACCAGCCAGACACACTAACCAATTGCACCACAGCCAGGCTAGCTGTGACCTAACTCTACATGGCTATCTGGGGCTCTGTTGGCTCTGTTTGGACAACTGTTGAACGCAAAAGGAAAAGACATGCCTGGATGGAATTGAACCTGTAACCTTGCTGTTACCAGCCAGACACACTAACCAATTGCACCACAGCCAGCCTAGCATTTAGCACTGTGAAACCATCCTCTGCTAGGCATGATTTCATTTTTGCACCTCACTCTATCGCATGGTCCAATCACAAAGCCCTGCACCCAGCATGTGTCTCATATGACTGTCTACAAGTAAGATTTAGGTTAGCAGTCTATTTAGTGTGTGTTTGGTGGTATGGTGGTGAGCATAGCTGTCTTCCATGTGGTTGGCCTGGGTTTGATCCCTGGACATGTCATGAATGTGAGTATGGTTTTGAAATACTACAGATCTCTGGAGAGAGAGAGAGAGAGAGGAGGAGGAGGAGGAGGAGGAGGAGGAGGAGGAGGAGGAGGAGGAGGATTGGTTGGTTATTCATTTTAGGCATCTAGAGGGATAGAAACCTTTGCAAACTTTAAAATACTAAATTTCGTAATCGTAATTACGAAAATTTGCGTAATTTGCGAAAATTACGAAATTTCGATTACTGCTAAAATCGTAATTGTAGTAATTTCGCGAAATTTCGGAAATTCGTAATTAGGTCATTACGCTCATCCCTAAATAAGAACAATGTAGTTGGACAGCCATGTAAAAAATACAAACATGTCTGAACGTAAACATCAAAAACATAACCGTGGTCTGGGAATACAGGCGTATCCTCATGTTACATCCTTACAGGTAAACACATTATTGGTACAAAATAACATATTTACAGTACTGGCACGGCCTACTTCATACATTAAACACTTTTTGGGAAACAGTGGGATTAACCAGTGGCGTAACTACATTTCATGGGGCCTCCGGGGTGACATGTGGGTGACATGTGGGAGAGGCGGGGAGGGCAGCGGGAGCCAGCGGGAATTAGCGTCCTGCACGGACCCGACAGAGCTCTCTGAGCTATATAGCTCAGAGCTCTCTAAGCATCTTTGAATTTGGGCTCCAAGGAGCCCCATTGGTCCTTAGCAGACCAATGGGGTTCCTTCTGATTTGAAGGAACCCCATTGGTCTGCTAAGGACCAATGGGGCTCCTTGGAGCCCAAATACAAAGATGCTTCTCAGAGCTCTGAGCTATATAGCTCAGAGCTCTGTCGGGTCCGTGCAGGACGCTAAGTCCCCGCCGGCTCCGCTGCCCTCCCCGCCTCTCCCACATGTGGGTGACATGTGGGTGACAGATGTGGGCGGGGTGGATAGCGGGAGCCGGCGGGGACTTAGCGCGTAAGTGTATGCGGCGGCTGAGCGGCGAGTGACGTCGGGTGCGGCGTAGTTACAATGTAACAAAGTTGTTACATTGTAATAACTTTGTTACATTGTAACTGAGAGAACATTTCCGAGGCTATTGCGAGGGATCATTTATTTAAAGGGACAGGTAAGTATTAATGGTTAATTAAGAATATTAAAGGACTTTTTTCGTAGTTATGTTTTTTGTTCAATTAAAATACTTTTTCTTCCCAGAGGTTCGGTACCGTATTCCCAAACATTCTCTAAAGCACAGAGATAAATTTATAGAGCCCCTCTTAGAGGCCTGCGATCTAATTGACACATGGAGATATGCCCATCCATCGGAGCATGACTATACTTTCTACTCCCCGACCCATAAGACATTCTCCAGGATAGATCTATTCCTTATACATAATCGACTCACTCCCAGAATGACAACAGCATCTATTGAAGACCTAATTATATCTGACCATTCCCCAATTCTTTTAGAATTGGAGGACTCATATCCCAGAGGTTCAGATATTGTGTGGCGTTTCCCAACAGCTCTATACGGCAATGAGGAGTTTGAAAGCAAATTAAAATTATGGTGGCAGGAATACACTACGGAGAATGAATTACATACTGGTGACCCGGTTCTTTTTTGGGAAACCGGAAAAGCAGTGATAAGGGGTAGGATTATTTCACACGTATCTGGAGCAAAAAAGCAAGCTCACAGAAAGTATGCACAAGAATTAATTAAAATAAGGGAAGCATATACCAAATTTAAACAATCTCCGTCTGAGGAAAACAGGGAGAAATGGCAAGAGGCAAAACTTAAAGGGGATATATGGCTCAAGCTGCAAATTGAACTACAAAAACCATATACAAGTCTCACCTTCCATAAATATGGTGAAAAGGCGGGAAAATTACTAGCAAACATGGCAAAGGCAAGAGGGAAACCCCAGCAAGCCATGCAATTAAAAAATAAAACAGGGGAGCTTCACTCAAATCCCAAGATCATTAATACAATTTTTAAAGATTTCTATGAGAAGCTATATTCCTCAAATCATCTAAACTCCACACGATTAGAGGGTGCCATTGCCAATCTCCCAATTGGAAGACTGACGGAAGAGCAACTAGTTAGCCTTAATGCTGAGATAGGAGTGGGGGAGGTCAGGGAAGCGATCACGGGCTTGTCAAACCAAAAATCTCCAGGACCTGATGGGTACTCTGCTGAGTTTTTTAAAATATTAAAACAAGATGTAGGAGACCACCTTACCAGATTATATAACCATATAATGGAAAATGCGCAATACCCTGAAACGGGAAAGACGGCATATATTAAATTGCTTCCAAAAGAGGGGAAAGATATGTGTGAGGCGGCTTCCTATAGGCCTATCTCCCTTATTAATCAGGACGTCAAGATATTATCGAAAATTCTGGCAGACAGATTATCTCTTCTGATGCCGGGGCTTATACACTCAAATCAAGTGGGGTTCACACGTGGGAGATCAGGGGTCACCAATATAAGAAAACTCTTAACAATATTAGAACATGTACGTGCATATCCCAAGTCATATAAAACAGCAGCTGTCCTTGTGCTGGATGCTGAAAAAGCTTTTGACAGTGTGGAGTGGGATTGGATGTTTGGGGTCCTGCAGAAAATGGGTTTCAATGGCCCCTTCCTACAAGCAGTACAAGCTATGTACCTGGGACCCAAAGCCAGAATAATGACGCATGGTTTTCTCTCAGAATCTCTCGTGATGCGCAGAGGAGTAAGGCAAGGATGCCCATTATCCCCCTTATTGTTTAATTTAGCCCTAGAGCCATTGGCAGCTCTTTTAAGAAAGCACATTCGGGGAGTCCAAGTGGGAGAAGTGGAAATCCAGCAGTCACTCTTTGCTGATGACATACTCCTCTTTATAGATAACCCACTGACTCAAGTGCCCCAAATATTTAAAATACTAACGGAATTCTCATATCTATCAGGGCTAAAAATTAATAGAGACAAAAGCGAAATAATGCCCCTCTCAAAATTAGCTGACACTAGATCATGGCCCGCCTTGGGATTACGGGTAGCTTACACACAGGTGAAATATCTGGGAATTAAAATCCCCAGGGATCCCACCCAAATTTATGCCCTAAATTATACACCCCTGTTTAAACAACTTAAAGAGCAATTAGACAGATGGGATAAACTTCCAATAGGCCTAGCAGGAAGGGCAGCTCTTATAAAAATGACCACTATGGGAAGACTGCTCTACCCCATGCAGACAATCCCACTCCTTATCCGGCACAAGGACATACAGCTACTTGAATCTGCTTTTAACAAATTTCTCTGGCAGGGCAAAAAACCCCGTATTGCATTAAAAAAGCTCCAAATGACAAAACTTTTAGGGGGGCTGAATATGCCAAATATAAGGCGATACAATTTAGCGGCACTATTAAGGCACGTACAAGATTGGGTAAAAGGAACTAGCAAATACTCAAACTTAGCACTGGAAGCGGAAATTGCAAAGCCATGGGCGCTCGTGGGTCTTCTACACTCAAAATTAACTGAAATACCTGTCAGACTCAAACAAAATGTAATTTTTAAAGACACCATCTTGACATGGAGGGCAGTTAGGAAAAAGCTGGGTCTCCATTGCTTAATCTCCAAGTATATGCCGATATGGGGGAACCCTCACTTCCCAGTAAGTACCACACAACAGTTTTTTGCAAATTGGGACCAGAAAGGAATCAGTAAATTGGGCAACCTCCTGCGTCTGGATACTGGCAAGTGGATGACCTTTGAGGAAGTAAAAAGGACGTACATGATCCCTAAAGGGGACGTCCTCCCATATCTGCAAATTCAATCTTTTGTAAGGTCGCATATTGCCAGTGTTTCAGATGTGGCTTTGCCAGATGACTTTGATAAAATGCTAAATCCAGGGGGGCCTCTAAAAACATTATCAGAGTTAGTGCAATGCCTAGCGGGTATAGAGGGCCCTAAATTAACATACCTTAGCTTTAAAGCATGGAGGAAAGACTTCCAAGATGAGGACTTAGAAAAGAATATAATACAAGGCCTTACTGAGTTTAGATCCTATATTATAAACGAGCAACATAGAACCTCCCACCTCCTGTTTCTGCATAGAGCGAAATATGCTTTTAATATTAAATATACCCACCCACCAGAGCATTACGTCCCTGAGTGTCCCAAATGTTTAGAACCAAACGCCAACTTAACGCACTGTGTATGGAGATGCTACGTGATAGACCATTATTGGGACAAGGTAATGGAATATGCAAATAAATTATGTAAAAAAAAGGTCTGTAAAGACCACATGTTATGTCTATTTCACAGCCACAAAGTACAAACTGGAAATAGCCAAGAGATCCCTTCAGCGCTCTTTCATATCATATTAGCCATGGCCAAGCGGGTTATCTTCCTAACATGGATTCAACCACATGCCCCCACCATAAATATGCTACGGAAGGAACTTTTATCCCTCTTTATACTGGAAAGGTTACAGGTATCCCAAAATGTGGAAAAAAGAGCTAAAAACTTTTTCAGAACTTGGAGAAACTATATATTGGACACCTTCTCACCTGCGGAAATAAATGAACTGATGGGGAAATTTGTACTTACCTCATGGTACTGCCTGGAGGACATTGGTGGATCACTGGGACCACTTAAATATCATCCCCCAAAAACAGGGGTCTGCGACCAAGAGTTAACGGCTTAAAATAATCTGTTATAAGACACACTGGTGTAGCTTTTTGAAAACAAGTTGTGTGCTGAGAGACTGGGGTTTTTGTTTGGGGTCGGGTTGTTGGGGAAAGGGGGGAGGTACGGGGAGGGAGGGAGGGAGGGACCAGTAGTCCTAGTCTGCGACGAAATTGCACTACATGTATCACCCATATGTAATATCTATGTACTGTGTGATGATGTATGTAGACCTAGGTCTGCAAGGATGGAAAATGAAAAATGCAAATAAAATATATTTGAAAAAAAAAAAATACTTTTTCTAAGTGTTTGTGTGTTTATTTACTTTTAACTCTTAAAGGAAATGGGTAATTTCTCCTGGGAGGGGGGGTGGGCATCTGGGGGACCCCTTTTTAAAGGGGACTCCCAGATGCCACCATGAAACCCCCCTCCCCAGTAAATCAAGGCCTGGGAGGGGGGACCCCACGTCGTTTTTTTTTTTATATTTCCCACACTCAGAACGAAGTAAGTAAAACTCTTCTCACTTGGGGGAATCTATGAAAATAATACACTATTGTTACCTGTGCAAAAAAAACTGACATTTTCCGCATTTAAAAGACATTTTTCCCCTTGAAACTTAAAAATCGATTTTCTCAAAAACTATAAGGTCTTTTTGAAAAAAAATGTTTCCTCTTATTCCCACTGATCCCCTTAATATACCCTGGGAATTTGGTGTTCCTAAATTTTAAGCAGGCTTTGCTATTAACCGTTAAAGTCGGCGGGTTTTTAAATGTATACATTTTTCCTTTGAAACTTTAAAATCGATTTTCTGAAAAACTATAAGGTCTTTTTGAAAAAAAAAATGTTTCCTCTTTCTTAATATATTTTCCAAATTTGAGGCTCTTAGCAATTAAGGGGGCTTTGCTATTAACCCTTAAAGTTGGCGGCTACCTAACATTGATCCATGCGTCAACTTTTCCGCTTGGGAGCATGGCCTTACGCATTAATTGCTAGTAGGAAAATCACGCGTAAGACCGTTCCGTAACAACCTGCCCTACGGTATTCTACACGTAATTGCGTAAGGACCATGCGTAATTACAGACATGAAACGTAGATAATTGTCTACACCGTAACCGTAATTCCGTAATGCGTAATAGCGTAAAATTACGCGTAATGATCCGTAAGCGTAGTTTTTTCCATTACGCCCAGCACTAGATTGCGGGGACTCATTGGGGAGCATACGTCCCAGCATCGAGAACATGGCTCTGTAAGTAAATGAATTTGCTGGCACTTGGTTCAGGGGTACTTTAAGCCAGGCAGTCAGTGTGGAGCATTCCTCTCTGACCAGTCCCCACCCTGTACCATTCATAACATAGCAATTAGATATGTTGTGGTTCAGGCATGGAGGTTTTTATGATTTCCCTATTGTTGAGTTTCCCTGGCACTCTGGCTTCCTCTTACATCCCAAAAATATCCAGGTAGGTTGATTTCAAGGGAAAAAAAAAAGAGGGGAAGGGAATGTGAGAGGAAATCGAGAGCCAATATAGTGTAGTGTAGTGTAGCTTACTAGTTTATGACACAGGGATTAGAGATGGTCGTAAAATTTCCGCAGAATGACGATTTCCGAATTTCCGGTCAGAAATGGGCTTACTGCAGCAGAAATCGGAATTCCATGGAAATACTGCATTACACAAATTGCAAATTTTAGCCCAGTCACAGAACTTGGAAGCATTGGAGCAATCAGATAATTTTTCTGTGGAAAGTGGACTACCATGGTAATTGTAAGCTGATCAGGGGACTTCAGTAATTTTAGGCCAATCAGAGAATGCAGAATTTTTCAGAAGAAAAGTGGATTACTGTGGTAATTTTAGGCCAATCAGAAGATTTCGGAAGTATTAGGCTAATCAAAGAATGCAGAAGTTTACCGTGGTTGCCAATCGGATATTGGCATAATAGAGTATATCCGCAAGAAATAGAAAATTCCGCTTTTTTGTTTTGTTTTTTTACAATGAACCAGCTTTATTGATAAATATAAATAATATTCTTCAGAAATGTGGAAATCAGAAAATCGGAATAAGAAAGTCACTTTTCGAAATGCAGACATTTCATTGGAATCGGAAATCATCATTTTTGAACATCCGTAACCTGGATTAAGACGACACAAATAATTTGTATGCCACAGAAGTGGCCCAACACAGGTTAAAAATGTACTCTCTGCAATAATGGACAAAAAAGACATAGAGATACACCCTCCACACAAGGTGGTAGGATTATGTACGTACTCCTGTGTAGGCCCAGCCATGCTCGTACAGCTGCAGCATGACCGCGCTCGGGTCAGAACATTGCGGCCCCGATCAACTGGAGAGTTTCTGGGTGTGGTGGAGGACTGGAGTATCGAGAGGTTTCCATTTCCTTAGATGTGATATTTCAGTTGGGTTTGCTTTGATATGAAAATGAAATTTCATGTTACTGCACCATAAAGATATGTCAGTGAAGACATACAAAAACTCGCTGCTGATACACCTCCTCAACGTTGTTAAGTCATTGATTAAGTCATTGATTCCCCGCTGGTGGAAATCTGCTAGGGTTCCAACACTGAAGGAATGGTGTGTGAAGATAGATTTTATCTATGAGATGGAAGAACTGGCGTTGGAACTGGATAGGACCCATAAATTCACTATTACCTGGGCCCAATGGGTGGACTTCAAGGACTCATGAATATGCCACCCTGATGGTTTGATGCAGGATCCTTACTCTTAAACGTAATATCCTGAGTGTATGCTGGTTATTGGTTACTGATTAATTTTTGGGACTGTATCTAGCTTTACTGCTTTCTTAAGAGATACTGTAAATTTGTTGACTTTTCTCCTTTCTGAAAATGTGTATCTGCCTGGAATGCTATTTTTTTCTTGATGATTAGATATGAATAATGGAGATGGGTATGATTAAAGGGACTCCAAGCAGTAACTAAAATCAAAATATGAACTTACCTGGGGCTTTCTCCAGCCCACCGTAGGTCGGGAGGTCCCTCGGCGTCCTTCTGGCTCTTCTCCCAGGCCCTGCTCAGAAATGGCTCTTGGCGGCTCCCAGCGACACTAGTAACTTCTACTTTAGTGAAATGACGCCACAAGTCAGAAGAGTTTCGTTTCTTTCAAAGTGACCCCAAGGATATTCCTGCCCCCAGAATCTGGTTCAAACTGCATTTCCAAAGGATTCTTTCTCTGTGCCCTCTAGAACAGAAAGGAGGGGGGGGGGGGGGCAGGCAGCTTTTTGACCACTGTTCAGGTCTGCATTCTGCAGGTCTCTGGAAGAGAGACCTTTTGTCAGTTTTGCAGCTTGCTGCTGCTGGGGAATTTGCATGCGTTGGTTATGCAAATTTCCTAGCCACATCCTCTGGAGGTTTGTACTATAAATACCATGTGATATCACAGACCTGGGCGGGTCATAAGGGTTAGTCCTGTGAAACACTCCTGGAGTGTCAGCCTTGCTCATTGTTTAAAGATTAGCTTAGAGTAATTCTTGGGACTGCACTAGGCAGGTTCCCTAGTGCAGTTAGGATTGCATATCTATTTATTTGTCTGTTACGATTGTCCTGTCCCAGCGGTGGTCGACAGGAGATCGTTCTGTGTGTCTGGGTGCTAACCGGAACAGCGGTTGTTACTGGTAGCTCCTTCTAATCTGTCTTGCCTGGATCGCACTTGCCTGGCGCTAGTGCTGTGGATCAGTCTGATCTCCATCTCTCTTGCTGTACTTGGATCGCACGTGCTCTGGCGGAAAGAGCAGTGGATCCAGCTCGCTCTGTTTCTATACTTGGATCGCACTCGCTCTGGCAGAAAGAGCAGTGGATCGTATCTCTCACTTATTCCTGTTTTCGTGTATCTGTCTTGTCTGCTACGAACGCTTGCTGGAGGCTCGGTGAGGTAACCGTTAAGCAAGCGCTCGCGTCCTCTGTTTCATGTTTGTCTGTCGGTGGTTAGTTAGGCGTGCTTGTCTCTGTTGTGCTTAACACGCGGAGACTGCGCATAAACGCGTTCACTGTTGCGAATGAGTGCGGTGTTCTCGTTTAGTTAGCGTTTGTTATTTTCCTTATCTTCTCATTGTATGATTTGCTGTGCCTTTGCTACTCTCGTGCTCTGCCTTGCTGTAGCCTTGTGTCACCTCTCGCAATCGCCTCTCTCGCGATTGTATTCCTACTTCATATCTGCTGTTGTGTGTGCACCGTCGCGGGTTGGCGACTACATTGGGGCACATACATACATTCTATCCCTGTGCTCATTCTCTTTTGCAATCGCTTCCCTTGCGATTGCGTTCTCGCTTGGTTTCCTCTGTTGTGTGTCCGCCGTCGCAGGTTGGCGGCTAGATTGGTGGACATACATACATTCCTCATCTGTGCTTATTCGGTCTAGTGTCGCTGTTAGCAATCGCCATCTCTGGCGATTGCCTTCTCACTTTATCTTCATGGTTGTGTGTTCATCGTCGCAGGGTGGTGACTAGATTGGTGGACACAAATACCCTCTGTCGCTTTGATCTCTCTCTTTCAGGGCCATCTTGCTCTGCGTTTCTTCCCTTCGTACAATTCCTGTCTGGCGTCTGTGGCAGGGCAGAGGAACTGTTCCTCTGCACTCCACAGCTCCACCTGTCGACAGGAATTTCCCTCTACAGGTGCATTGCACCTTCTGCTGGGTTCCCTCAAATTATACGCTTGTGGAGGATTTCCGCAGTGTCAGCGCACGCCCTGTGCGCTGATCACTGAGAGAATTCCACAATCGTTACAGTTAAATTGTGTAATTCCTAAAACAATACTATAATCATATTCTTAAAGTGTCACTCTAGCACACTAGTCTGATTACATTAATGTGGTTCTTATAGCCACATGGGAATATAAAGGATATACATATTATTAATTATAAAGTCTTCATGAATTCTTTCAACATAATTTCTCACATGGCTCCTTGAACCAATTAGCACTCACATGGCACCTACTATTGTTTATTACCATCTGCTACTTATTCAGCACCCAATACTGCTTAGCACCCACTGCAAATAAACACCCAATACAATCTGGACCTTGGTACCCACAGCAGCTTGACACAGACTGTACTTTGGCACCTCAGCACCCACTGTAACTTAGCACAAACTGGACCTTTGCATCTTACCACCCACTGCATCTGGGCACCCCCTGCACCTTAGCACTTACTGCAGTTTTGCACCTACTAATGCTTAGCAACCACTGCATATTGGCAACCACTTCTTCTTTGCCTGAAAAGAAACTTGGGTGCTGATCAAGAGGGACAGAGGTTCCCAGTAATGAAAGGTGAGTCCGTGCCTACCTCAGGCTTCACTGTGCCCACTCTAATAGTTGGCACCTATCACTGCTGATTTGAGGGTGGTGGCGCCAAAAGACTTAGTTGGAAGGTGACACAAAGTCTGCCTGATACTGCTATAAAAGGTGTGTGCGTGTGTGTGTGTGTGTGGGGGGGGGGGGGGGGGGGTCGTTTAAGACTGCCTAATACCCGTTTCTGGGGAGGGGGTATTACATACACAATTTAGCATGATTGATTGATTAGGGCCCCTTTTTCAAATTTGAGCACCCACCTTAAGGATCCTCTGCAAGGGCCTGCTGGTGGTACAGACAGCTATGTATATGCAACATCAAAATGGAAAACAGATTTGTTTCAAGCATAAATACATGTCATTAAGATGCCTTAATTTAAACAGAACATCCAAATGGGGTGAGAAGTTGTTAGCTGAGATAAGGATCCTTGTTTACTCCATGCTCACAGACCTGGGAGTTGGACTGACACAGAGGTATCGTAAATTCCGAGTTCACTAGTTCAGCTATATAGGCTGAGAAAGTTTAAATATTGTCAGCCTCGTACCAATATAAAAAGTTTTTGTCCTTATTCAAGCCCTTGTCCACAGCTTTGAACCAATTTATAAATTTTGTTTCTGCTATTAATCGATCATTTGATGTTTTGAAGCCACCCTTCAGGGCAGTGACACGAAGATCATACATGCTGTGTCCGTTGGACCGAAAGTGTGTAGCAACTGGGAGTTCAGATTCGATATCGTTAATAGTGTGCCTGTGTCCATTCATACGTTTGCGCAGCGTTTGTCCAGTTTCTCCCACGTACATACCATTGGGGCATTTAGCACACATGATCAGATATACCAGATTGGTGGAACCACAGGAAAATGTGCCTTGTACTCTGTACTCCTGTTGTTAACCTGGTATTGTTAACCTGTGAGTGGAGTAAATGTGTCTGCAGGTCCCACATCTTGTCGGCAGGGTGATGTTCCGTTTTGTTGAGGCCAATTCAAGGAACTCCGGACAATCATCTGTTTTAGATTGTGTGGTTGCCGATATGACAAGAGGGGAGGTTTAGGGAATATCTTTCTCAGTCTGTGAACCTTGTGTAAAATGGGATGAAGTTCCTTAGAAATCCACCTTAAGATTTCCAGGTGTGGGTTGTAGGTGACAACCAAAGGGACACGGTCCTCTTTCTGGTTTTGCTTATATTTCAGGAGTTCAGTCCTGGGGATGATGCTGGCTTTCCTGCTTTGGGCCTCAGCCATGGGAGGACTGTAAACTTGTTTAACCTCCTTGCCGGTTATCCCGAACTCAGTTCGGGGTAACCTGCGCAGGAGGATTTCCCAGGCCCCGCTGGGCCGATTTGCATAATTTTTTTTTTTGCTACAAGCAGCTAGCACTTTGCTAGCTGCTTGTAACTTCCGATCGCTGCCGCTCGCCGCCGATCCGCCGCGCCGAGTCGCAACCCCCGCCTCAGACCCCTGCGCTGCCTGGCCAATCAGTGCCAGGCAGCGTTGAGGGGCGGATCGGGATTCCCTATGACGTCCCGACGTCCATGACGTCATGCCGCCCGGTCGCCATGGCGACCGGGGAAGCCCTGCAGGAAATCCCGTTCTGAACGGGATTTCCTGCTTACTCTGATCGCCGAAGGCGATCGGAGTGGGTGGGGGGATGCCGCCGCTCAGCGGCTATCATGTAGCGAGCCCTAGGCTCGCTACATGATTTAAAAAAAAACCAAAAAAAAAACCTCCTGCGCTGCCTCCTTGCCGGAGGAATTGAACCGGCAAGGAGGTTAATGAAAGTGTTCTTAAGGCGATCCAGGTGCTTGTCTATGTCCATCCTGTCAGCTTGGCTGTAAATTATAGAGTTCTTAATGTGCTTGGGATGAAAACGGTCAGAGCTTAGGTATGTGGGGTTGCGATACACAGAGGTTTGTAGGTTGTTACCCCTGATGTATATGGTGGTGTCCAGAAAGTTTATCTCTGTGTGAGAATAGGTAAGTTTCAATTTGATTGTAGGATGGAAGGCATTGAGATTCCTGTGGAACTGGAGAAAATCATCCTCACTTGCAGACCAGATGATTAAAATATCATCAACGAAGCGAAAGTAGGCCATGGGTTTTATGCAACATGCATTGAGGTATTCCTCTTCGATTTTGGCCATGAAGAGATTTGCATACTGTGGTGCAAATCGTGAACCCATTGCCACGCCCATCTGTTGTAAATAGAGGTCCTGTCCAAAAGTGAAATAATTATGAGTGAGAATGAATTTGATCGGTCCAGCAATAGGCTTTACAGGTATGCACTGACCCTGAAGATATTTACGTCAAGCCGTAATACCATCATCATGGTGGATGTTCGTGTACAGGGACTCCACGTCCATCGTGGCCAGTATGGTTCCCCCAGGTACTGGGCCGATGGCTGTCAGTTTGTTCAGGAGGTGGGTGGTATCCTGTATGTAGCTGGATCTTTTACAGACAAGAGGTTTCAAGATGTTTTCCAGTCACCCTGAGATGTTCTCTGTAAGAGTTCCGTTTCCTGAGATTATGGGCCTGCCTGGGTTTCCCTCTTTGTGGATCTTGGGAAGCATGTAAAAGCAGGCTGTTCTAGGCTGTTCAGGGATAAGGGTCCTTACATGTAGTCTGATGTTTACAGGCAATCTGTTAACCATCCTATTGAGTGCCATCCTGTAGCCTTTTGTGGGGTCCCCCTGTAATTTGGCATAGTGAGTGGTGTTGGATAACTGTCTTTGTTCCTCCTGGATGTAGTCAGTGGTGTTCATTATGACTATGGCACCACCTTTATCCGCTGGTTTAATAATAATGTCCTTATTCTCCTTAAGGGATCTGATGGCCTGTCGCTCCAGTGGTGTTATGTTCTGGGCCAGTGTCTTTCTTTTACTCAGGATCCTGTCGGAGATTCTGCGTCTGAATTTGTTGATGTATTTATCCAGGGCCAGGTTTTTTCCGTCTTTGGGGGTCCATATTTTTTTCTTCTTTTTAGATCTGGTGCGTTTTGGTCCATTATTCATTGCATCACAGGCACCCTTATCGTGGCAGTGTTCCTTGAGTCGCAGCTTTCTGAAAAATTCCTCCATATCTCCACAGAGTGCAATCCTGTCTATGGTTCTCGCAGGGCAGAATGACGGGCCTTTGGAGAGTACTGACATTTCAGCTTCAGTAACCTGATAAGAGGAAAGATTCATTACACCTGTGGGTTGCTCTTTTTCTGCTGCTTGTGCATCCAGGCGTCCACTCTTAATTCTAATGGCCCATACACACCAGCTACAAATGTAGCTGGTGGCTAGCACACGGAAGCGTGTGCGCAACAGTTCGGCGACAGCTCGTCGCCAGGTCTCTCCGCATACACACTGCGGAAGAGGGATTAGGCATGCGACGGAAGCTGTCGCTGACGTCCCTCCCCCCCGCCGGAAACACAGTGCACTGAACTGCAGGTTGCTGTCACTAGTCCGCATACCCACGCGGACTAGCGACAGTTGCGGCGAAGTTGCAGCGGCAGCCAAGCGCCTGGCGACAGCAGCGACGAGCGACGGTTCGGGGGCGCGCGCCATACTCCCGGGCGACCTGTCGTCGCAACACGCTCGCGGCACGTGGTTGCGGTGACAACTGTAGCCCGTGAGTATGGGCCATAAGTCTCTGAAGTTTTTTCTTTTTGTTGTTAATTAGGAATCTCTGTAGTTTCATATAGAAGGTTTGTAGTTTTTCCCATACTCCAGTGGGGTCATCATTCAGAGACAGTTTCAGGCTCTGTATCACATCCTTTGTACTCCCCTTACGGTTATAGCAGACTTTTATAAGGTTATTCCGTATTCTCTATGAACTCCTCCTGCAGATTTCTTCTGCAAACCTGCTATTGTATGTATGCAGGGTGGGATTCTGTATCCTTAGTCCTTGAGGTATAAGTTTTTCCTTTTTGCGTGTAGTCAAGAAAAAGATGTCGCTGTCCAGTTGTGCAAGTTTCTTCAGGTCTTTCTTTAGTTCCAGGAAAGTGCGGTACATTGCGGTATCTTCAAGCATAGTAGTAACAGTAGGGTATTGTACCGTGTTAGCCATCAGTAAAAGCAAGAAATTTTAAATCAGGATGATACCATTTATTGGCTAACTAAAAATGAATAAGAATAAACAAGCTTTCGGCCTTGCAGCCTTCGTCGGGCTTACATCCTGTTAGTTTGCAGGCTGGTAGTACAGACAGCTATATACATGCAACATCAAAAGGGAATACAGATTTTTTTTTTCATGCATAAATACATGTATCGTTAATAGTGTGCCTGTGTCCATTCATACATTTTCATAGTGAAAAATACACTCTGTAGCATTATTTCAGAATCAAATATCTTCTCCATAAATTGTGACCGGAACATAATCTAAGTTTAGATCTAAGTTTAAAGGCATAGTCAGTGATTTGTGCGCTAGGCACTGTACATACCCATGTCTATCTCATCATGTCACGTGTCACCTCAGGTATCCTTTAATCCTACTTTAAGTGGTCTGTTTCCCATAAAGTTATATTAAAACGCCCCACGATGTAATACAATATCACAATTTTAAGTACGTGATTCCACTAGCTGCAGTGGCCTTTAAAAAAATTAAATGTGCTATTTTTCATCGACATGTAACGCATCCACGTTGCGTCTGATTCAGGAACACAGCCTTTAGCTGCAGGTGAGGCATCTTCAAACACAAAGCAGCATCCAAACTTTTCAAGTATTTCTGAACAAGGGAGCAAAAAGACTCTTTTGTTGGAAATGTTCAAAGAATTAGATAGCAGAATTTTTAGAGGCAAAAAGCACTTGGGATGAAAAGAGTTAGAGGAAAAAGACTTTCATTTTATATGCTGAGCCCAGGAAAAGTTACGCTCTGCAATTCTCTACTTTGTACGTCGACTGGCCTGTGTGAAACATTATTTTTAATACATTACGAGGTCACGCGTGGGCACGATAAAAGAGCAATAACGTTATACTAAGGATGGCCTACTACAGCTTTAAATCACTGTAAGTTTCAAGTATACACATAGAGACTGTTCTACTAACCCGTATAAAGGACAAGTGTGATCCTTCTCTTTATATCGCCATTCGCCAGGCAGTAGCAATCACAAGTAATCGCTGCAGTTATACTATGTGAATCACAGTGAGGTACAGGTATTCTCAGCTTCTCTCAGTGACCTAAATAGTGGATTTCTTCTTTATTTTCGTTTCTAGAACATAAAAATAGTTTTATTGCAACAGACCGCGTTACAGAGGCCTACATGTTTTGTAAAGAGTTCCCCAGTATAAGTTTTAAAGCGGGATTGACGGCCACAAAATCAAATTCCATTTACCCACTGCTCTGTGTTTATTATACAGCCTGCAATCTGACCCTGCATTGTAAGCATTCCAATCTAATCATAAATGCTTCTGCTGTACTAAATCTTATCTCAGTCAGCCTGGCTTTATTTGGTACATTGCCGACGGGAAGGAAGCTGGTTATGTCCCCTCCCACATTCCTGCTCCGCGCTGATTGGCTGAAGGCAGTTCAGTGTGACACAAGAGAAGGGAAAAGCTGCTGAAATACGATCTATGCTGTGCTCGCAAAGCAAGCTAGTTATAACAGTGCAGTTTCTAGGAGAGAAAAAAAAAGAGTAAGGGGAGGAAATGACTTCAGGATTGGCTTCAGTCGGCAGAAGTAAAAATGGAAAATGCCAGTAACAGGTTTCTCTTTATTAACCACAGTGTCAGAGGTGCAAGAAGGGAATGGGGAGAAGTTTGTTAATGATTACCACTATTCAAAGTATATACCGTATAGAAGTGATTATTATGAGCACAGGACCAATAGAGAGCTAATACTGCAGTTGACAGAGTGACCCTCTGGCCCAAGGGCCCCGATGTGGTTGCAACCTCTGCACCCCCTATTACTACGCCCCTGATTTTACACTTGGGGGGACAGTGGCCGGGGGTCTGTCGCATACGTCGGTTGGCGTTACCGCCGCGCACCCAATCAAGCATTTTTGACTAAGATTTTCCAGCATGTTCGATCGATGCATTCGAGCGATATCAGCCCAATATCGATCAAATCATTAAGGCAGACATGTTGTGACACCAATTTTAATCCCATTCGATTAAATTATCTAATCAGATGGTCGATCGGGCCATAAAATCGCTAGCTGTTTGGTCACTGTTAGGGCTCATTCACACTATGTGCTGCACTGTAAATTTTAACGCACTGCACATAGGGTTTGATTCACTAAACCGCACAAACTCATAGCCTGGCCGCGCTACCATTTTTTGTGTGCATTTTCGCGCGGAATAGCGAATTTCCGAGCACAATCGCGAATTTTTGTGTGCAAAAAAAGCTAGGGTGGCCATGCTATGAGTTAGCAGGGTTTAGTGAATCAAGCCCATAGCGTGCAGACCACATGGTAACACGAAAGTCCAAAGACTTTCATTTTACCATTCACAGTACAGCTGTGCGTTCTCATGCATTGCAATGTAACGCGTCTTTTATCGCATGATGCACACGTAACGTTTTCCCGATGGGTTCTATTGTGTTGTGGCTGCCAACATCTGCGCTTTACCGCACCACGACATCGTGCGATAGGAACGCATGCACAAAATTGCATTTGTGCAAGCCTTCTGTAGTGGGAATGAGCCCTAACTCAATCAGCCATGCTGTAAGGAAAATGGTTCACTTCAGCTGTGTAGAGTTACACCTAGACGTGTGAAGAGTCAGCACAGCGTGACAGCGTGGTGCATATGGAGTTCCAGTTAAACTAAAGCAGCTGTTTAACCCTTCTTGAACCACAGACAAGTTGCATGACAAATGAAAGGCATCTAACTATGTTAAAAACAGTGGTGCTGAGAATCCCTCCTGTTACAAGAAGCTGTTACAACTAGCCTACGTGACCACCAGGCAGCACAGTGCTGTCAATACGTGACCGCCAGGCAGCACAGTGCTGTCAATACGTGACCGCAAGGCAGCACAGTGCTGTCAATCCCATGACCCTGATAGGAGCCCATTTGTAACAGGGATTATATCTGGCATCACTGTAAATTTCACAACCTAAAAAAAGCACTTACTACATATAGAAAGCTGTGTTACATGTATAGTATACACACAGGGCATGGCAAATGTTTAATTATGGGACTTGTTGGGGACAAGAGAATATACTCTACTTCTTATTTATTACTAAAGGCCAGGACCCAATACGTGATTTTCCTGACAATTTTTCGGTGACTGACAATTTTTTGAGCAACAAGTGATAATTTCCGCTATCTCACAACGTGGGTGAAGGCGCGCGATCACGTGAATGACATTTAGCAACGTGCGGCGATAATAACCGTCATGGCGGATCAGATCTTTAAGATCCCCAGTGACTTTGCGCAAAGTACCGCAATCGTTTGACTTCCCGTTCGCTCCCGTTGTGACGTCACGTGTACCCGCCGGCTAGGAGATGGAATGGAATGCTTGTCATCAGGGGGACATCGCTGGATCCATCTTCCTTCGTCGGGTGGTGAATACCGGTATTTAGCGTCATAAAAACACTATCTGCCTTTTTGTGTTGAAAAGTTTTTGTTCACGTGCATTCATGCATGGGGGTTGTTTAACTAAACAGTGCTATTTTATAACGCACATACATGCGCTATCGGCATAACGTCACAAGCGTTATTAGCAAGTACAGTAGAGCGCGTTCATTAGATAGGGGTTGGTAGGGAAATAATCAAGAGCGGTGAGGTTTTCAATGCGCGTAATACTTTGCGCCGTTACAGAATTACGCACATACAAAATTACAGTATGTGCTTATATTTAAATAGTGTGTAGTTTAATAGTGTATGCTTTACAAACATAGCAAAGCATTCATTACCTAACATGCACTCGTCCAGCCAAACCTCAAACGGTTCCATCACTGAAGGAAAATTTAAACAAATTATTTTAAAAAAAAGTGTAACTTTTGTCCAGGTCTATTCATACTTTTTAACCACTTGAGGACCCAGCCTTTACCCCCCCCCCCTTAATGGCCCATACTCACGGGCAACTTGAAGGGCCTGTCGCCAGCACACGTGAGCGTGTGGGCGACAGGCCGGCGACAGCTCCTGGCCAGGTCCCTCCGCGTACACACGCGGAAGAGGGACCAGCGGCGCGACGAAAGCTGTCGCCGACGTTCCTCCTCCCCCCGCCGGAAGCTCCGTATACTTCAATGGAGGTTGCTGTCGCTAGTCCGCGTACTCACGCGGACTAGCGACAGTTGCGGCGGCGACTGTCGCCAGGCGATTGAGCAGTTCAATCGCCTGGCGACATCAGCGATGGGCGACAGTTCGGGGTGCGCGGCCGTGCAACGCCGCATACTCACGGGCGACCTGTCGCCGCAACACGCGCTTGCCGCGTGTTGCGGCGACAATTGTAGCCCGTGAATATGGGCCATAAGGACCAGCACTGTTTTTTGTGATCTGTGCTGGGTGGTCTCTGCAGCCCCAGCACAGATCAGGTGGCATGCAGAGCGATCAGATCGCCCCCCTTTTTTACCCCCTGTGGGGATGATGTGCAGGGGGGGGGTCTGATCGCTCCGGTGGGCTGGCATGTTGCGGGGGGAGGCACCTCAAAGCCCCCCTCCGCGGCGAAATTCCCCCCCTCCCTCTCCTACCTCTCCCCCCTGGTGATCCGCACTGCACAGGACGCTATCCGTCCTGTGCAGCCTGTGACAGGATGTCCCTTGTCACATGGCGGCGATCCCCGTCCACTGATTGGCCGGGGATCGCCGATCTGCCTTACGGCGCTGCTGCGCAGCAGCGCCGTTCAATGTAAACAAAGGAGACATACGTCTCCTGCGTTTACATTTAGTCTGCGAGCCGCGATGAGCGGCTCGCAGGCTATTCACGGAGACCCGCTCCGTGATCTAACAGGAAACGGCCGCTCGCGCGAGCGGCCTTTCCTGATTAATTAGGGAGGCACCTGGCGATGCAGATCTGCGTCGCTGGTCCTCCAGCTACCACTTTGCCGCCGCACGGTATGAGTGTGCGGTCGGCAAGTGGTTAAATGTCATAAATATTAATTTATGGGATCAAGCACATTCGAGCATCTGTAAGGGGCCAACAACACCATGTAAATATATGTTCCCTATGGGGGGGACCTGGGGTGCAGGAGGAGGGAGAGGCAACTTGGGGTCCAGCAGTGGAGGTGCCCATGCAGAGCTCAGGGGCCCTGAGCCAATTGTCCCGTTTACCTCAGCTCCAGCACACACTGTGTCCCAGCTTTACAGTGTCCCTAAGAGTGTGCTGCAGCTTCACAGTACACACACATTACACAGCACACAACACAAGTCACACTACGCAGTGTCCACAAGTTATAATGCATACAGTGATATACTTATGGTTGCTTAGCATTGTACATATGACCAACACAATTCAGTTACTACACAGAGGCCAAAAACAGCTGAAAAGTGTAAAGGACACATACAAACAAATAACACTAACTTGCCCAGTCTCAAACTATTCTGAAGCAAGTGCTGTTGAGCAAATCTTATATAGGCAAACAGCTGACAAAAGTTACCATTACGTGCGTAAACTTCTACGCACTCAAATTAATTAAAGTTTTGCGCACACAATGACGCGCGTAATTCATGTAGCTCTGTAGCGCTATTCAATAGCACTGTTTAGTGAATCAACCCCATGATAGTAGTGTACGTGTGACGTGAGCATTGATAATAATCACGCTGCTTTAGGAGACGTTCACATTAGTGCATTGCGGTGTGATGTTACAGATGCATCCCAAAAACAAACAGATAAGTTAATTGGCTTTCCCTTAAATTGGCCCTAGATTACAATAAACATATAATAATAATAATAATAATTGCAGTATTTGTATAGCGCCTTTCTCCTGTCGGACTCAAAGCGATTGCGAGGTGGCCACTAGAGCGCACTCAGTAGGCAGTAGCAGTGTTAAAGGGATACTTAAAGAGACTCTGTAACATTAAAAAGATCCCCTGAGGGGTACTCACCTCGGGTGGGGGAAGCCTCCGGATCCTAATGAGGCTTCCCACGCCATCCTCTGTCCCACGGGGGTCTCGCCGCAGCCCTCCGAACAGCCGGCGACTGTGCCGACTGTCAGTTCAATATTTTCCTTTGCTGGCTCCAGCGGGGGCGCTGTGGCGGCTTTCCGTTCCGAACTACACGGAAATACCCGATCTCATTCGGGTCCGCTCTACTGCGCAGGCGCAGGAAACTTGCACCTGCGCAGTAGAGCAGATCCGACGGCGATCGGGTACTTACGTGTAGTTCGGAGCCGACAGCCGTCAGAGCGCCAGCGCAGGAGCCAGGAAGGTAAATATTGACGTCACCGCTGCACGGACTCCACGGAGGGCTGCAGCGAGACCCCTGACGGATGGAGGACGGCGTGGGAAGCCTCATTAGGATCCGGAGGCTTCCCCCACCCGAGGTGAGTACCCCCCAGGGGATCTTTTCATGTTACAGATCCTCTTTAAGTAAAAAAAAAATGATTTTTTTCTCACCTGGGGCATCCCTCAGCCCCCTGAAGCTGTATGGTGCCCTCGCAGCCTGGCTCCGATCCTCCTGTCCCCGCCGGCGGCTACGTCCGAGTCCGGCGACAGCCGCCGACAGGCTGGGAACGCGAGTGATTCTCCGCGTTCCCAGCCGCTATATCACCCTCTATGTTGCTATAGCGTATAACATATACGCTATAGCAGCATAGAGGGTGATATAGCGGCTGGGAACGCAAAGAATCACTTGCGTTCCCAGCCTGTCGGTGGCTGTCGCCGAACCCGGAAGTAGCCGCCGGCGGGGACAGGAGGATCGGAGTGAGGCTGCGAGCGCACAATACAGCTTCAGAGGGCTGAGGGATGCCCCAGGTGAGTGAAAATCATTTTTTTTTTTACTTAAGTATCCCTTTAAGGAGACTTGCCCAAGAAACTCCTTACTGAAATAGGTGCTGGCTTACTGAACAGGCAGAGCCGAGATTTGAACCCAGGTCTCCTGTGTCAGAGGCAGAGCCCTTAACCATTACACCATCCAGCCACTGCTGTGGTATGGATAAGATTCTGTGTTCCTCTAAAGGATAGTTAATGAAAATACTATATATACTCTGTATAGCGCTGCGGAAAATGTCACTGCTATATACATACTAAATAATTATAATGGTAATGCGGAACATCACACTGCAATGTAAAACCTGTGTGACTTTCACAGTGCGTCCATCTGTCTCTCTTTTGGAGGGACAGTCCCTCTTTGGGAACCAGATGCCTCTGTCTCTTTCTTCCTCATTTCTCTCTCTTTCGGGACTGATGTACAGATTTATGTAAATATATGTATTTTTCTACTGAAAAATGTGTTTAATTGACTCTATACTTTATTCCTGTCCTTTAGATTGTTATTTTTTCTTATTCTCAAATGTTAACCACTTCACCACTGAGGGGTTTTACCCCTTGAGCACCAGATCAATTTTCACCTTTCAGCGCTCCTTCCATTCATTCGTCTATAACTTTATCATTACTTATCACAATTAAACGATCTATATCTTGTTTTTTCCACCACTAATTAGGCTTTCTTTAGGTGGGACATTATGCCAAGAATTATTTTATTCTAAATGTGTTTTAATGGGAAAATAGGAAAAATCTGGGAAAAAATTAATTATTTTTCAGTTTTCGGCCATTATAGTTTTTAATTAATGCATGCTACTGTAATTAAAACCCATGAAATGTATTTGCCCTTTTGTCCCGGTTATAAAACCGTTTAAATTATGTCCCTATCACAATGTTTGGCACCAATATTTTATTTGGAAATAAAGGTGCATTTTTTTCAGTTTTGCGTCCATCCCTAATTACAAGCCCATAGTTTATAAAGTAACAGTGTTGTACCCTCCTGACATAAATATTTAAAAAGTTCAGTCCCTAAGGTAACTATTTATGTATTTTTTTTTATTGTACATTTTTTAATTTTTTTTTTAATTACAAAAAAAAATAAAAATTGGGAGTGTGGGAGGTAATGAGTTAATTTTTTGTGTAAAAGTAATTTATTTGTATGTGAAAAATGTGTAGGGTGTAGTTTTACTATTTGGCCACAAGATGGCCACAGTAACTTTTTGTTTTAATGCGACCTCCAAGCGTCCTTCCGGAAGCTTGGAGGAAGTACTTGGAGGCTGGGTAAGATCACAATGATTGCGCTGCTCATCGGAGAGCAGCGGATCATTGCGGGGCTTAGATCAACGAACAGGAATGGATTTTCCCGTTCATTGATCTCCGGGCGAGCGGGCGGCGGCGTGTTTACTAGCGGCGGGCGGCGTGTTTACGAGCGGGAGCGCGGACAGCGGCGGGAACGCGGAAAGTACGGATTTCTCCGCCCCTGGGGGTTAAAGGATGGAAAAAGGGACGGAGAAATTTGTACGGGCGGGGGGGAAAGTGGTTAATATGAAGGAAAATAACCAGGCTAGAAAGGTCCAATGTGGTTTGAATTATAGAACAACATATTTTTCTTATGAAAGCTTTATGGTATGTGTGTTGGAGGCATGGTTAGAGGTGTGACAGGGGTGTGGCTTAAAGTGGGCCCGAGATGAAAAACTAACTATAACAAGTAACTTGTCTATATATCTTATGTAAAGTTTAGATAGTTTAAAGCTAATGGGAACCGGGTTATAAAAAAAAAAAAAAAAAAGTCAGATACTGCAGATACTCACCTAAGGAGAGGGAGGCTGTGGGTCCCATAGAGCACTCCCTCTCCTCTCCCGGTGCCCGCTGCTGTCCTGGCTCACCCGTAGCGGTATTCGACCGTTTCGGTCAAATACCGCTGTCTCCCGGCCGAAGAGAGGCTTTCGGAGATGCTTCCGGAGCCCGAGTGCTCCCGAAGACGGGCCGCTCTACACTGCGCATGCGTCCTCTATGACGCGTGTGCGCCGCCTGTCTTCGGGAGGACTCGGCTCCCGAACACTTCAGCGTGGGACGAGAACGGAGGAGCCAGCGCAGCACCGGGGCCGCTGGGAGAGGAGAGGGATGGCTCATTAGGACCGAGCCTTCCCTCTCCTTTGGTGAGTATCTGCCTTTTTTTTTTTAAATACCCGGGTTACATTAGCTTCAAACAGCAAATCTAGCTGCAAACAGCTTTAATAGAATATGGTTATTTCTTCCTGTGATACAATGACAGCAGCCATGTTCTTTGTAAACATTACACAGAGGCAGGCTTATCTGCATCATCAGCACTCAGACTGAAAAAAAACTAATCCCCCCCCTCCTCCTCCCTCCTCCCCTCTGCCTCTGAAATCTCTGGCTAGAAATACCTCCCCCTCCCCCTGCCCAGATTGAGCTCCCATGAGCCCTTGCTACTGCCAAGGCTCTCTGAAAAACTGGGCGGGGCTTGTTTAGTTTATAGGGAATTAGAGTATTAAAACAAAAAAGTATTTGGCTTGAGGAATGCCCTATAAACAATAGGAAAGGAACACAATTATGCAATGAGTAAAAGTTAATCTCGGATCCACTTTAACCCTCCTGGCGGTTTATTAGAAACCGCCAGGGGGCAGCGCAGCAGTTATTTATTTTTTTAAAATCATGTAGCGAGCATAGGGCCTGGGAGGGGGGGGAGGGGAGGGGCGGCGCGGCGATCGGCGGCTAATCGGCGGGTATCGGAATGCACACGCAGCTAGCAAAGTGCTAGCTGCTTGTTGTAAAAAAAAAAAATTATGCAAATCGGCCCAGCAGGGCCTGAGAAATCCTCCTGCGCGGCATAGCCGGAGCTCAGCTCGGGCTTACCGCCAGGAAGGTTAAGTGTTCCTCTTTCTGATCTAAAAATATTGTGAGGTATGCCTCCGGTGCTGTACAATCGGAGTGTGGCATCCCAATGCATTGTACGCAGTATGTTACCACATAACGTGCGCTTTAACAGTGACGGTGAAGCATACTTTTCATTGACTGTATGCTTCACTGTATGCGACAACAGTCATATAAACCTGTGTAACTTTTACGTTCTGTTGTGTTCCTGTTTTTGCAGGGAACACAACACAACTCCCACTGTGACCCTAGGGCTCTTTCAGGCTGAGGGGAAAAAAAAGAAAAGCAACACATCATATGTATTTGTGTGCTATGCACTGCACATGCTTATCTCATCATGTCACACGTCACTTAAGGTTCTCTTTAAATATTGCCATTTAAAATGACATTACTGTATACATTTGCAGAAAATTACATACAAAAACCATTTATAATTATTGCTTAGACCTCTTCCCATATGATTACTTAAATTGTTATCATCTGTACTGTTATGTAAAATAAACATAATATATATAGGAACTGCACTTAGAGCCTGAGCCCACTAACGCAGTTGTGCGCAATTGTGTGCAGTTGTGTCCGCTTTTCATTATCTGTAACATTGATGTGTTGCTGAAAAGCGGACACATCTGCGCACACAGTATCGGACTGGGACACTAAGGGCCCACCAAGGAAGTTTCAGCCTGGGGCCCGCCCCCCCTCTTCTCCTTCCTCCCCCCCTCTCCTCCTCCACAACCCCCCCCCCCCAATCCCGTCCTCCTCCTCCTCCCCCCCCTCCCATTTTGGGCTCACATACACATATACTCTAGAAATTGTGCATGATTTTATGGTAGGGAATAGATTGTAAGCACTTCTGATTACAGTCTCCAATAGGGATATGTCCTCATGCTGTGCGTGCGCAGCAAAAATAAATGAGTGTCACCACGCACTGGAACATGGGCGTGGTCATGATGAGTCATTGGGCAGACTTAAAAAAAAAAACACAAAGTAAGTAGCGGTGTTATTTGCAGAGATTAGGTCTGACCAGATACATTTTAGATAAAATAATCAAGTAGTTACATGCCTCATGATAATCATCAAGTAGTCAAATGGCAGCAGATTTTCCGACAAAATGCAATCAGATTGGCGGCAGATATCCCCACAAAATGCAATTAGATTGGCGGCAGATTTCCCCACAAAATGCAATTAGATTGGCAGCAGATATCCCCACAAAATGCAATCAAATTAGCGGCAGATTTCCCAACAAAATACAGATTGGCGGCAGATATCCCGACAAAATGCAATCAGATTGGCAGTAGAGATGTCGCGAACCTCCGATTTTCGGTTCGCGAACTTCCGCGGAAGGTTCGGTTTGCGGAAAAGTTTGCGAACCGCAATAGACTTCAATGGGGAGGCGAACTTTGAAAAATAGAAAAAATTATGCTGGCCACAAAAGTGATGGAAAAGATGTTTCAAGGGGTCTAACACCTGGAGGGGGGCATGGCGGAGTGGGATACATGCCAAAAGTCCCGGGGAAAAATCTGGATGTGACGCAAAGCAGCGTTTTAAGGGCAGAAATCACATTGAATGCTAAATTGCAGGCCTAACGTGCTTTCAAACATCTTGCATGTGTATACATCAATCAGGGAGTGTAATTTGAGTACTGCTTCACACTGACACACCAAACTCACTGTGTAACGCACCGCAAACAGCTGTTTGTGTAGTGACGGCCATGCTGGACTACTGCGCAACATGGCGAGATTGCTCTTCCTCACTCAGTGATGTCAGGTAATGTGTGGCTTCCTTCTCAACTTTCCATGGCATTGTTAAAAAGCTTACGTTTTGTTTTTAAATTACATTTTCTACTTGCTGTGTACTTGTTCAGTACCGCTACAATGAGAATCCTGTGGAGGCGGGCAAGTCTGCCATTGTGACCCCGGGTAATGGCCGGGGAATGAGGGGTTTAAATCCGGTGTGGAGCCTGAGCAACGGCTACCACTACACATCCAAGGAGGGCAGCGGGCAGGCATGCACGCCCGCCCGCCCGCCCCGAGGTAGTGACCAAAAATAACAATACAGGAGGAGGACTTTCGAGGCCCTGCTGTGTATTTGAAATGAATGTACTTAAAATCCTTTAACGAGAACCAGTTATGGCGGGCAAAGATGACACCACATTCCTTGCACGAGAATCATATGGAGGCGGGCAAGTCTGCCATTTGTGACCCCGGGTAATGGCCGGAGAATGAGGGATGGAATCCGGTGTGGAGCCTGAGAAACGGCTACCACTACACATCCAAGGAGGGCAGCAGGCAGGAATGCATGCCCGCCCCGAGGTAGTGACCAAAAATAACAATACAGGAGGCGGACTTTCGAGGCCCTGCTGTGTATTTGAAATGAATTAACTTTAAATCCTTTAACGGGAATCCGTTATGGAGGGCAAGTCTGCCATTGTCACCGCGGGGAATGAAGGTTGGATTCCGGCCCGAAGTGGGAGCCTGCTGAGACCCATGCTGTAGCTGCCCTGACCGTGCTTTGCAGACCAGGCATCTGTGGTCAGATGGACCCTTGAGCCAGCGGAAGACAAACCAAGTCGAAAGCATTTGCCAAGAATGTTTTACGGAGGGCAAGTTTTTTTGCCTTTTTTTTTTTAAATTTTTGAAAATGATAGATGGTTGTATTTTTAAATTGTTTGAAAGTTTAGATGGTTGTATTTTTAAATTATTTGAAAGTTTAGATGGTTGTATTTTTAAATTGTTTGAAAGTTTAGATGGTTGTTGTATTTTTAAATTGTTTGAAAGTTTAGATGGTTGTTGTATTTTTAAATTGTTTGAAAGTTTAGATGGTTGTTGTATTTTTAAATTGTTTAAAAGTGTATCCATTCTTCCTCCCCCCAGCCACGAACAATACCATGGGAACGTGGAGCAGCAGAAGCCCCCTGTGACGGCTGCCGCGGTTGTTCTCCGCGGCTTGTCTTTTGAGGGGTGCTGCTTTTCCTCAGGTGTTCTTGCCATAGCTGTTTGTGCCTTCTCTCCAGGTGCCTTCATAAAGCACTTGCCCCTACGTGACAGTTGGCCTTTCCACGGCTCAATTTTTGCTGGCAGAGACAACAGATGGCTTTGCTCCGATCTGAGACACACACGTTAAAAAATTTCCAAACCGCTGAACCCCCCTGGGCTGATGGCGCTACGGTGGCATCAGCAGCTGACGTTGAAGGGCATGTTGGCTGTCTGGCCATAGCGGGCGATACATGGCGCCGGACACTGCCCCCAGCTGTTTCTGAGGACGAGCTCCCTCTGCTTCTATCATGGAGTCGTCTCCTCCTACTCCTCTCTGACTCCTCCTCTGAACTGTCCCCCTGGTCATCTCTTCTACCGGGAACATATGTGGTATCCGTATAATCGTCATCCTAATCCTCCTGGCCAGCTGCGCTTTCCTCAGACACCTCCTCAAGTGCACCAACTTCAGGTGGTCCACCATCATCCCCATCCACACACGTTACGTCCATACTATCGCCACCTAACTCAGACGTATGAGGTGATGTACCTGCGCCTTCTTGTTGTTGTTGCAGTAGTGGCTGGAAATCAGTGATTTCACCACCACCACCAAATAACTCCTGCGAAGTGTCAAATGCAGTGGATGTGGTGCTTGTTGTAGCACTGGTCGCTGCGGGAGATGAGGTGTTCTGTGTTAAATACTCAATCACCTCCTCACGATTTTGGGAAGTGATGGCACGTGCCTTCTTCTGAGCACTGTATTTTGGGGCAAGTCCGCACGAAATCACAGCAACACCACCTCGCACAGCCACAGACCTGCCGGTGCCTGGTGGCCTTCCTCTGGGTCTGCCTCTACCTCTTCCTCTACCTGGTTTGTCCATTTTGTCCATCTCTGGGGTATGCTAGCTATATGCAGTGAGGTGGGTTCTCACTCAACACAACAGGTAGTTAGATGCAGTGAGCTGGGTTCACTCAACACAACGCTAGGTATATGCAGTGATGAGGTGAGTTAAGTAAACACAACAGGTACTGTGGTATATGCAGTACTGGGTAGTACAATGTGCAGCTCGCTATCACACACACAGGTAGTCACTGAATGTGCTGGGCTGCTGGCAGTGGCACACACCATATCAATTAGCAAGGCTGTGCATGCAACAAAAGTGTCAGTTTGACACACAGAAAAAAAAATGTACAGGTTGAGCTCTGAAAAGAGCTGTTGCTGGGTGCTTTAAAAGCAATAATAATCAGTCAGGAGCAAGCAAAGCAGCCTAGAACCTAACTAATCTGTCCCTAGGAGAAAAAGTCTGCAGCAGCTGTCCCTTTCCTCTCTCTAGCAGGCACACGAGTGAGGCTAATGGCCGCCGGACCCTGCCTTATATAAGGGGGGGTGGGGCTCCAGGGCTTAGTGTAGCCTGAATGGCTACAATGTGCCTGCTGACTGTGATGCAGAGGGTCAAAGTTGACCCTCATAGTGCATTATGGGGCGAAACGAACTTCCGTAAAAGTTCGCCTGGTGCAGGCGACCGCGAACCCCCTAAGTTTGCCTGGAACCGTTCGCCGGCGAACCGTTCGCTACATCTCTAATTGGCAGCAGATATCCCCACAAAATGCAATTAGATTGGCGGCAGATATCCCCACAAAATGCAATTAGATTGGCGGCAGATATCCCCACAAAATGCAATTAGATTGGCGGCAGATATCCCCACAAAATGCAATTAGATTGGCGGCAGATTTCCCTACAAAATGCAATTAGATTGGCGGCAGATATCCCCAGAAAATGCAATTAGATTGGCAGCAGATTTCCCCACAAAGGCAGGTCCCCAGTTAGTGGGGGCCCCAGAGCTGAGAAGGAGGGGGGCACAGCGCAGGAAGGGGGGAAATTGTGCACAGAGCAGCGGGGAGGGGAGAAGCCTCCCCCCTCCCTCACCTAGGGGCCCCCCTTCCACGCTCCCACCCCCTCCAAAATTGTAGCCAGTCAGCGGCAGCGAGCGAGGAATAGCTTACCTGCATCAAAGTGATAGCGCTGCGTGCCGCTGGGCTGAGCTGGTCTCCGTCTCCTGCACTGACCAATCACGCTCTCACAGGAAGTACTGCGAGAGCGTGATTGGTCAGTGCAGGGGACGGAAACCAGCCCAGCCCAGTGGCACGCAGCGCTATCACTATGATGCAGGTAAGCTATTCCCCGCTCGCTGCCGCTGACTGGCTGCAATTTTGATGAGAGGCGGAGCGCAGAAGGGGGGCCCCTAGGTGAGGGAAGGGGGGAGGCTTCCGACCCTCCCCGCTGCTCTGTCCACAATTTCCCCCCTTCCTGTGCTGTGCCCCCCTCCTTCTCAGCTTCTCAGGAGGGGGGCTGGCCGGGGCCCACCGATAGGACCATCGGCACTTTGGCGGCTCAGTACGAGCCTGTGCGCACAACTGCGTTAGTGGGCTCAGGCCCTTATAAAGCAGTGTTGAACTGGAAACTATGCGTACGTATTACGGTGCATGAGTTGGGCTCCGGGTTGTGCCGCTACTAGTAGAAATACTGGTAATTTACATTACCAATATTGAACTATGCACTTACCCGAAACCCATTCTCTCTTGAACCCTCCCCCTTGTAGTACCTAATGGCTAGTACACACGAGTGACTCTTGTCTCTCAGAGACGAGAGACGACAAAAAAAAAAAAAAAGGCAGCGACAGTTCGTCGCCAGGTCCCTCTGTGCAACAGCCGTACACACGGCGCACAGAGGGACAGAGATGCGGCGGAAGCTGTCGCCGAAGGTTCCTCCCCCCCACCGGAAGCTCCATACATTGTGTATGGGGTTGCTGTCGCTAGTCCGCATACACACGCGGTACGCGTGGCGGACTAGCGACAGTTGCGGCGACAGCTGTTGCCACCGATTGGCCGCGCCAATTGCCTGGCGACAGCTCAGAGTAGCGACGGTTCGGGGTGCGCGCACCTGTCGCCACAACACGCGGGTGCCACGTGGTTGCGGCAACAGTTGTAGCCCGTGTGTATGAGGCTTAAAACTAACCCCTCTCCCAATACTGCCCCCCCTTCCCTTCCAAGCACCTAACACTTACCTCCTCCATGCCAAAAGGACCACTATTGTAGCCAATCATCTACAAAACAGTTGATGGCCTTCTTTGTTCCTTCCCTACCTAATATCCGATCAGCTACTTCTGTAACAAATATTCCTAATGTAGGCCAATTTGGAGAGGAACCAATTAAAGTGAACCCGAGCTGAGAGTGATATGGTGTCTGGCATATTTATTTCCTTTTAAACAATATCAGTTGCCTGGCAGCCCCGCTAGTCTATTTGGCTACAGTAGTGTTTAAATTACACCAGAAATAAGCATGCAGCTACTTTTGTTAGTTCTGACAATAATGTCAGAAACACCTGATCTGCTGCATGCTTGTTCAGGGTCTATGGCTAAAAGCATTAGAGGCAAAGGATCAGCAGGACAACCGACAACTGGTATTGCTTAAAGGACTTACGAGGCCAAATGACCAAAAAAAGTGAATTACCTGCATCATCTTTTAAGGCACGGAGGACGCCGTCCGCGCCCTCCGTGCCGATCCGCCGAGTCCCCCCGCTCATTAGCCCCCCGGGCCGGCTCCCGACCCCAAGGCGGGGCTCTCCTGCCTCTCCTAAAATGGCCGCTTGATCTGGCTGCGGCTGCGCAGCTCCAGGGCCAACCCCCGATCCACGCTACAGTAGGGGGGACCCAGCAGATCGGCACGGAGGGCGCGGACGGCGTCCTCGGTGCCTTAAAAGATGATGCAGGTAATTAACTTTTTTTGGTCATTTCGCCTCGTAAGTCCTTTAAAGGAAAGAAATGTGGCAGCCTCCAATCACTCTCAGGGCTCGTTCCCACTGTTGCGACGCGATTTCGGCCGCATTCCGACGCTTGTAAAAACGCATGCGGATGCGTTTCCACATGCGTTTTTACCCGCGATTTCGCATGCGATTTCGCATGGCAGGGTGCCATGCGAAATTAACCATGACACTGCCAGGGCAAAATAAAATTGAAAAAGGTGCGAAATCGCGGGTAAAAACGCATGTAACAAACGCATGCGTTTTTACTATTAAATACATTAGCGGCGATTCGCACGGATTCCCGACGCAGGCGAAATCGTTGGCTCTTTTGTGCGTTTTTTTCACGCTGAAAAAAACGCACCTCAACAACGCTACAGTGGAAACAGGCCCATCCACTTGCATTACATGTGCGGATCTGCATGCGTTGGACGCATGCAGATTCGCGATAGTGGAAACGAGCCCTCACCTCGGGTTCACTTACTCTATTTGCATATATGTGTAGGTGGGAGGAAGCCAGAGTGCCTAGAGGAAATTCATGCAAACACACGGAGAACATACAACCTCCATGCAGATAGAGCTGGTGGCTCCACAGACACATTAAAGGGAACCTAAACTGAGAAGGATATGGATGTTTCCTTTTAAACAATACCAGTTGCCTGGCAGTCCTGCTGATCTAATTTGGCTGCAGTAGTAAGTGGACCACACACCTGAAACAAGCATGCAGCTAATCCAGTCTGACTTCAGTCAGAGCACCTGATCTGCATGCTTGTTGAGGGACTGTGGCTAAAAGTATTAGAGACACAGGACCAACAGGAGAGTTAGGCAACTGGTATTATTTTAAAAGGAAACATACATATCCTTCTCAGTTTAGGTTCCCTTTACATCCCGAGCAGTGGCATAGCTAAGGAGCTATGGGCTCTGGTGCAAGTTTTACATTGGGGCCCCCCAAAAAATTCTATACATAACAATTGATACGGCGCACCAAAACCTGCCAAGGACACCACAGTGTCAGAGGTGCAAGAAGGGGATGGGTATTTGGAGATGTACAGAGGCGCCAGTAGAATAAAATTTGATAAAACGTTTGGGAGGCGGTGGTGGACCAACCAACCCAAAACAGACACAATGCAGTAGATTGAGGTAGAAACCATTTATTTACATACTCCTAGGACAAATGGCAACACGTTTTGCAGGCACAAACCCGCTTCCTCAGGCAATAGACAACAAGAGTATCACACAGCTAGGGGTCCAATCTGAGCTTGGCACCTCTGGAGTAGAAGCAGCACTGGACTGTTGCTCAGTGGTCCAAGGTACTTTTTTCGGATTAAAGCAACTTTTACATGTCATTCGGAAATCAAGGTGCCAGAGTCTGGAGGAAGACTGGGGAGAGGGAAATGCCAAAATGCCTGAAGTCTAGTGTCATGTACCCACAGTCAGTGATAGTCTGGGGTGCCATGTCAGCTGCTGGTGTTGGTCCATTGTGTTTTATCAAGGGCAGGGTCAATGCAGCTAGCTATCAGGAGATTTTGGAGCACTTCATGCTTCCATCTGCTGAAAAGCTTTATGGAGATGAAGATTTCATTTTTCAGCACGACCTGGCACCTGCTCACAGTGCCAAAACCACTGGTAAATGGTTTAAATGGTTTACTGACCATGGTATTACTGTGGTCAATTGGCCTGCCAACTCTCCTGACCTGAACCACATAGAGAATCTGTGGGATATTGTGAAGAGAAAGTTGAGAGATGCAAGACCCAACACTCTGGATGAGCTTAAGGCCGCTATCGAAGCATCCTGGGCACCGGCGTACCTACCGGGGATGCGACCCCCTCAGCCGCAGGGGGGCCCGGGGCTGCTCTGGGGCCCGCTCACTGTGCGTGGGGGGAGCGCTGCTCTGGACCCCCCAGCAAGGTGCTCAACTGGCCGCAGCGTCTAATAGACGCTGCGCCAGTTCATTCCCCGCAGCCCCGCTCCAGTAGCCTGCATAGTCTCCGGCAGGCAGAGCAGGGCTACGGCAAGATGGCCGCCGAAGAAGCCCTGCACTGGAGACTATTTGTGTCTCTAGTACAGGGCTTCGGCAGCCATCTTGCCGTAGCCCTGCACTCTGCCTGTCAGCGCGGGAGATGTGCTGCAGGAGGACTCGGGGAGCTGCGAGCCAGATGCCGGGAGAGGAGAAGACTTCTGTCAGGTAAGTGAATTGTTTTTTTTTCACAGGTGCATTTTTTTTTCTAGTGTCTGCTGCCTACAATGTGATTTTCTGGTGACTGCTGCCCACATTACGATTTTCTGGTCACTGCTGCCCACATTACGATATTCTGGTAACTGCTGCCCACATTAGGATTTTCAGGTGTCTGCTGCCCACATTACGATTTTCAGGTGTCTGCTGCCCACATTACGATTTTCAGGTGTCTGCTGCACACATTGCGATTTTCAGGTGTCTGCTGCCCACATTACGATTTTCAGGTGTCTGCTGCACACATTGCGATTTTCAGGTCCCTGCTGCCCACATTACGATTTTCAGGTGTCTGCTGCCCACATTGCGATTTTCTGGTGTCTGCTGCCCACATTGCGATTTTCAGGTGCCTGCTGCCCACATTAGGATTTTCAGGTGTCTGCTGCCCACATTGCGATTTTCAGGTGTCTGCTGCCCACATTACGATTTTCAGGTGTCTGCTGCCCACATTGCGATTTTCAGGTGTCTGCTGCCCACATTGCGATTTTCAGGTGTCTGCTGCCCACATTACGTTTTTCAGGTGTCTGCTGCCCACATTGCGATTTTCAGGTGTCTGCTGCCCACATTACGATTTTCAGGTGTCTGCTGCACACATTGCGATTTTCAGGTGTCTGCTGCCCACATTACGATTTTCAGGTGTCTGCTGCCCACATTACAATTTTCAGGTGTCTGCTGCACACATTGCGATTTTCAGGTGCCTGCTGCCCACATTACGTTTTTCAGGTGTCTGCTGCCCACATTGCGATTTTCTGGTCACTGCTGCCCACATTGCGATTTTCAGGTGCCTGCTGCCCACATTACGATTTTCAGGTGTCTGCTGCACACATTGCGATTTTCTGGTGTCTGCTGCCCACATTACGATTTTCAGGTGGCTGCTGCCCACATTGCGATTTTCTGGTGTCTGCTGCCCACATTGCGATTTTCAGGTGTCTGCTGCCCACATTGCGATTTTCTGGTGTCTGCTGCCCACATTACGATTTTCTGGTGTATGCTGCCCACATTAGGATTTTCTGGTGACTGCTGCCCACATTGCGATTTTCTGGTGTCTGCTGCCCACATTACGATTTTCTGGTGACTGCTGCCCACATTGCGATTTTCAGGTGTCTGCTGCACACATTGCGATTTTCAGGTGTCTGCTGCACACATTGCGATTTTCAGGTGTCTGCTGCACACATTGCGATTTTCAGGTGTCTGCTGCCCACATTACGATTTTCAGGTGTCTGCTGCCCACATTACGATTTTCAGGTGTCTGCTGCCCACATTGCGATTTTCAGGTGCCTGCTGCCCACATTACGATTTTCAGGTGTCTGCTGCCCACATTGCGATTTTCTGGTGTCTGCTGCCCACATTGCGATTTTCAGGTGCCTGGCACCCACATTAGGATTTTCAGGTGTCTGCTGCCCACACTGGAACATGGGCGTGGTCATGATGAGTCATTGGGCAGACTTAAAAAAAAAACCACAAAGTAAGTAGCGGTGTTATTTGCAGAGATTAGGTCTGACCAGATACATTTTAGATAAAATAATCAAGTAGTTACATGCCTCATGATAATCATCAAGTAGTCAAATGGCAGCAGATTTTCCGACAAAATGCAATCAGATTGGCGGCAGATATCCCCACAAAATGCAATTAGATTGGCGGCAGATTTCCCCACAAAATGCAATTAGATTGGCAGCAGATATCCCCACAAAATGCAATCAAATTAGCGGCAGATTTCCCAACAAAATACAATCAGATTGGCGGCAGATATCCCGACAAAATGCAATCAGATTGGCAGTAGAGATGTCGCGAACCTCCGATTTTCGGTTCGCGAACTTCCGCGGAAGGTTCGGTTTGCGGAAAAGTTTGGGAACCGCAATAGACTTCAATGGGGAGGCGAACTTTGAAAAATAGAAAAAATTATGCTGGCCACAAAAGTGATGGAAAAGATGTTTCAAGGGGTCTAACACCTGGAGGGGGGCATGGCGGAGTGGGATACATGCCAAAAGTCCCGGGGAAAAATCTGGATGTGACGCAAAGCAGCGTTTTAAGGGCAGAAATCACATTGAATGCTAAATTGCAGGCCTAACGTGCTTTCAAACATCTTGCATGTGTATACATCAATCAGGGAGTGTAATTTGAGTACTGCTTCACACTGACACACCAAACTCACTGTGTAACGCACCGCAAACAGCTGTTTGTGTAGTGACGGCCATGCTGGACTACTGCGCAACATGGCGAGATTGCTCTTCCTCACTCAGTGATGTCAGGTAATGTGTGGCTTCCTTCTCAACTTTCCATGGCATTGTTAAAAAGCTTACGTTTTGTTTTTAAATTACATTTTCTACTTGCTGTGTACTTGTTCAGTACCGCTACAATGAGAATCCTGTGGAGGCGGGCAAGTCTGCCATTGTGACCCCGGGTAATGGCCGGGGAATGAGGGGTTTAAATCCGGTGTGGAGCCTGAGCAACGGCTACCACTACACATCCAAGGAGGGCAGCGGGCAGGCATGCACGCCCGCCCGCCCCGAGGTAGTGACCAAAAATAACAATACAGGAGGAGGACTTTCGAGGCCCTGCTGTGTATTTGAAATGAATGTACTTAAAATCCTTTAACGAGAACCAGTTATGGCGGGCAAAGATGACACCACATTCCTTGCACGAGAATCATATGGAGGCGGGCAAGTCTGCCATTTGTGACCCCGGGTAATGGCCGGAGAATGAGGGATGGAATCCGGTGTGGAGCCTGAGAAACGGCTACCACTACACATCCAAGGAGGGCAGCAGGCAGGAATGCATGCCCGCCCCGAGGTAGTGACCAAAAATAACAATACAGGAGGCGGACTTTCGAGGCCCTGCTGTGTATTTGAAATGAATTAACTTTAAATCCTTTAACGGGAATCCGTTATGGAGGGCAAGTCTGCCATTGTCACCGCGGGGAATGAAGGTTGGATTCCGGCCCGAAGTGGGAGCCTGCTGAGACCCATGCTGTAGCTGCCCTGACCGTGCTTTGCAGACCAGGCATCTGTGGTCAGATGGACCCTTGAGCCAGCGGAAGACAAACCAAGTCGAAAGCATTTGCCAAGAATGTTTTACGGAGGGCAAGTTTTTTTGCCTTTTTTTTTTTAAATTTTTGAAAATGATAGATGGTTGTATTTTTAAATTGTTTGAAAGTTTAGATGGTTGTATTTTTAAATTGTTTGAAAGTTTAGATGGTTGTATTTTTAAATTGTTTGAAAGTTTAGATGGTTGTTGTATTTTTAAATTGTTTGAAAGTTTAGATGGTTGTTGTATTTTTAAATTGTTTGAAAGTTTAGATGGTTGTTGTATTTTTAAATTGTTTAAAAGTGTATCCATTCTTCCTCCCCCCAGCCACGAACAATACCATGGGAACGTGGAGCAGCAGAAGCCCCCTGTGACGGCTGCCGCGGTTGTTCTCCGCGGCTTGTCTTTTGAGGGGTGCTGCTTTTCCTCAGGTGTTCTTGCCATAGCTGTTTGTGCCTTCTCTCCAGGTGCCTTCATAAAGCACTTGCCCCTACGTGACAGTTGGCCTTTCCACGGCTCAATTTTTGCTGGCAGAGACAACAGATGGCTTTGCTCCGATCTGAGACACACACGTTAAAAAATTTCCAAACCGCTGAACCCCCCTGGGCTGATGGCGCTACGGTGGCATCAGCAGCTGACGTTGAAGGGCATGTTGGCTGTCTGGCCATAGCGGGCGATACATGGCGCCGGACACTGCCCCCAGCTGTTTCTGAGGACGAGCTCCCTCTGCTTCTATCATGGAGTCGTCTCCTCCTACTCCTCTCTGACTCCTCCTCTGAACTGTCCCCCTGGTCATCTCTTCTACCGGGAACATATGTGGTATCCGTATAATCGTCATCATAATCCTCCTGGCCAGCTGCGCTTTCCTCAGACACCTCCTCAAGTGCACCAACTTCAGGTGGTCCACCATCATCCCCATCCACACACGTTACGTCCATACTATCGCCACCTAACTCAGACGTATGAGGTGATGTACCTGCGCCTTCTTGTTGTTGTTGCAGTAGTGGCTGGAAATCAGTGATTTCACCACCACCACCAAATAACTCCTGCGAAGTGTCAAATGCAGTGGATGTGGTGCTTGTTGTAGCACTGGTCGCTGCGGGAGATGAGGTGTTCTGTGTTAAATACTCAATCACCTCCTCACGATTTTGGGAAGTGATGGCACGTGCCTTCTTCTGAGCACTGTATTTTGGGGCAAGTCCGCACGAAATCACAGCAACACCACCTCGCACAGCCACAGACCTGCCGGTGCCTGGTGGCCTTCCTCTGGGTCTGCCTCTACCTCTTCCTCTACCTGGTTTGTCCATTTTGTCCATCTCGGGGGTATGCTAGCTATATGCAGTGAGGTGGGTTCTCACTCAACACAACAGGTAGTTAGATGCAGTGAGCTGGGTTCACTTAACACAACGCTAGGTATATGCAGTGATGAGGTGAGTTAAGTAAACACAACAGGTACTGTGGTATATGCAGTACTGGGTAGTACAATGTGCAGCTCGCTATCACACACACAGGTAGTCACTGAATGTGCTGGGCTGCTGGCAGTGGCACACACCATATCAATTAGCAAGGCTGTGCATGCAACAAAAGTGTCAGTTTGACACACAGAAAAAAAAATGTACAGGTTGAGCTCTGAAAAGAGCTGTTGTGCTGAAAAGAGCTGGGTGCTTTAAAAGCAATAATAATCAGTCAGGAGCAAGCAAAGCAGCCTAGAACCTAACTAATCTGTCCCTAGGAGAAAAAGTCTGCAGCAGCTGTCCCTTTCCTCTCTCTAGCAGGCACACGAGTGAGGCTAATGGCCGCCGGACCCTGCCTTATATAAGGGGGGGTGGGGCTCCAGGGCTTAGTGTAGCCTGAATGGCTACAATGTGCCTGCTGACTGTGATGCAGAGGGTCAAAGTTGACCCTCATAGTGCATTATGGGGCGAAACGAACTTCCGTAAAAGTTCGCCTGGTGCAGGCGACCGCGAACCCCCTAAGTTTGCCTGGAACCGTTCGCCGGCGAACCGTTCGCTACATCTCTAATTGGCAGCAGATATCCCCACAAAATGCAATTAGATTGGCGGCAGATATCCCCACAAAATGCAATTAGATTGGCGGCAGATATCCCCACAAAATGCAATTAGATTGGCGACAGATTTCCCAACAAAATACAATCAGATTGGCGGCAGATATCCCCACAAAATGCAATTAGATTGGCGGCAGATATCCCCACAAAATGCAATTAGATTGGCGGCAGATTTCCCTACAAAATGCAATTAGATTGGCGGCAGATATCCCCAGAAAATGCAATTAGATTGGCAGCAGATTTCCCCACAAAGGCAGGTCCCCAGTTAGTGGGGGCCCCAGAGCTGAGAAGGAGGGGGGCACAGCGCAGGAAGGGGGGAAATTGTGCACAGAGCAGCGGGGAGGGGAGAAGCCTCCCCCCTCCCTCACCTAGGGGCCCCCCTTCCACGCTCCCACCCCCTCCAAAATTGTAGCCAGTCAGCGGCAGCGAGCGAGGAATAGCTTACCTGCATCAAAGTGATAGCGCTGCGTGCCGCTGGGCTGAGCTGGTCTCCGTCTCCTGCACTGACCAATCACGCTCTCACAGGAAGTACTGCGAGAGCGTGATTGGTCAGTGCAGGGGACGGAAACCAGCCCAGCCCAGTGGCACGCAGCGCTATCACTATGATGCAGGTAAGCTATTCCCCGCTCGCTGCCGCTGACTGGCTGCAATTTTGATGAGAGGCGGAGCGCAGAAGGGGGGCCCCTAGGTGAGGGAAGGGGGGAGGCTTCTGACCCTCCCCGCTGCTCTGTCCACAATTTCCCCCCTTCCTGTGCTGTGCCCCCCTCCTTCTCAGCTTCTCAGGAGGGGGGCTGGCCGGGGCCCACCGATAGGACCATCGGCACTTTGGCGGCTCAGTACGAGCCTGTGCGCACAACTGCGTTAGTGGGCTCAGGCCCTTATAAAGCAGTGTTGAACTGGAAACTATGCGTACGTATTACGGTGCATGAGTTGGGCTCCGGGTTGTGCCGCTACTAGTAGAAATACTGGTAATTTACATTACCAATATTGAACTATGCACTTACCCGAAACCCATTCTCTCTTGAACCCTCCCCCTTGTAGTACCTAATGGCTAGTACACACGAGTGACTCTTGTCTCTCAGAGACGAGAGACGACAAAAAAAAAAAAAAAGGCAGCGACAGTTCGTCGCCAGGTCCCTCTGTGCAACAGCCGTACACACGGCGCGCAGAGGGACAGAGATGCGGCGGAAGCTGTCGCCGAAGGTTCCTCCCCCCCACCGGAAGCTCCATACATTGTGTATGGGGTTGCTGTCGCTAGTCCGCATACACACGCGGTACGCGTGGCGGACTAGCGACAGTTGCGGCGACAGCTGTTGCCACCGATTGGCCGCGCCAATTGCCTGGCGACAGCTCAGAGTAGCGACGGTTCGGGGTGCGCGCACCTGTCGCCACAACACGCGGGTGCCACGTGGTTGCGGCAACAGTTGTAGCCCGTGTGTATGAGGCTTAAAACTTACCCCTCTCCCAATACTGCCCCCCCTTCCCTTCCAAGCACCTAACACTTACCTCCTCCATGCCAAAAGGACCACTATTGTAGCCAATCATCTACAAAACAGTTGATGGCCTTCTTTGTTCCTTCCCTACCTAATATCCGATCAGCTACTTCTGTAACAAATATTCCTAATGTAGGCCAATTTGGAGAGGAACCAATTAAAGTGAACCCGAGCTGAGAGTGATATGGTGTCTGGCATATTTATTTCCTTTTAAACAATATCAGTTGCCTGGCAGCCCCGCTAGTCTATTTGGCTACAGTAGTGTTTAAATTACACCAGAAATAAGCATGCAGCTACTTTTGTTAGTTCTGACAATAATGTCAGAAACACCTGATCTGCTGCATGCTTGTTCAGGGTCTATGGCTAAAAGCATTAGAGGCAAAGGATCAGCAGGACAACCGACAACTGGTATTGCTTAAAGGACTTACGAGGCCAAATGACCAAAAAAAGTGAATTACCTGCATCATCTTTTAAGGCACGGAGGACGCCGTCCGCGCCCTCCGTGCCGATCCGCCGAGTCCCCCCGCTCATTAGCCCCCCGGGCCGGCTCCCGACCCCAAGGCGGGGCTCTCCTGCCTCTCCTAAAATGGCCGCTTGATCTGGCTGCGGCTGCGCAGCTCCAGGGCCAACCCCCGATCCACCCTACAGTAGGGGGGACCCAGCAGATCGGCACGGAGGGCGCGGACGGCGTCCTCGGTGCCTTAAAAGATGATGCAGGTAATTAACTTTTTTTGGTCATTTCGCCTCGTAAGTCCTTTAAAGGAAAGAAATGTGGCAGCCTCCAATCACTCTCAGGGCTCGTTCCCACTGTTGCGACGCGATTTCGGCCGCATTCCGACGCTTGTAAAAACGCATGCGGATGCGTTTCCACATGCGTTTTTACCCGCGATTTCGCATGCGATTTCGCATGGCAGGGTGCCATGCGAAATTAACCATGACACTGCCAGGGCAAAATAAAATTGAAAAAGGTGCGAAATCGCGGGTAAAAACGCATGTAACAAACGCATGCGTTTTTACTATTAAATACATTAGCGGCGATTCGCACGGATTCCCGACGCAGGCGAAATCGTTGGCTCTTTTGTGCGTTTTTTTCACGCTGAAAAAAACGCACCTCAACAACGCTACAGTGGAAACAGGCCCATCCACTTGCATTACATGTGCGGATCTGCATGCGTTGGACGCATGCAGATTCGCGATAGTGGAAACGAGCCCTCACCTCGGGTTCACTTACTCTATTTGCATATATGTGTAGGTGGGAGGAAGCCAGAGTGCCTAGAGGAAATTCATGCAAACACACGGAGAACATACAACCTCCATGCAGATAGAGCTGGTGGCTCCACAGACACATTAAAGGGAACCTAAACTGAGAAGGATATGGATGTTTCCTTTTAAACAATACCAGTTGCCTGGCAGTCCTGCTGATCTAATTTGGCTGCAGTAGTAAGTGGACCACACACCTGAAACAAGCATGCAGCTAATCCAGTCTGACTTCAGTCAGAGCACCTGATCTGCATGCTTGTTGAGGGACTGTGGCTAAAAGTATTAGAGACACAGGACCAACAGGAGAGTTAGGCAACTGGTATTATTTTAAAAGGAAACATACATATCCTTCTCAGTTTAGGTTCCCTTTACATCCCGAGCAGTGGCATAGCTAAGGAGCTATGGGCTCTGGTGCAAGTTTTACATTGGGGCCCCCCAAAAAATTCTATACATAACAATTGATACGGCGCACCAAAACCTGCCAAGGACACCACAGTGTCAGAGGTGCAAGAAGGGGATGGGTATTTGGAGATGTACAGAGGCGCCAGTAGAATAAAATTTGATAAAACGTTTGGGAGGCGGTGGTGGACCAACCAACCCAAAACAGACACAATGCAGTAGATTGAGGTAGAAACCATTTATTTACATACTCCTAGGACAAATGGCAACACGTTTTGCAGGCACAAACCTGCTTCCTCAGGCAATAGACAACAAGAGTATCACACAGCTAGGGGTCCAATCTGAGCTTGGCACCTCTGGAGTAGAAGCAGCACTGGACTGTTGCTCAGTGGTCCAAGGTACTTTTTTCGGATTAAAGCAACTTTTACATGTCATTCGGAAATCAAGGTGCCAGAGTCTGGAGGAAGACTGGGGAGAGGGAAATGCCAAAATGCCTGAAGTCTAGTGTCATGTACCCACAGTCAGTGATAGTCTGGGGTGCCATGTCAGCTGCTGGTGTTGGTCCATTGTGTTTTATCAAGGGCAGGGTCAATGCAGCTAGCTATCAGGAGATTTTGGAGCACTTCATGCTTCCATCTGCTGAAAAGCTTTATGGAGATGAAGATTTCATTTTTCAGCACGACCTGGCACCTGCTCACAGTGCCAAAACCACTGGTAAATGGTTTAAATGGTTTACTGACCATGGTATTACTGTGGTCAATTGGCCTGCCAACTCTCCTGACCTGAACCACATAGAGAATCTGTGGGATATTGTGAAGAGAAAGTTGAGAGATGCAAGACCCAACACTCTGAATGAGCTTAAGGCCGCTATCGAAGCATCCTGGGCACCGGCGTACCTACCGGGGATGCGACCCCCTCAGCCGCAGGGGGGCCCGGGGCTGCTCTGGGGCCCGCTCACTGTGCGTGGGGGGAGCGCTGCTCTGGACCCCCCAGCAAGGTGCTCAACTGGCCGCAGCGTCTAATAGACGCTGCGCCAGTTCATTCCCCGCAGCCCCGCTCCAGTAGCCTGCATAGTCTCCGGCAGGCAGAGCAGGGCTACGGCAAGATGGCCGCCGAAGAAGCCCTGCACTGGAGACTATTTGTGTCTCTAGTACAGGGCTTCGGCAGCCATCTTGCCGTAGCCCTGCACTCTGCCTGTCAGCGCGGGAGATGTGCTGCAGGAGGACTCGGGGAGCTGCGAGCCAGATGCCGGGAGAGGAGAAGACTTCTGTCAGGTAAGTGAATTGTTTTTTTTTCACAGGTGCATTTTTTTTTCTAGTGTCTGCTGCCTACAATGTGATTTTCTGGTGACTGCTGCCCACATTACGATTTTCTGGTCACTGCTGCCCACATTACGATATTCTGGTAACTGCTGCCCACATTAGGATTTTCAGGTGTCTGCTGCCCACATTACGATTTTCAGGTGTCTGCTGCCCACATTACGATTTTCAGGTGTCTGCTGCACACATTGCGATTTTCAGGTGTCTGCTGCCCACATTACGATTTTCAGGTGTCTGCTGCACACATTGCGATTTTCAGGTGCCTGCTGCCCACATTACGATTTTCAGGTGTCTGCTGCCCACATTGCGATTTTCTGGTGTCTGCTGCCCACATTGCGATTTTCAGGTGCCTGCTGCCCACATTAGGATTTTCAGGTGTCTGCTGCCCACATTGCGATTTTCAGGTGTCTGCTGCCCACATTACGATTTTCAGGTGTCTGCTGCCCACATTGCGATTTTCAGGTGTCTGCTGCCCACATTGCGATTTTCAGGTGTCTGCTGCCCACATTACGTTTTTCAGGTGTCTGCTGCCCACATTGCGATTTTCAGGTGTCTGCTGCCCACATTACGATTTTCAGGTGTCTGCTGCACACATTGCGATTTTCAGGTGTCTGCTGCCCACATTACGATTTTCAGGTGTCTGCTGCCCACATTACAATTTTCAGGTGTCTGCTGCACACATTGCGATTTTCAGGTGCCTGCTGCCCACATTACGTTTTTCAGGTGTCTGCTGCCCACATTGCGATTTTCTGGTCACTGCTGCCCACATTGCGATTTTCAGGTGCCTGCTGCCCACATTACGATTTTCAGGTGTCTGCTGCACACATTGCGATTTTCTGGTGTCTGCTGCCCACATTACGATTTTCAGGTGGCTGCTGCCCACATTGCGATTTTCTGGTGTCTGCTGCCCACATTGCGATTTTCAGGTGTCTGCTGCCCACATTGCGATTTTCTGGTGTCTGCTGCCCACATTACGATTTTCTGGTGTATGCTGCCCACATTAGGATTTTCTGGTGACTGCTGCCCACATTGCGATTTTCTGGTGTCTCCTGCCCACATTACGATTTTCTGGTGACTGCTGCCCACATTGCGATTTTCAGGTGTCTGCTGCACACATTGCGATTTTCAGGTGTCTGCTGCACACATTGCGATTTTCAGGTGTCTGCTGCCCACATTACGATTTTCAGGTGTCTGCTGCCCACATTACGATTTTCAGGTGTCTGCTGCCCACATTGCGATTTTTAGGTGCCTGCTGCCCACATTACGATTTTCAGGTGTCTGCTGCCCACATTGCGATTTTCTGGTGTCTGCTGCCCACATTGCGATTTTCAGGTGCCTGGCACCCACATTAGGATTTTCAGGTGTCTGCTGCCCACATTACGATTTTCTGGTCACTGCTGCCCACATTGCGATTTTCTGGTGACTGCTGCCCACATTGCGATTTTCTGGTGACTGCTGCCCACATTACGATTTTCAGGTGTCTGCTGCACACATTGCGATTTTCTGGTGTCTGCTGCCCACATTACGATTTTCAGGTGTCTGCTGCCCACATTACGATTTTCAGGTGTCTGCTGCCCACATTGCGATTTTCTGGTGTCTGCTGCCCACATTGCGATTTTCAGGTGTCTGCTGCCCACATTGCGATTTTCTGGTGTCTGCTGCCCACATTACGATTTTCTGGTGTATGCTGCCCACATTAGGATTTTCTGGTGACTGCTGCCCACATTGCGATTTTCTGGTGTCTGCTGCCCACATTACGATTTTCTGGTGACTGCTGCCCACATTGCGATTTTTCAGGTGTCTGCTGCACACATTGCGATTTTCAGGTGTCTGCTGCACACATTGCGATTTTCAGGTGTCTGCTGCCCACATTACGATTTTCAGGTGTCTGCTGCCCACATTACGATTTTCAGGTGTCTGCTGCACACATTGCGATTTTCAGGTGCCTGCTGCCCACATTACGATTTTCAGGTGTCTGCTGCCCACATTGCGATTTTCTGGTGTCTGCTGCCCACATTGCGATTTTCAGGTGCCTGCTGCCCACATTAGGATTTTCAGGTGTCTGCTGCCCACATTGCGATTTTCAGGTGTCTGCTGCCCACATTACGATTTTCAGGTGTCTGCTGCCCACATTGCGATTTTCAGGTGTCTGCTGCCCACATTACGATTTTCAGGTGTCTGCTGCCCACATTACGTTTTTCAGGTGTCTGCTGCCCACATTACGTTTTTCAGGTGTCTGCTGCCCACATTGCGATTTTCAGGTGTCTGCTGCCCACCTTGCGATTTTCAGGTGTCTGCTGCACACATTGCGATTTTCAGGTGTCTGCTGCCCACATTACGATTTTCAGGTGTCTGCTGCCCACATTACGATTTTCAGGTGTCTGCTGCACACATTGCGATTTTCAGGTGTCTGCTGCCCACATTACGATTTTCAGGTGTCTGCTGCCCACATTACGTTTTTCAGGTGTCTGCTGCCCACATTGCGATTTTCTGGTGTCTGCTGCCCACATTGCGATTTTCAGGTGCCTGCTGCCCACATTACGATTTTCAGGTGTCTGCTGCCCACATTGCGATTTTCAGGTGTCTGCTGCCCACATTGCGATTTTCTGGTGTCTGCTGCCCACATTACGATTTTCAGGTGTCTGCTGCCCACATTGCGATTTTCAGGTGTCTGCTGCCCACATTGCGATTTTCAGGTGTCTGCTGCCCACATTGCGATTTTCTGGTGTCTGCTGCCCACATTACGATTTTCTGGTGTATGCTGCCCACATTAGGATTTTCTGGTGACTGCTGCCCACATTGCGATTTTCTGGTGTCTGCTGCCCACATTACGATATTCTGGTGTATGCTGCCCACATTAGGATTTTCTGGTGACTGCTGCCCACATTGTGATTTTCTGGTGACTGCTGCCCACATTGCGATTTTCTGGTGACTGCTGCCCACATAAGGATTTTCTGGTGACTGCTGCCCACATAAGGATTTTCTGGTGACTGCTGCCCACATTAGGATTTTCTGGTGTGTGCTGCCCACATTATGATTTTCTGGTGACTGACTGCTGCCCACATTACGATTTTCTGGCCCACATTACGATTTTCTGTTGAACACTGCCCACGTTACGATTGTCTGGTGAATGCTGTCCATGTTACAATTTTCTGGTGAACGCTGCCCACATTACGATTTTCTGGTGAACTCTGCCCACATTACGATTTTCTGTCCCACATTACGATATTCTGGTGAACGCTGCCCACATTACGATTGTCTGGTGTATGCTGTCCATGTTACAATTTTCTGGTGACTGCTGCTCACGTTACGATTTTCTGGTGACTGGTGCCCACATTACGATTTTCTGGTGAACTCTGCCCACATTACGATTTTCTGGTGAACTCTGCCCACATTATGATTTTCTAAAGGCCCACATTACGATTTTATGGTGAACTCTGCCCACATTACGATTTTCTGGCCCACATTACGATTGTCTGGTAAAATGCTGCCCACTTTACAATTAATTTACAGTGAAACGCTGCCCCATTACGATTATTTGGCACCTATGGGGGGGCCCCATCCAAATATTCGCAGGGGGGCCCAGTGATTTCTAGTTACGCCCCTGATCCTGGGCCTCCATAACACCTGAGCAGTGTCACAGGCTGATTGCCTCCATGCCACGCCGCATTGAAGCAGCCATTTCTGCAAAAGGATTCCCGACCAAGTATTGAGTGCATAACTGAACATAAATATTGGAAGGTTGACTTTTTTTGTTTTGTTCTGTTCTGATGCTGTGAAACGGTTAAAGAAACACCAAGCCTTTTCAGTGCTGCTGAGTTGATTTTTAGTCTGGAGGTTCACTTTAACTTACCTGGTGCTTCTTGCAGTCCACTGCAATCATCCTGTGCCCATGCCATCCTTCTGCAACCCTCACCGGCGATGACCTCCTCAAAGCTGGCCGGGAATGGCCAGTCGGAGGCTACTGCGCATGTGTGGCCCTGAGCCCCGTGCCCCCTGATCGTGCACCCAGAGTTGGAGTGTTCTGGGCAGTAGCGGTTTTCCTGTACTGCACATGTGCAGAACACTGCCATGCACAGGCACGCGAGGAGGAGGTGCATGTCCAGCCAGCTTTATGGGGTCGCCGATGCTTGCGGGAGGATCACGGAAGGATAGCATAGTCAAAGGATGACTGCAGGGGGCTTCAAGAAGCACCAGGTAAGTTAAACTAAACTGCTTTATTTGTGATTTTAGATTTCCTTTAAGGCGGCTGTAAATGTCCATTTACAATCCTTACTGCTTTATACCTCTGCCAACGCTTTACTGAGGGTGGATAGGTTTCATCCGGCTCATGTTTCTCACAGCGTCCGTGCAGAGCAGGAACTGCACAGAGGAAAAAGGCTTTAAAATAGAAGCAGACAGATTGTTTACTCTTTTCAGAAAGACTGGTTATAAAACAAATATTTAGTGCTCCACTTGTCAGTTTTTCCTCAACCTCCTTGGCTCTCTGATTAGATCTGGGTTTTAGGGTCTAAAAGCACTGCAATTTTTCTTCTGCTTTTAGACGCTAAAATTCAGAACACATGCCAGAGACCCTCCTCCTCCATATCAGGCAGCGTCTGCAAATACAACCCTGGGATCCAGCGCTGCATTTTTTCCTTCTGTCCTCTCTGTGGCAAGATCGCCACCTGTTGTCACGTGACAGACGGCGATCTCACTGAAGGAATCAAGAGCCTCTGAGGTCACAAAGTAGATTGTAGGGATGCCACTCTGCTGCGCTCTCTGCAGTAACCCACCTGATGGTAACCCCAACTCAGGCTCAGGATTAGTAGGTAGGCAGCCAGGTATAGGTGCCCCCTGTATAGGTTAGCCAGGTATAGTTGCCGCAGTATAGGTAGCCAGATATAGGTGCCCTCATTATAGGTAGCCAATTATAGTTGCCCCCCATATAGGTTAGCCAGGTATAGGTGCCCCAGTATAGGTAGCCAGGTATAGTTGCTGCTGCGCTCTCTGCAGTAACCAGTCTGATGGAAGCCCTGACCCAGGCTCAAAATTAGTAGGTAGGCAGCCAAGTATAAGTGAACCCTGTATAGGTAGCCCGGTATAGGTTGCCCTAGTATAGATAGCCAAGTATAGTTGCCCACACTATAGGTAGCCAAGTATAGTTTCCCCCAGTATAGGTAGCCCGGTATAGTTGTGGCTCAGTATAGGTAGCCTGGTATAGTTGCCCCAGTATAGGTTCGCTAGGTAGGTTCCCCCAGTATAGGTAGCCAGCCTGTCCCCCTCCTCCCTTAGCGGCCGCCACTTAATTACCTTCTCAAGTCAGTGGCCCCTTCCTCCACCACTGTCCCCATCGCTAGAACTCGGATCATTGGTGACCCAGCCGCAGGCAGTGAAGAGACACAAGAGCGGTACCCCTGGTAACAGCAAATTTACAGGAAGTCTCTTCATTGCCTGTGGACGGGTCACTGCTGATCTGAGGTCTAGCGAGGGGCACCTGGGACTGTGGTGGAGGTGGGGGCCGGGGAGGGAAGGGGGCAGACGGGATGCCACCCCTTCAAATACGCCACCTGACGCAAGTTGTTAAGGCGGTGTCATGGGGGAACCGCCCCTGATTGAATCTATTCTGGGTTGCACTTGCCTGTGTCCCTCCACCTGTTGTGCATTCATAATCTCAACGTAAACGATACTCTATATGAAGATCAGTAGTTTATTGGGATTGTTAATATTGATGGTCGCTTGCATCCTCCTCCTCATTTGTTTAGTCCACTCATACTCTTAATGATCGTATGAACTTTTGCACAGATTGACAGACAGATGTGTCTGTCAATCTTTAAGCTGTTGCATAGGCATGTTCATAGCTTCACATACGCTGTCTGTCTATCTAGGGAACTCTGAAAAGCTTTCTCCACACCCACAAATCAAAAGCATCATTTTTGTGATTCTTTTTTCCAAAGCATCACAAATCAATAAGCACCTTATTTATAGCTTCCACTGCCATATGTTACTACTGGGAAGACCTTAGCTAACTATCCTGATCGTTGTTGGTAAAGTGACATCTCTATCCTTTAGTATTTTGTCCAAACTTGCCATAGTGCTCCTTCCAAGCAGCAAGCATCTCTTAATCTCATGGTTGAAGTTGCCGTCTGCAGATGGCCCGTCTGGCCTAATATCTGTTCTTTATGCCTTGTCAAAACAACACATGGCCTCAATAGGAAGGCATGCTTCTTTGCCAATAAGGTTATTGTGCTGAATTATGAATAATAATCTTACACTTGAAAAAATTACATAGAAGAAGAGGGGCTGTATTAATAAATTCTATAACATTTTGGAAGTCTGGATGGAGAGTCCACTGACTGTCTCTACCCGCTAAAAAGTCCTGTTCGACATCTGCCCTTGATGGCTCCTATGCAAGGATTAAGCAAACAACATCATTTGTCAACCTTTTATTTTTCATTTTTCTTCCAGCTTTATGTAGGCAGACCTGTGTTAATGATTGGTTGTGTTTGATGGTTTATTGATATTGCTTATGTGATACATGTATGCCCTGTTACTTTTTGAAGATGTGAGTGCATTACAGGGTATGTTTAAATAATTTGTTAATTTCTTCTAGATGAAAATCGCTTCATTGAAATAGTCTGTCATATTTCAGTAATATGTTGTTCAATAAAACAATGTTTAAAAAAACATTGATCAAAAGGATAAACTGCGTACATCCATCTCTTCTTTAACTAAAGGTTACCAAGTTCAGCAGGATATAATTACATTGTGGCAAAAGCATCACTGCAGTTCATCTTAATAGTTGGATCTAAGATGAAACATATATACATGTATGGTGCACTGATAATATATAATCCACCCAGTGCCTATAAATGTCGTCTTCCTGCTCTAGACACTGCTCTACTTATTCCTGGAACAGTAGGGGACATTTAGTAATCACCCCTCAGCCTGTTCCCTCACAAGTGAGGTTGCACTCTGATCTATTTTAGATCGCAGTGCCGCCTGCTAAATAAATCTTCTGCCCCAATGTCACTTTGCTCATTTGTACAGAAATAAGTAGTGCCTCATATAACTTCTTATTTCTGGGCCTGATTTTAGGCAAACTCGTATCGCAAATCTGTCGACCAATATGTCACACGGTCAAGGCAAATCAACTGCAAAATAATTTAAGCCTTTAAGTGTGCCTGAGATGGAAAAAATAAAAAAAATTATATACTGTACATAACTGAGGATTCCTCCAGCCACCTCCAGGCTGATCGCTCCCTTGCTGTTCTCCTCCTCCGCCTGGACTGTCCGCAATTCAACGCCCGTGGCCGGGACATGCATGCGCAGAATGCCCTAGACCAGAGGACATCCCGGGGCAAATTGTGGACAATCTAGGCAGCGTAGGAGGATGATGGAGAGATAAGCCTGGAGGGGGCTGGAGGAAGCCCCAGGTATGTATATTTTTTTTTTTAATTCCCCCGTCTCAGGTTTTACTTTAAAGAGACTCCGTACCAAAAATTGCATCCTGTTTTTTATCATCCTACAAGTTCCAAAAGCTATTCTAATGTGTTCTGGCTAACTGCAGCACTTTCTACTATGACAGTCTCTGTAATAAATCAACTTATCTCTCTCTTGTCAGACTTGTCAGCCTGTGTCTGGAAGGCTGCCAAGTTCTTCAGTGTTGTGGTTCTGCTATGCACTCCCCCCTCAGGGGGGAAAGAAACACACAAATGATCTCTTGAGATTCAAAAGGAAGGCTGTATACAGCCTGCTTGTGTATGGATGTATTTTCTATGTGTGGACATACTGTACATCAACCTACTTCCTGTTTTGGTGGCCATTTTGTTTGTTTATAAACAAACTTTTTAAAACTGTTTTTAACCACTTTTAATGCGGCGGGGAGCGGCGAAATTGTGACAGAGGGTAATAGGAGATGTCCCCTAACGCACTGGTATGTTTACTTTTGTGCGATTTTAACAATACAGATTCTCTTTAAAGAGTGACTGATGTGACATTAGGCATGATGAGATAAACCTATGTACCCATGGTACTAACCCAACTTAGAACTTGCCGGTTTTCGTTTATTTTTTTTCATTACAAGGGTTATAAACCAGTGGTTTATAGCTGCAGCCAGAATAGCTGGACTGTAGCAGCCGCTCTCCTGAAAACTAGTGCACTGGCAGATGGTCAGCAGATTCGACCATCAGATAGATCCCTCTCCCTCTCTGAATCTCACCAGAGAGGGATCTATTGCCGCCAGTGCAGTGCAAACAAATTTCCAATAGATTTCAGCTTAAAATCTAGGGAAGGAGGGAGGGAGGCACTAGGGGAGGGGAGTGAGCCGCCTTTCCAGCATCAGGTGCCTGTAGGCACATGCCTACAATGCCTTATGGAAAATCCAGCCCTGATTGGACAGCCACTTTGGGGCATCAATCGATTAGTGCATGGGCACCTTTAATCTGTATACATCTTATAGAATCAGCTGTCACCCATTACAATCCTTGTTATCACTTTGCTTTCTGCAGCATTCTCCATACAGTCATATTTACTGCGTCAACTGCAGACAAATACAGAAGGAACTGGCAGTAATCCACAAAATTTCACCTTTGGTGAACGGAACCACAGGAAGTCCAGCAACATTAAATAACACTGCATGAATATGATTCATTATTTTCTGTTTAATATTTGATGCACCTTTTGTGGTGTCCTTGATCATTCATACATTTTGTTTAAGTTAAGGGTTAATGATATGGTTACCCCTGGTTAATTATCGTTTCCCTTCTAAAGAAGATCAAGAGTTGGGGACCAAGGGTTATTTTAATGTCTTTGCTAAATGCAAGCGCAATTAGACCATTGAGGATGCGTTACATATAGATCCCCTTTCATGTAGAAATGTAAAAGAATATGCATGGTTTTGTCTGAAATGACAACCAGAGCAGGTTTACTAATGGGTATCTAATAGAAAAAGAGAATTTTACGATGCTCATTTATTGCATGCTTGTCACCTGCTCCCAGCAGAGCAGTAATCCCTCTCTATAGATTTGGCGGCTTCCACAAAGGACTTCAAAGGTTTTTTCCAGCCTCTCCTCAGGGAGGTGCAGCCTACAAAACACAAAACTAGAACTATGCTGTGCTACCACACTGAGTAGGGAGATCTAGAAGAATCCACTGCAGATTAAAGCGGGGCTCAGACCAAAACCTTTTATTTATTTTATGGGGGTGACATTTTTAAGGTTTTTACAGTTTCTGTGGAGATTTCCAATATTCACTGTCTTTCCCAGACATGTGACAGGAAGTGGAAGTAATGGATTCAACAACAAACTACATTTGTAAATGTGAGGAAACACGGAAAGGCAGCCGCTTGCTCTTAGAGCAGGGCGGCTGCTTCCGCATCCAGCATGGCAGCGCAACGCGGGGAAACCGCCGCATGCCACATGAATGGCACGGGGGAGTCCGCGTTGCTTGCGGCCAATCGCGCGCATGACGTCGCGGCCAGCGGTAGGGGTGAACGTGGGGAAGCCGCTGCGTGCGATGCGGCGGCCCCCGCGGCAGGCGTGCGAGCCAGGCATGGTGTGGCTGGGACTCATAGTCCCTCTAGATTCAGGATGACACGCGTGCGCGCGGAGAGGCAGAACTTATATGGCAGCCAGAAAGAGGTCAGCTGACCAGGCCGGTCAGCTGACAATTCTGCTCCTCCTCATTGGTCCAACACTTAGGTAGGTGCTGGAGGGGGATCTTGTATATATACTGCTGGCTGTTCAGTTGTTCTTTGTCTGGTGTTGCGATCACATAGTGGTAGCACTCAGACCTGAGTCAGATCCTAAAGTGTGCCGGAACCAGCTGGAGCTGTAATCCTACACTTAGTTAGTTAGATTCTGTTGATAGTTTAAAGTACTAGTTTGATTGTGATTATCTGTTATGACTTTCTGCCTGCCTGACTATTCTCCTGAACTCTGATCCTGTGCCTTGTCATTCTGATACTCTGTTGCCCAATACCGGCTCGTCTTTAGACTCTGCATCTGCCTCCTGATTTTGTACCTCAATATTTCTGATACCCTGTTGCCGAACCCTGCCTATACTTTAGACTCCGCTTCTGCCTTCTGAATCTGTACCTTATCTGTCCGTGTGGTTACGATCTGGCTTGTCCGACCTCGAGAACCGACCTTACTGTTAGAGGCGGTTCCCAGTCCTGATAGTGACACTCCCTCTGGAGTGTCACTCTCGTTCTGTCGTTCCTTTTCTCAGCCTGACTCCTCCCTTCTGGAGAGTCCAGAAGGAATTGTGCAGTACTCCTTACTGCTCTGAGGCCCAGTCCTCTCATTATTACTGTTTGCACCAAACACTCTACTCAGGTGTCCAGAGGTTAGGTTGTATATCGGATTATCGGTGATACTGCAGATCATCTATAATCTGGTATATATCTGTATTCCCAGTGATACTGCAGATCACCGGTAATCAGATCCTCTCTGTGCTACACCGATCGTTACAGTAAAGCACTTTTCTCAAAGTGCATAAGCATGGCTCAGACCCCAGTATTTGATTGAATGGTACATTTTGGTCCAGAGGAAAAATGCTACAAGTTTGCAATTTCCAGGCTAAACAAGAGATTTTTCAATCTGGATTTGAATACCCCAGCGATAGGGCTAGCTTTACTGGGTGTGGCAGGGAGTTCCAATCTTGAAGAGTATTCTCCATTTTACAGGTAACCAGTAGTGCAGTGAGCGAATAATCAGTGTAATGTGACAGTGGCGAGGTTGGTTTGCTAGCAATCTGGCAGCAGTATTCGGTGCTAATTGCTAATAAACCCTGACTTTTGCTGTAGTCCAGCCATGATATGATGAAGGCATGAACTAGGGTTGGGAAAATGAGTTTAATTTTTTGCAGTGTTCTTCAGATGAAGGTGTTCCTCAGTTCAAGATTATTGCCATTTAAAAGAGACTGCTTTCCCACTAGGTGCTGTGCTGTCAGTTCACATCAGGTTACAGTTTACATTAGTTAAAGCACTCTGGAGCGTTACGTTGTAACACCTCCAGGAGCATTTAATCACATGACGCAAGCAATTTCCTATCAGGTAAATGTAGAATTAGCGCCACTGATACGCGTCGAAGCACAACTTCCCTTCATCATGCTGTGTGTGTCGTATCAGGTAAAAGGTCCGCAAGCAGTGGCGTCCAGGTGGGTGATGCAAGGAGCTACCCATAACCAGGGGCGTAGCAATAGGGGTTGCAGGGGTAGCGACAGCATCGGGGCCCTTGGGCCAGAGAGGGGCCCCAAATGGCCTTCCCTCAACTATAGTATTAGCTCTCTATTGGTCCTGTGCTCATAATAATCACTTCTATAGATACTTTGAACAGTGGTAATCATTAACAAACTGTTCTCCATCCCCTTCTTGCACCTCTGACACAGTAGTTGCTATTGGCAGGTTTTGCGCGCGTATCATCAATTGTTATGTATAGAGTGCTTGGGGGTAGTGTTGGGCGAACACCTGGATGTTCGGGTTCGGGAAAGTTCGCCGAACATGGCCGCAATGTTCGGCATGTTCGGGCCGAACCCCGAACTCCCCGAACATCCCGCTTTTGGGGGCCCTATGGGGTCGCAGGCATAAGGGGGGAGCATGCCCCGATCGCGGGGGGGGTCGGAAATTCCCCCCACCCCCTCCGCTAGCGCTCCCCCCTCTGCCCGCTTCCCCATTCAAAAGTTAGGAAGTGAAACTGTACCTGTGCGGCCGGTAGTGGGTGACTGGCAGTGGGCGGCACTATGGAGAGACTGAGGAGGAGGAGGAGTCCGGAGAGTGACGCGTTGAGGGAGGCCGGGCAGTGGGCGGATCAGCAGTAGTACCGTACTACTGCTGATCCGCCCACTGCCCGGCCTCCCTCAACGCGTCACTCTCCGGACTCCTCCTCCTCCTCAGTCTCTCCATAGTGCCGCCCACTGCCAGTCACCCACTACCGGCCGCACAGGTACAGTTTCACTTCCTAACTTTTGAATGGGGAAGCGGGCAGAGGGGGAAGCGCTAGCGGAGGGGGTGGGGGGAATTTCCGACCCCCCCCGCGATCGGGGCATGCTCCCCCCTTATGCCTGCGACCCCATAGGGGGCCAGTATTCGGGCGAACAGGGCCCTGTTCGTGCTGAACAGGGGCCCTGTTCGGCCAGGCAATGAGCCGTTCGGGCGAACCCGAACAGTTTGGCCGAACACCACCAGGTGTTCGGCCGAACGCGAACATCACCCGAACAGGGTGATGTTCTGCAGAACCCGAACAGTGGCGAACACTGTTCGCCCAACACTACTTGGGGGGGCCCCATTGTAAAACTTGCATCGGGGCCCACATCTCCTTAGCTACGCCACTGCCCATAACTCCCTGCTGGAGAAGCTGCCTGGGCCCATTTTGCCCTGTCACCTGCAACCCCCTTCATTCCAGTCTGCTCCAGATCCCCCCCCTCCAGAAAGCCCCGAATCCCCCTCCACTGCCCGGCTGCATACTTCACACTGTATATCGGCGATGACTGTAACGAGCGTTGCCTAGTAATGCCAGCCGCATACAATAGACAAGTAAGCAGATGTCACTTCCTGTATACAGCGCTGCTAGTGCACACTGCTCATTGCAGGTCACCACCAATCTGTCGTGTGAAGAATGCTGCCTGGCAGTGACGAGGGATACCCCGGCTTTCTAGAGGAGGGGACCAGGAGGCAGCAGTAAGGCTGCGGCTTGGGTGGGTGGGGAGGGGGGGAATTTACTGGGACTGGGCTACCTATACTACAAATATTTTCTTGCCAGAGGTCTCACTGGCTGGCAACTATTCCAGGCTACCTATATTGTGGGCAAATATTCCAGGCTACCTATACTGCGGGCAAATATTCCAGGCTACCTATACTGCGGATGACTATTCCAGGCTTCCTATGTATTTCAGGCTAGCTATACTGGGGGCAACTATTCCAGGCTTCCTATACTGTGGGCAACTATTCTAGGCTTCCTATACTGTGGGCAACTATTCTAGGCTTCCTATATATTCCAGGCTAGCTATACTGGGGGCAACTATTCCAGACATCCTATACTGCGGGCAAATATTCCAGGATACCTATACTAGGGGCAACTATTCCAGGCTACATACGCTGTAGGCAAATATTCCAGGCTACCTAGCCTATACTGGGGGCAACTATTCCAGGCTACCTATACTGGAGGCAACTATTCCAGACTACCTATACTGGAGGCAACTATTCCAGGCTACCTAACCTATACTGGAGGCAACTATTCCAGACTACCTATACTGGGGGCAACTATTCCAGGCTACCTATACTGGAGGCAACTATTCCAGACTACCTATACTGGAGGCAACTATTCCAGGCTACCTAACCTATACTGGAGGCAACTATTCCAGGCTACCTAACCTATACTGGAGGCAACTATTCCAGGCTACCTATACTGGAGGCAACTATTCCAGACTACCTATACTGGAGGCAACTATTCCAGGCTACCTAACCTATACTGGAGGCAACTATTCCAGGCTACCTATACTGGAGGCAACTATTCCAGTCTACCTATACTGGAGGCAACTATTCCAGGCTACCTATACTGGAGGCAACTATTCCAGTCTACCTATACTGGAGGCAACTATTCCAGGCTACCTATACTGGGGGCAACTATTCCAGGCTACCTATACTGGGGGCAACTATTCCACTTACACTCACTCCTTTCCTTTTTTTTGTAGGGTGGGGGTGTCATTTAATACGCAGCACTAGGTGTCAAATGCCCTAGGTTACTGTGACCTTTTCTGAAACAGAACAATGATAATGTTTTAAACCATTAAAACATTAGTAACAATAACATTAGTGGTCACAACAGCAAATAGCAAATGTACCTGTACAAATGTACTTCGGAAATAAAAAGATAAATATAAATAAAATATATACAGTGGGATGCAAATGTTTGGGCAACGTTGTTAATTGTCGTGATTTTTCTTTATAAATTGTTGGTTGTTATGATAAAAAATGTCAGTTAAATATATCATATAGGAGACACACAAAGTGATATCTAGGAAGTGAAATGACGTTTATTGGATTTACAGAAAGTGTGCAATAATTGTTTAAATAAAATTAGGCAGGTGCATAAATTTGAGCACTGTTGTCATTTTATTGATTCCAAAACCTTTAGAACTCAAATTGGCTTGGTAAGCTCAGTGACCCCTGACCTTTAAGGGGGTCAATTGTAAGTTTCCCTCCTCTTTTAAATTTCTCTGAAGAATAGCAATATGGGGGTCTCAAAACAACTTTCAAATGACCTGAAGACAAAGATTGTTCACCATCATGGTTTAGGGGAAGGATACAGAAAGCTGTCTCAGAGATTTCAGCTGTCGGTTTCCACAGTTAGGAACATATTGAGGAAATGGAAGATCACAGGCTCAGTTCAAGTTAAGGCTCGAAGTGGCAGACCAAGAAAAATCTCAGATAAACAGAAGCGATGAATGGTGAGCAAATACCTTCAACCAGAATCCAGACTCTCATTGGAACCTACAGGAAGCGTTTACAGGCAGTAATTTCTGCAAAAGGAGGATCTACTAAATATTGATTTCATTTCTTTTTTAATTTTGTTTAAACAATTATTGCACACTTTCTGTAAATCCAATTAACTTAATTTCACTTCTCAAATATCACTGTGTGTGTCTCCTATATGATATATTTAACTGACATTTTTTATCGTAACAATCAAAGATTTATACAGGAAAATCATGACGATTAACAACGTTGCCCAAACTTTCGTATCCCAATATATATATGCGCACACACAGTATATAATTTACAGATATTTCAAGATTTGTTTGAGAGAAGCAGAATATGAGTCTGACGTAAACAACATAGAAGCATAAGCAAGAGAAACCCATTTCTTAAATACTTGACAGAGTAACAATAGCTACTGTGTAAGTACCTAGTCATACTGTATTTCCTTGTTATTTTTCATTATAAAGTTAATCATGCAACGTCTTCCAAACAAAACAGCTGAAGGCAAAATAAACATTTTCATATGTCTCCAGTAGTCGTCTTACAGACAAAATTATTTTACTTCTAGTGTGCACCGAGACAGCTAGGAGACAACACAAAACTGGCCTCAAAGTCTCTATGCTTTATATATATATTCACTCTGTGACATAAGTAACATTAATTTTCACTACAAACGTTTAGTTTCTTTTACTTAGATTTTTTTAGTTAATTACCTTCTTTAACCTTTTTTTTTTTACAAAAATATTTTACTTTTAGTTTACACCGAGACAGCTAGGAAACAACACAACATGGCTTCAGAGTCTCCCTGTGTCCTCCTCTGCCCCCCTTGTGTCCTCCTGTGTCCCCTATGTGTCCGGCTCTGTCCTCTTTGTGTCCTTCTCTATGCCCCCAACTTTTGTGGCACAAAAAGTGAAGCTTATAGTCCCAAAAATACAGTAGGTAATTACTCTTTGCGTCATAAGTAGCATTAGTTTACGCTACAAATGTTAAGTCCCTTTTACTTTTTCGGCCACATATCCATTTTTGAGACAGAATAGTGTAATGTTGAGGATATTTAGCATTACATTTATTTTAAGGTTTAGATTTGGGCATGTGCTAAGACCTGTACAGCCATTAGTCCTTTGCTTGGACAAAATGGTCATTTTTGATCATGTTGGCTGAAAGTTGGCTCTGCACTAAGTGCCATTCATGCACACTTGGATTGACTGAGGTGCATGTACTATTATTTGGCGAATGCTGTTAATCATGTGCTCTGGTATGGCTCAGGGGTGGAGCCCCACACTCTTAAAGAGAACCCGAGGTGAGTTTGCCAAATCATTTTAGGATACAGAGGCATGTTATGTATACAATGACCTGCCACTGTGTCCTTCCATCGTGCCTCCAGCTGCTCCCCACCCCCGTATCTGCTGCCCCTCATTAAAAAAAAGCACCAGGCTAGCGACACGCAGATTGTCACTAGCTTGCTATTTACCTTAGCCTGTCACTCACCACCACTCCCCCACCTCCTGTATTACCCGGCTCCCCCACCTATGTCCCTTCCCTATCCACCTCGGTTTCTGATTGGAGGAAGCTTACGGAGGCGTGGAAGGAAGGGACACGGGCATGGAGCCGTGTAATACAAGAGGCGTTGGAGCGGCGGTGAGTGACAGGCTGAGGTAAATGGCAGGCTAGCGACAATCTGTGTGTCGCTAGCCTGACGCTTTTTTTTAATGGGGGACAGCATAGCCCGGGAAGGGGGGGGAGGGGGGCTGGAGTCACAATGGAAGGACACAGAGGCAGGTCATTGTATACAGATCATGCCTCTGTGTAATATGATTTGACAAACCCACCTTGGGTTCTCTTTAAGATTCAGACCCACCAGAAGATTTTTGCATCAAATCGTTAATGAGAAACAACAGTTTACGTGATATCGCATGACATCGCTTAACTTAAGTTTGTAAAATGATGTTCAATGACAGACGATTACGTGCAATAATCATTCATCATCCAACGTCGTGTTTGCGAGGGAGACAAGGGGATAGTAGGATTTGGGGGAGAGGTGTTAAGCTCTATTTGCACACAGGCACATGCATTTTAATTTGGTCTAAAATGTGACTGCTGGCTGGTCATGTAGTAAATAGTATCTGGCTTTTTTTAAGGCTGCGGGGTGTGTCTTCCCTGCCAATTAAAGCGGACTTGAACTCAGAACTTCCTCTCTGCTCTAAAACATAAGTAACAGCATAATAACTTTTTTAAAGAAAAACATTTCTTTGTTACAGCTGATACACACCCTGAATAAATCTGCAGTGTGTCTACTTCCTGCTTTCATGGAAGCAGACATTGGGCTAACATCCTGTGTTTACCAATTAGCTGCTCTGCCATGGCAGTCAGCTGACAAGTGAGAGATCTATAGAGCTCACTTCTACTTCCACTTTACTTCTAGTCTTCTTGTAACTTCCTGTCATCTCATCTACCCGTATGCTGTATAAAAGCGAAGTGCTGTCTAACATAGATGTACCATAAGAGAAGGACTGGTCTATTCACAAGGCATGGACCAAGAGCATGAAACGCTTAAGAGGACTTACTACGGATTGATTGCTTTGCTGACGTAAAGAACATGTAACGAAGAAAAAATTGCGTCTGAACACACCTGTATATCTGTTTTGCTGAATAAACTCCTTAAAGAGTAACTGTCAGGCTGCAAAAGCTAATTTAAACCTCTATTCTCCTGTGTTAAACAGTTTAGAAGGAAGCCAAAAAGGCAATACTTAAGTTAAAAATCTCTCTTCGTTTTGATGTGTGCTTATCAGCAAGGATGTTAGACCCAAGCTCTTAAGAGGACGCAAGCCGCATACCATACAGCAAAGCATTCTGGGGCCCTCCCCTCGGCTGCTAGTGATAAGTTACAGGGCTCGTGTTACAAAAGCAGCAGCCCACAGCACTGAAAAAACTCCAGGCAGAGTACACTGCAGGAGTCCGCTATTGTTCCTAGCCACATGGCTAATTAATATTCACTGCACAGTAGTGTTTTACATTACCGATCTTTTGTGTGAGTCTAATCATCAGGAAGCAGGCAGGACATGACGACACATTTGGCTTCATAGGAGACAGACAAACATGGAACCTGCCATGAGCTGTCAGGAGCATCATTCTCTGCAAATACTATACAAAGATTCTGTGAAATCCAAACGTGGACAGTGAAATGCATATGTAATGTAAGTACAGCCAATGTTTAGCTACTGATATATGTGTTTATTTTCTCTGAGACCCTATACCTAACAGCTCCTCTTTAACCACTTAAGCCCTCGGTCGTTTTCACTTTATGCATCCGAGCAATGTTCACCTCCCATTCATTAGCCTATAAGTTTATTACTACTTATCACAATGAACTGATCTACATCTTGTTTTTTCCGCCGCCAATTAAGCTTTCTTTGGGTGGTACATTTTGCTAAGAGCTACCTTACTGTAAATGCACTTTAACAGTAAGAATAAGAAAAAAAAACGGAAAAAAATCATTATTTCTCTTTTTTCAATATGTAAAAGTATCAATTGCGCTCCCCTTCTATCCCTCTCCCCTCTATTATCTGGGCTTGCTGCAACTCAAAATGATGCTACATGCACATCTTTATGATATCAACAATTTGGCTGAGAGAGTGCGCTACCCCTTTAAAAACCTAAAAATAAGTCCCACAGCAGTTCCTACTATAAAAAGTCCTTAAAGATAGATCAATCAGGATCCAAATGTCCAGATATTCCAGAGGCTTGATCAATCAGTGTGGGGCTCCGAACATGCAAAAAAAGAGAACATAAAAAACCATAGTGTGATCTGTTTATAAAATTATTGTACAGGGACCATCACCCTATGGGACCCAATCCGTGCAATTTCTACCGTGGGGTCACCTCTATCACCACAGGTGGTAGCCAACAAATGGCACGCTCACCTTATTTAGAGGCTGCCCAGCCCCACAGACAGCAACCACGTTTGTGTAATTATCCGACTTTGGACAGCTGTCTGTGAGTGTGGGCAGTGTGGGCAGCGGCAACAAAGGGTGAGCAGTAGTGAGATAAAGGTGAATGGAAGTGAGACCTCTTGGTTTAAAAGTTTGATTGCACTATGATCTCCTGTTGTTTTGTCCGAGATTGAACGTATCTGCACCAGTGGAAGGAAGTCGGATAATTACACAAACGTGGTTGCTGTCTGTGGGGCTGGGCAGCCTCTAAATAAGGTGAGCGTGCCATTTGTTGGCTACCACCTGTGGTGATAGAGGTGACCCCACGGTAGAAATTGCACGGATTGGGTCCCATAGGGTGATGGTCCCTGTACAATATTTTATAAACAGATCGCACTATGGTTTTTTATGTTCTCTTTTTTTGCATGTACGGAGCCCCACACTGATTGATCAAGCCTCTGGAATATCTGGACATTTGGATCCTGATTGATCTATCTTTAAGGACTTTTTATAGTAGGAACTGCTGTGGGACTTATTTTTAGGTTTTTAAAGGGGTAGCGCACTCTCTCAGCCAAATTGTTGATTTTTCCGTTTTCGGCCATTATGGTTTTAAAATAATACATGCCTCCATAATTAAAACCCACATATTGTATTTGCCCATTTGTCCCGGTTATTACACCGTTTAAATTATGTCCCTATCACAATGTACGGCGACAATATTTTATTTGGAAATAAAAGTGCATTTTTTCCGTTTTGCATTCATCACTATTTACAAGCTTATAATTAAAAAAAAATGTCATCTTTACATAGATATTTAAAAAGTTTAGCCCCTTAGGTAAATATTTATGTGTTTTGTTTTTATTGTCATTTTTTTTTTATTATTAAACATTTTATTTGGGTATTTTGGGAGGGTGGGATGTAAATAGTAATTTTTTAAATGTAAATATACGTTTATTTATTTTTTTAATGTAGATGTAGTTTTACTTTTTGGCCACAAGATGGCAACCTTAGGTTTGTTTACATGACGTCACTCTAAGCGTAACATGTACGCTTAGAGGGACGTAGGGGGGTGTAGGAGGCAGAAAAAGCGAGGCTTCCGAGAGAAGCTGTCGCTTTTTCTGCGGGGGAGAGGAATCAGAGATCGGGCACCATGGCCCGATTCATTGATTCCTGGGCTAACGATCCGCGGCCGGGAGTGCGCATGCACGCAAGCGCACGTGGCCTCCTGGACGTAGTTCTACGTCCAGGAGGAGAAAGTGGTTAAGCTTGGAAGACGTCTAGCAGTCCTATCTCCTTTGCGGTTGCTGTGATGAGTGTCAAGTTATCACACGATCTGTGATATGGTGCCGAACAAAGGTGTAGTGTTGTTGCCCATAGCAACCAACAAATATTTATTACAACATACAGGGCACATTTCTCTAGGTTTTCCTGCTGTCCTGTGCAAGAGTTCAGGTCCACTTTAAGGTGCATACTGTTAAAGTATATACTAGCACAAACATAATAGGACAGAAATAGGATAGGAATTATTTGTGTAGAGTGAGAAGTTGAGAACAGGATCCATGGCAGGAAGCAGCCTTGTGGAGCTCCAGTGTTGGTGAATCTTGGTCTAGAGGAGAGGTCGCCCAGCTTAACAACTTGGGACCTATTGGTGAGGAAGTCCATGTTCCATGCGCGGAAGTTGGGATGGACATTGAGTTCTGCAAAACTATCATGTAATATGCGGGGACCGATGGTGTAGAAAGCCGAGCTAAAGTCCAGAAGGAGAATCCTAACATATATGAGTACGATCTATCTAGGTGGTGAGTGAGGATAATGAGACTTTTTGACACCCAAAATTTGGGTTAAAAGTGTATGTGTGGGGGGAGTGATATACCGTAAATAATATGCCATATGCAGAGCTGGTGCTGCAACATGAATAGCTTCCTATCCTCATTTCCACGCATCTGCCCAGCAAATTCTGAACTGGCAACTAGAGCTCCAGGTTTATTGCAGTCACATGACAGTGAGTGTGGAGCTGTAATAGCCAGTTCAGAAGCTGCTGGGGAGACACATGGACTGGAGCAGGAGCAAGGAAGGAGAGGTAGATAGAAATGCCGCAGCATGCTCCAAAGTACACTCCACACCCACCGTCACACTTCAATGCGTGCTCTGCGTATGGGGCTACTGCAACACATACAATATGGGGAGGGGTTAGCTCATTGGTGGGCCACCCGCAGATTTTGGCCTTTATTTAGGCCAAAAGAGTGCGACAGGGGGACTTATTCACGCAAATACACAGTACCTCTCAAGTTAACCAGTTATGGGATCTTGGGTTGTGACTGCATGAGGTCTGCCCCGAATAGGTAGACATGGGTATTGCTTGTAGCTTCTCTTCCCCTGCCCGCTCAGAGACCTAACACCCTCTCCTGGTAAGCTAGCTCCCAAGTCAGCGTGCGTATTAGTACGCCAGGGTGAGTTGGGCACAGGATGAGTCGAATGACAGGCTGCAGCTGAAATCCCCGTTAGCTATACTAATACTATACCACTTCCGAAGCGTCCCAGCTCAGAGGGCGATGTAAATAGGGGATCTGTGATCGTCGGAGCCCCGAATTACCATTACGTGCCCCGTGCAGTAGGGCTTAACTGCTATGGGGCACTCGGCTCCCACTTAATACTTTATACTCAAAATAAATCTGCGTGCATTTCAAATTAATTTGCATCTCAAAAACTGTTCGGTGATGTCATTGGAAGCTAGTTGTGATCCTATTCATTAAATGACATTTACTGCTAGTTCTACAGATGTAGCTCTTCTTCATCTTATAGTTTCAAAGGTTTTTATTGAGCATTTTAGGGAACATACTTCAAAAGAATTTACCACACACAGGGGGGCTAAATTCTTCATCTTTTAGTGGTCTACCTGCTAGTGTTGTCCGGATCATGAACGATTCGGATCTTTGATCCGAATCTATTTTATGAGTCGATCATCCGAATCATCAAAATGAACGATTCGGATCGCAAAAGGGGCGGGGCCAGGAGCGACACGCCCCCTCTCAGCGGGCAGCGGGGTCTTGGAAGCAGGGATCGCTCTGTTGGATGGGAGGCAGCCTTGCAGGGAGACAGGTAGATGAGAGAGAGGGGACATGGGTGCCACTGCCAGATATGTGTAGAGCACACATACTGGCTATAACGTGCTGCCCATTATAGGCTGGCTGTTCCGTAGTTCTGCACAGTGATCACATTGGAAGCTTTTGGCTCAGCACAGCTCAGTAACTTTGCAGACAGTGTGATTGAAAGGCAATATAATCCTCCTGCACTGGGCACTAAACAGCTGCACTTATCTTCTGGGAATGCTTTCTTTCACTGTGCGACCTTTTCTTTCAAAGTGTACAGATGAACATATAGGTGAAATATATGTAAAGCATATGACTTCAGCATGTGGGTATTACGTGCAAGCATTTCTGCTCTCTGCTCGTCCCTCCTCCCTTCTCTGTCCACTCCCTGCCCTCTGTCCATCTTCTCCCCTTCTCTGTGTGTCCACTCCCTCCCCGTCTCCTGTCCACAGACCTGTCCTGCTGTTCATTTCACCCCCGAATGCTTCCGGTAGTAAAATGATCCGAGATTCGGATCAAAGATCCGGATCTCTTCAATGATCCGATTCGAATCATCCGGATCATTGAAAAGATCCGAACTTCCCATCTCTACTACCTGCATGCACTGTTTATGAGGAACGGAGGTGAGGGGCAAGTGCCCTCTAGTGGCTGTGTGTGATAATACAGTTGTGTTCATTAATAACCTGTAAACAGTGCAATCAATTCCTAAATACAACACAAGATTTTCTACAGTTTAATGCATTCAGTTTGAGTTCAGTGCTACTTAAAAAGGAACTGCAACCCAGGATTAAACTTCATCCCATTCAGTAGCTGATAAATCCTTTCTCATGAGAAATCATTACCTTTTCTCGAATAGATCATCGGTGAAGTATGTGTGGCTGATATTGTGGTGAAACCCCTCCCACAGTGTGATGTCAAGGTCCTGACAGTTTCCTGTCTGTGAACCTTGTTGCATTGTGGGAAATAACGCAAGTAGAATCTCCCTGTGTGCATAAAACTCTCAGTAAGACATTTAATACAGATTACCTGGCAGAACTAAAATCGTCACCACCAGTGATACCTTTCAGAATGCAAATCAGCAAGAAGAAAGATTTTACAATGGGCAAACAAAAAATTTTTTGATTATTATGTAATTTTTACTACAGTTCCTCTTTAATTTGAATGTCTGCACAAAAATTTCACCAAATCCATCAAAAATCATGTATTTTATAAATGTGACAAATTACTGTAGTTGCACTAAGTACTAATAGAGTCAAAGTTATTTAGGAGAGATATTTATAAATAGACCCCCTCAGTCCTGGTATTTGTTTTTATACACAACTCGTAAAGTTAATTAGTGTCCATTCTTGAATACCACTTCTGTCTTCTGTGTACATTATTTTTTTAGTGGCAAGGAGTCACACGTCTGCTTGTATTTTAAAAATATGGAATTCAATAACTTAATGGACCCCTGGATATTCACTTACCATATATAGAACATTTATGGTAAATTAGACATCACCTTGGATTTCTAAAATCAGATGCTTGGTATAAGTTAATATGGCAGCACACAGCAGTATTTGCTCTTCCTACAAATGTTAACTGAGATGTTAACGTGTACCTACCTTGGTAGCTCCCAGTACCAAATACCAATGGGCACCGGGCTCTTTTTTATGTACAGTGCCCAAAAGGAGGTAGAGTAGTAGTATATATACACACACTTAAGGCAAAATAATTAGACACCATATCCCAGGAATAAGAGTAATGGGCATCCTTTTAAATCAATTAGGGCATTTGAGTTTGCACCCCTTAGATAGAATATAAGAATGGAAATATACATTATATTTTGACCACCTACTTGTTCACATACCATGAACATTTTTCCTTTTCTAAAACTGCATATTTTACAGCAGAGTCCTGTTTATCTAGAACTCAACTAACCAGCAGTCTCAACCAACTAGCACAAATTGCCAACAGTACTCACAGTGGTGAAGGCCAGCTGGGTTCCATGACTGCCCCAAGGTCATTTTACTTTCAGTTACTGTCTGTGTTTTAACATTTAATACTCATGGTATGTATATAGAGTCGGGTATAGTACTGTATAAGCTAGGCATATTTTTTCACATGGAGTCTCAAGTAACCAGAAAGCACACTTATCCGGCATCAGCCGTTCCCTGTCACAGACGAATTTACCATGTGGCACAGTAGGCACGTGCCTACAGGTGCCTGATAATGGAAAGGCAGCTCACTCCCCAAGTGCTTCCTTCCCACCATACCTATGCAGGTCCCTCTTCAGTCAGGGGCACCTCTAGCTACCTAATACTTGGGGGCACCTCTAGCTACTTATTATTGTTGGTCCTTCTGGCTACCTAATACTAAGGGGCACCTGTAGCTACCTATGATGGGCAAGGGAAATAAGGGAGAAGTGACAGCTGGGGCAGCCAGCACACTTGTGGTGCAGTTTGGCGGGTGTTTGTAGGTTCATGGAAGGTGAAGTCTAAGGTGCCAGGACATCTGTGCCTATAGGCTCCTGTGATAGAAATCCAGGCCTGACTATGTGCTAGCTCTTAAAACAGGAAAGACTTATGAAACCTTGTGATGACCTCAGATGTTTGTTGTTCATACCCATGTTCACTTAACTGAATAGAAATATCCTACCAAGGTTTGTTAGAACTGCAAACTGCTGGACCTAAATTTGCGTTGGTTAAAACATTTACCATTATCATGCTTACTTCCAATGTTTTTGAAATGAAAACGAAACAAAAATAAAAATAGGGTCTCTGTTGTGTTTTCCGTTCTCATTAAATTTTTTGAGTTAAATAAAACCTGTAATGAAAAAAAAACCCTCTGGGGGATACTTAACTCAGGAGGGGAAAGCCTCTGGATCCTAACGAGGCTTCCCTCATCTTCCGGTGTCCCGTCAATTCAGCACAGCATCCCCCTGAACAGTGGCAAGATAAATATTTACCTATTGCGATCCTGCGCAGGCGCACTAGCAGCTCTTCATTTGGGTTAAGGCGGAAATAGCCAAACCTGATCAGATCCGCTCTACTACGAGTCCTTTGCACCTGCGCAGTAGAGTGGATACGATTGGGTTCTGCTATTTCCGCCTTACCCGAATGAAGAGCCACTAGTTCGCCTGCACAGGATCGTGGTAGGTAAATTTTGCCTGCGCTGTCTTGTCACCCTTTGTCGAGGAGCTTTCTGGGGAGCCAGCGCTGGATTCCCCCAAGCTATAGAGCATGGAGAACCCTCATTGGGACCCTGAAGATTCTCCCTCCTGAAGTATAGGGGTTTTTTTCTTTAACAATAACAATAATATTTTATAGCGCTTATCTCCCTAGTGACTCAAAGTGCTGTGACCTGTGTTATGCAGTCTCAAAGGCTCGGGAAAAGAGGTGAGTTTTTAGCCACCCCTTCTTAATTTGATTGCAGGAGTGACAGATTAACTTTTTCTTCAAGTTCTCTCCTGGGTTATATTTTCACACCTTATTAATAGAATACCTTTTAAGCCACCAGAAAGCAAAAAAAATAAAAATTAAAAAAATACTCTGAATAATTTTGTTAGTACTTTTTCACCTATATTTTGGTACTTTTTCAATTGCAGAGTGCTGAAAAGTTATTAAAAGGCAGAGTTCATGCAAATCCGTGTCCAAGCAAGGTTCAATCCAGGCAGCAAGGCAAAGCGTAGTCCAGGTACAAAGCAACGTTGGCAACAGGAAATCCAGCAGAGATAAACGTGGTCAAGATACAAGGCATAGTTCAGCAGCAGGAATCCACTGACAGTGAACGCTCACCCAGCAACAAGCCAAAGCTAATGCTATCACGGGCGATGACTGGGAGCACTCACTAGGTTTAAATAGAAGAACTAACCAATGAACATAGGTAGAATCAAAAACAACCAATACTCATCCAGCGTGTCAGCTGGTCAGCCGACATGAATGCACACGTGAGTCACTTTTTACATCTGCGGAGCGCGTACTAGGAACGCGTCCTCCGCTTTTCCAATGGCCTCTGAGAACCACCCTGCGTTCCACTGTCAGCGGCTCGCCGAGACCCGGATGTCGGAAATGCAGGCCGAGTTTTGGCATACCGCTGCCGCCGAAATGCAACGGACCTTAGTTACAGGCTTTTATCCTGGCCACTCATGCATAAAACACAGGTCTATGGAGTGTACGGCGTATTATTGTCTTATAGACAGATACTCCTGTTTCTGGAGTGGAATTGCAACTCCTGTAGGGTTCTATGCTGCCTCTCTGATTAATGCCCACCTTCCCCAGTCTGTGAATTTTGGTGGGAGGTCCTCTATGGCAAGTTTGTTGTGGTACCATGTTCTTTCCATTTGAAGATGGATTTAATGGTCCTCCAGGGGATATTTAAAGCTTTGCATATATTGCAGGTAGCCATTGCTGTGGTTGCGATTGGCTACCTCACTCAAGTCTGTCTTGTATCTGTCTGAATGTTTGCTATCGCAAGAGCAGCGCAACTTCGCACTGCGCTGTCATTGCGTCTTATCAGAAGCCCAGAGCTGCAGTTGGTCTGGGCAGCCAGTGTAGCCTCTTCCATAATTCAGCTCTCAGCCTTGTTGTGCTGGCTGGTAAGAAAGTATGTCCCCCCAGCGTTACAGGGGTAGGGGTTAATCTTGCCAGGTTACCTTTGCCCTGGGTCCCCCGTGCCGCTTTAAACTGGCCCTGGTAGCACCCAGTGGTTGGATCTTTGCCAGCGCTTCACAGGAGTATCCTACTGTCTGTTGTACTGGAAACTTTAAAGAGTCTGAGCGCAGTTTTTACACATTTTTCCTAACATACTAACACCCATACAACCTCTGGAGTAGAGTGCATGGCACCAATCTAGTGGGAAACAGACATTCAAATGCTTTTTCAGGCAGTAGTAAGATAGGAAATGCTCCTTTTGAACTGAATTACGGTAGTATTCAGTTGAGACAGTATTTCTATTTCCTTGTTGTTCTGATGCAGATTCCCAATAATGTTTAAAGTTTACCAGTTCCTCTTGGTAATAACTTGTAAGTTTCCAGAATAAAGTCTCTTCCCTCATTAAAGAACCAAATATTCAAACCGCATCTTCTTACAGACTGTTATTCTGAAGAGCAAGAGAAGATCTTGGTTCATCAGCATCATATGGCTGCAATATGTACAACATTGCTCAATGGTTAGGAATGCAACTTGCAACTATAAAACTCCTTGAAAGGAAAATTAACCTAATTATAACTAAGATCTGTATTTTATTTCTGGAAAAAGCCTTCAGCACAAACTACAGATGTTTTACTCTGTATACTTTTTAAGTATAAATTAAACAAGAAGGAATTGTGTTACAAGATTATTGAATTAAAACGTATATTGTAACACGGGGTTAGGTAGCGGGTGGTTTTTGCTTTCTGGGATGGGCCCAACTCGAAGCAAGTCTGGAGACCGTCCTTGCGCTTCGCCAACACCAGCGTTTATGAGAACTGTACAGACTATTTACAAGCTTTTTACACTATGTACAAAAAACAGGCAAAATGCATAAACAAAAACCTTGAAATTAGATGGGATACTAACCAAACTTAAAGTTGAGAAAACCTCTCTGAAGGGAGAAAACCTATTGTATTTGTTAGTCCCAAAAATCAAAATGAATACCTGAAAACTGATTGGGAACATATTGAAAAGTCTGTGGATACGTATTATTATTATTATTTTTTATTTATATAGCGGCTACATCTTCCGTAGCGCTGTACATAGTACAAACAAATAATGGGGAACAGATATACATAAGAAATACCAGACACTGTACAGTCATGACATTGAATAGAATGAATACAGATACATACATAGTTGATGTGTAGTTGGCACATGTACATATGTTAAAATTACAGCAGTATGAGAAACACTAGGAGGTACGTACAAAAAATATTGGGTTTTTTAATTATCTGCCCTGACTGATTGTATATTCCTCCCAGGAACCATAGGAATATGGTGGTACATTTGGAACAAACTGTGTTGTTTAGCAAAGCCATTTGCAATCTTTTGGACACCTTATTGGCACAGTACCACATAGAGGACTGCAGCCTTTAATGTCTAGCTGAGTAATAGTACGGTGGCATCCTTTCAGCTGGCTTTTGTGGGGAAAGCCGTTTTTAGGGATTTTTTGATATTGTATTGTGAAAGTGTGTTAATGTTATGAACTAATATTTTTTGATATCTACACTAAAAAACCATTTCTTTCTGGTGTGATTAATAAAAGAATATTAACTTTGGGGGAGCCAGGAAACCCAGTCGTTAAGCACAGTAGAGCCTGCAAATAGCCTCAATAGCTAGACATCCCGATATCACGTTTGCAAACATGTCTTTGAACATAACCACGAGCATTCGCAAACCGATAGTTTGTGGCAAGCTCCACTGACAGCAGGGTTCACTTCTAAAACGTTCATCCCATCTCTGCAACGACAATTTCTTTCAAAAAGGTATACAAAGTGTACTCAAACCCGGACAGTGGCATGGCGGAGAGGGAACAAGGTAAAAATGCTCCATAAAAATTACGAATTTTACGCAGAGGTTTTTTTTTTCATGCAGAACTACTGCGCCTGTGCAGTACAGCCCGGAGGACGTCCGATGACGTCAGCGCGCCCCTGTGATGCGCAGATTGGAGCGCAGAAGAGCCAGACCTGGCAGCCGGGCCTGGCCAGGTCGGCCCCCGGGAGCCTGCGGAGCGGCGGCGAGGGCACCTCTTGCCTGCCACGGGCTGGAGGAAGCCCCAGGTAAGTGGATATGGATTTTTTTTTTTTTTCATACTCCCTGAACCTCCCCTTTAAGAATTTTTTCTATTACTACTAGTAATGGCATGCTGAGGTGGAATGCTGAGTGAGGCAATTAAGCACCTCTCCTGCATTCTGGGAACTGATAGCTTTCTTCAGTAGAAAATTACATATGCCACGACCACGGGATAATGCACCGCCATCATCCCAGGTACTTCTTAAGTACCTAGTACCTCGGAGGAACATTGGAATTAGAAATAGCAGCCACACTAGTTGAGGCCAGAAAAATGAAGCAATCTCCTCACTAAACATTGAAAAAAGCCACCATACTATGTGAGGTCTGAAAAATGGAGCAGTTACCTGCCTAACAATTTGAAGGAGCGATACAGGAGGTAGAAAGGGAGGAGGCAGAAAGTGGAACACCAGGAGGCTGGCTTGCGCTTTGAGTGCTTGTCTCTTTAAAAGCTTCATGCCACAGGGACTTATAAGACTTCAGGTGCCTTGTCAGCGTTGTTGTTACTACATACGGGTTGCTCTTCCCACAAATCAGTTTTTCTAGACACAGGATGCAGATGATGGCATTGCACAGCACAGTAAGGGTTTTTTTGTAAATTATGTGCTAATTAACAATCAGTGAGAGCAAAAAATTGTGGAACGCTGTAAATTAACTTTGATTTTTTTTTTAAATGGCTGTTATGACACAAAGTAACGCACAGCAGGCTGTGCAATGTAGGCTAGTAATCAACAATCAGTAACAATCAGTGAAAGAGAAAAACGTGTGGTACTCCGTGTAATTGAAACTTGAAATCTTTTTGACGCAAAATGGTGGTGATGACACAAACTGGCGCACAGCGCAGTAAGCTGTGCAACGTATGCTAGCAATCTAATCAACAATCAGTGAAAGTAAAAATTTTGCAGTATGTTGTGTAAATTAACTTTAATTTTTTTTTTTTTGCAAAATGGCGGTAGAGATGGCCCGAACCTCCGATTTTCGGTTCGCGAACCTTCGCCAAACGTTCAATTTGCACGAACTTTCGCGAACCGCAACAGACTTCAATGGGGAGGCGAACTTTGAAAACTAGTAACATTTATGCTGGCCATAAAAGTGATGGAAAAGATGTTTCAAGGGGTCTAAAACCTGGAGGGGGGCATGGCAAAGTGGGATAGACACCAAAAGTCCCAGGGAAAAATCTGGATTTGACGCAAAGCAGCGTTTTCAGGGCATTCACATTGAATGCTAAATGGCAGGCCTAAAGTGCTTTAAAACATCTTGCATGTGTATACATCAATCAGGGAGTGTAATTTGGGTACTGCTTCACACTGACACACCAAATTCACTGTGTAACGCACTGCAAACACCTGGTTGCGTAGTGACGGCCGTGCTGGACTGGTGCGCACCATGGCGAGATTGCTCTTCCTCAGTGATATCAGGTAATGTCTGACTGCCTTATCAACTTTCAATGGTTCTTTCTCTACCATTGTTAAAGCTTACATTTATTTTTTTAAATACTTGTTCTGCTTGCTGTTCAGTACCTGCAACGAGAATCTTTTATGGAGGGTAAGTCTGCCATTGTGAGTGACCACGGGTAATGGCCGGGGAATTCTGGTTTGATTCTGGTCCGGAATGGGAGCCTAAGAAACTGCTACCACCACCACACATCCAAGGAAGGCCGCAGGCACGCTGTGGGCAAAGGAGCAGGAACGACTACCACCACACAGCCAAGGAAGGCAGCAGGCATGGCATGCACGTCCCGAGGTAGTGACCAAAAATAACCATACAGGAGGACTTTTAAGGCCCTGCTGTAAATGAGATGAATCAACTTTAAATCCTTTAGCGAGAATCTGTTATGAAGGGCAAGTCTGCCATCCATTCAAGTGAAAGGTATGCACTGACTGCCAGGTATAATACAATGTGCAGTCAAAGATGCATTGAAAGGTATGCAGTGACTGCAAACAGCCGTTTGTGTAGTGACGGCCGGGCTGGACTGGTGCACACCATGACGAGAGTGCAGGTGATGGCAGCTTTCCAGCCCATATGGTCGCCGTGCTGAGGTAGCTGAATGACTGATCAGTGACTGTCCAGATGATCAAATTTGGCCTGTCCACAATGAAGCAACGACCTTATTATCTTTGGTGTGCCACCCCCCGAGACACTCATATAGCCGGCGGTCATTGCTTCATTGTAATACGCAAGCCCCTTCACCGCGGCAAGGTAATGATCACAAAGGGGAATGGGCACATGTACATGCCTTTTGTTTTGTTGTTGCAGCTGCACTGCAGCCAGAAAAATTAGGCGGGCATGTACACGCACCAGGAAAATTATAATAGCGGCCGCCACTAGCAGCGGCCTTAAAAATTCAGTAATCCGCCTGGAGTCCTGGACACTGTTGGTGGTGGAGGAGAAGGCAGTCAAGCGGCCTGCGGGCAGAGGTGCTGTGTGGGGAGCGACTTAGACTTGGGGCAGGCAGCCAGTCACAGCGTGCAGGCAGAGATGCGGTGTGTGGGGACGGACTTAGTCTTCGGGCAGGCATAGCCCTCCGGGATCCAAACCTCATTCATTTTGATAAAGGTGAGGTACTGAACACTTTTGTGACTTAGGCGACTTCTCAGTGACATTGCCTCCAGCTGCGCTGAAGGTCCTTTCTGACAGGGCAATTGAGGCAGGGCAAGACAGAAGTTGGATGGCAAATTGGGACAGCTCTGGCCATAGATCAAGTCTGCGCACCCAGTAGTCCAAGGGTTCATCGCTGCTCGCAGAGTCTACATCCACACTTAAGGCCAGGTAGTCGGCTACCTGCCGGTCCAGGCGTTGGTGGAGGGTGGATCCGGAAGCGATAAGTCGAGGCGTTGGACTAAAGAATGTCCGCATGTCCGACATCACCATGAGATCGCTGGAGCGTCCTGTCCTTGCCTGCGTGGACATGTTAGAAGGATTACTGGCAGTGGTACCTTTATTACGTTGTGCTGTGACCCTTAAACGCATTGTAAAGCATAGTTGCCAGCTTGTTCTGCAAGTGCTGCATCCTTTCTGCCTTCAGGAAAATTGCTCCCACAACTGTTCCTCCCGTAACTGTTCCTCTTCACGCTCCTCCACGGCTTGATCCACCACTCTACGCACGGCACACTCCAGGAAGTAAGCGTACGGGATCAAGTCGCTGATGGTGCCTTCACTGCGACTCACCAGGTTGGTCACCTCCTCAAACGGCCGCATGAGCCTGCATACATTTCGCATCAGTGTCCAGTTGTTGGGCCAGAACATCCCCATCTCCCCAGATTGTGTCCTTTTACTGTAATTGTACAGGTACTGGGTGACGGCTTTCTCCTGTTCTAGCAGGCGAGAGAACATGACCAGGGTCGAATTCCAGCGAGTCGGGCTATCACATATCAAGCGTTTCAACGGCAAGTTGTTTCTCCGCAATGCATGCCATGGCCGTGTAAGACCGCCTGAAATGCCCACACAACTTCCTGGCCTGCTTCAGGACATCCCCTAAGCCTCGGTACTTTGACACAAATGTTTGAATGACTAGATTCAGCACGTGCGCCATGCAGGGTACATGTGTCAGCTTTCCCAAATTCAACGCGGAAATAAGATTGCTGCCGTTGTCACACACCACATTGCCCATCTCCAGCTGGTGCAGGGTCAGCCACTGATCCACCTGTTTGTTAAGAGCAGCCAGGAGAGCTGATCCAGTGCGACTCTCCGCTTTGAGGCAAGACATATCTAAGATGGCGTGACACTGTCGTACTTGGCATGCAGCATAGGCCCTGGGGAGATGGGGCTGTGTAGCTGGAATGGAGATCGCAGCACCAGTAGAGTTGAACTGCCATTCAGCCAAGGAGGAGGAGGAGGAGGACGATAGCAAAGAGGATGTAGCAGGAGGAGAGGTGGCAGGAGGCCTGCCTGCAAGCCGTGGAGGTGTCACAAGTTGGTCCGCTGCACAGCCACGTACTCCCTGCTTGCCATCGGTCACCAGGTTGACCCAATGTAGCGGCCCTGACCGTGCTTTGCAGACCAGGAATCCGTGGTCAGGTGGACCCTTGACCCAACGCTGTGTGCCAGAGATGACACCACTTGCCTCTCCACTTCACGGTACAGTTTCGCCTTTTCAGAGAAATAATTGCGGCCTGGTATCTTCCATTGCGGTGTCCCAATGGCCACAAATTTACAAAAATTTCATGGACACCTAGCTGCTGTGGGGAGAGGAGCAGGAACCACTCAAGGGCAGAGGTGGAGTGGAGGAGGGTGGCTGTGAAAGTGCAAGGGAGAAAGCGACTGAAGATGCTGCACCTGAAGGAGGAAGAGGAGAAGGAGGGTGGCTTTTCTTTTGTGTGCTACTTTTGCTCAGGTGCTCTTCCCATTGCAGTTTGTGCCTATTCTCCATGTGCCTTCATAAGGCACTTGTCCCTACGTGGGTGTTGGCCTTTCCACGGCTCAATTTTTAGAGGCAGAGAGAACAGATGGCATTACCAGAGGCATAGCTAGGGTTTTCAGCGCCCGGGGACAAAGTCTATTAATGCGCCCCCGCGCCAAAAGGGGGCGTGGCCACATAATGTGGACGTGCTTATGGGTGGAGCCAAATGTATATGGAGGTTAGCAGGCTCACGCTCACCCACCCTCCCTCAGTATGTAACTACCAGCATGTTCCAAAACATATTCAGCAATCATGAGCCCCCCCCCATCATGACAAATTCAGCAATCACGAGCAAACATGAGGCCCCCAACATGACCAACTCAGCAATCATGAGGCCTCCAACAAGACAAATTTAGCGATCTTGAGGCCCCCAACAAGACAAATTCAGCAATCATGAGGCCCCCAACAAGACAAATTCAGCAATCATGAGGCCCCCAACAAAACAAATTCAGCAATCATGAGGCCCCCAACAAGACAAATTCAGCAATCTTGAGGCCCCCAACAAATCATGAGGCCCCCCAGAATAGGTGGCCAGCAGTATAGATGTCCCCAGAATAGGTGGCCAGCGGTATAGATGTCCCCAGAACAGGTAGCCAGGGGTAGAGATGTCCACAGAACAGGTAGCCAGGGGTATATGTGCCCAGTATATGTAGCCAGGGGTATGTGTGCCCAGTATATGTAGCCAGGGGTATATGTGCCCAGCATATGTAGCCAGGGGTATATGTGCCCAGCATATGTAGGCAGGGGTATATATGCCCAGTATATGTAGGCAGGGGTATATATGCCCAGTATATGTAGGCAGGGGTATATATGCCCAGTATATGTAGGCAGGGGTATATATGCCCAGTATATGTAGCCAGGGGTATATATGCCCAGTATATGTAGCCAGGGGTATATATGCCCAGTATATGTAGCCAGGGGTATATATGCCCAGTATATGTAGCCAGGGGTATATACAGTATGCCCAGTATATGTAGCCAGGGGTATATATGCCCAGTATATGTAGTCAGGGGGTATATGTCCCCAGTATATGTAGCCAGGGGTATATATGCCCAGTATATGTCGGCAGGGGTATATGTGCGTAGAGTAGGTAGCCGGGTGTCCCCCTCCCTGGCTCCCCAGCAGGAGGGGAGCAGCACAGAGAAGAGGGGGAGCTGCTCTCCCATCCTCGCTCTCCCCTCCATTAATGTCCGGGTGGCTGGCAGCGGCGGGCGGAACTTACCTCCATCTCGTCGCAGCGCTGGATGGATTAGCCGCTACTCTGGTCTGGTCCAGACAAGAGCAGCGGCTGCAGCACCCGAACTTCCGGCGCTGGAGCGAGACGGAGGTAAGTCCCGCCCGCTGCGCCAGAGACACCCGGACATTAATGGAGGGGAGAGTGAGGGAGGGAGAGCACCCTAAGGTGAGAGAAGGGGGGGGGGGAGATGGCCCCCTTCTCCACCGTCCGCATAGCTCTCCCTCTTCTCTGCGCTGCTCCCCTCCGCAGAAAAAAACAACAACAAAGCAGCTCAGCTGGGCGCCCTTAGGGACCCGGCGCCCGGGGGCACTTGACCTACCCCGACCCCCCCTAGCTCCGTGCCTGAGCATTACTCTGATCTGAGGCAGACACACTAAAAAATTTCCAAACCGCTGAGACCCCCTGGGGTGATGGCACAATGGTGGCATCAGCAGCTACGTTGAAGGGCATGTTGGCTGGCTGTCCATAGGTGGCGATACATGCCGCCGGACACTGCCACCAGCTGTTTCTGATGACAAGCTCCCCCTACTTCTTTCAGGAACTCGTCTCCTCCTACTCCCCCTCTGAACTGTCCCCCTGTTCATCTCCTCTATTGGGAACATACATGGGATCCGTATCATCGTCATCATCATAATCATCCTGCCCAGCTTCATTTGCCTCAGACACCTCCAAAACTGCACCAACATCAGGTACTTCATCATCCCCCTCCGCACACGTTACGTCCATAGTGTTGCCTAAGTCAGACATATGAGGTGGTGTAACTTGCTTAGCGCCTTCGTCAAATGTTGCGGATGTGGTACTTGGAGTAGCGCTGGTGGCTGCGGAAGATGAGGTGTTCTGTGTTAAATAGTCAACCACGTCCTGACAATATTGGGAGTTGATGGGGCGTGCCTTCTTCTGAGCACTGTACTTTGGACCAGGGCTGCACGAAATCACATCACCATGACCTCGCACAGACCTGCCAGGTGGCCTTCCTCTGGGTCTGCCTCTACCTTTTCCTCTACCTGTTTTGTCCGTTTTGTCCATATCGGGGGGATGAAGTGAAAGGTATGCACTGACTTGACTAATACAATGTGCAGTCACACAGGTGCAGTTAACAGGTATGCACGGAGTGGTATATCACACTGCATGCACTCACGTAGGTATGTGGGTGCACTGAACACAACAGGTAGATATATGCAGTGCGGAGGTGGGTGCACTGAACACAACAGGTAGGTATATGCAGTGATGGGTATTACAATGTGCACCTGTCACACCCAGACAGGTAGCAGACAGGTGCAGTGACACTGCGTGCGCTCAACTCACGTAGGTAGGTGGGTGCACTGTGAACAACAGGTAGGTAGGTATATGCAGTAATGGGTATTACAATGTGCACCTGTCACACACAGACAGGTAGCGGACAGGCACAGTGACACTGCGTGCGCTCACGTAGGTGGGTGGGTGCACAGTGAACAGGTAGGTATATGCAGTGATGGAAAATGTGCACCTGTCACACACACAGGTAGTCACTGAATGTGCTGGGCCTGGCAGTGGCACACACAGTATGAATTATCAAGGCTGTCTATGCAACACAAGTGTCAGTGGGACACACAGAAAAAAAGATTAGCTCTCAAAAGAGCTGTTGTGGGGTGCTATTTTAGCAATAAGAATCAGCAAGGAGCAAGCTAAGAAGCCTACAAGAGCCTAACTAATCTTTCCCTATGAGAGAGTCTGCAGCAGCTGTCCCTTCTCTATTTACTGCAGGCACACGAGTGAGTAAACTGGCCAAGCTGCTGTTTGGTTTCAAGGCGCGTTTGTAGTTTCTTGGGGGGGGGGGGCTCAGCGCACCTCTGATTGGTGGCCATTCGGAGGCAGCCTGGTGATGCGCTGATCCACCTTTGCGCAATTTTACATTTTTACTTGGTAGCGTACCCAGGCTATGCCTATGCCTAATTTAGGATTAGTTAGTGTTAGGGCCCCTACCATGGGGGATGACTTATTCGCAGTGGGAGGGACGAGTACTTAAGTTGCATGCAAGCTATTACGGAAACCAACATCCTCCAGTGGTAGACAGGTGCATTTTATTTGAATGCTGGGTGTGTATTTTATCCCACTAGTGGGGCTTGCACTCTCAAGCAGGTAGTCATAAGGATGCAATCTGTTTTTAAGTAACGCTGTTCCTTTCCTCGCCATGTACAAATGTAAGTAACTTTGGTCAGCTGCTCCCATTTAATAGCATTGCTTATTGATGTTTATGCAGAGCTTCTGTTTGGTTTCAAGGTGCGTCTGTTGTTTCTTGGGGGGGGGGGCTCAGTGCACCTCTGATTGGTGGCCATTCGGAGGCGGCCTGGTGATGCGCTTATCCACCTTTGCGCGATACATGGCAATGACTGAAAGCCAGACAACTAGAAAATTAATGTGTTGGGGGCTCTGGGGTGCCTCTTAGGCCCAATGCACACCAAAAACCTCTAGCAGTTCTGCAAAACGCTAGAGGTTTTTGAAGCAGATTTTCAGAGCAATTCTAGGCATGTTTTGAGACTTTTTCTAAACATGCCTAGCGTTTATTTGGAGCATTTTTGTGTAGCAGATTACAAATATTGTTACAGTAAAAGTTGTTACTGAACAGCTTCTGTAACAAAAACGCTTGGAAAACCGCTCTGATCTAGCGTTTTTCAGAGCAGTTTTCCACTTTCCTATACTTTAACATTGAGGCAGAAACACCTCAGAAATCTAAAAAATGCTGCAGCCCCTGAGTTTGCGTTTGTGGAAAAAACGAACCTCTATGGTGTGCACCAGCCCATTCACTTTTATTAGCCAAGCGGTTTTCCCCCTGCAAGCATTTAAAAAAAACCTTCAGAACCGCTCTGGTGTGCACAGAGCCGGATTAAGGCTAAATGGGGCCCTACGGAAAGTAACTGATATGGGCCCCCCCCCATCATGTCGTAATAGAATCAGAAGATGCAGCTGCACAGCAACATGCCCCACACCGGGGCAGCTGAGCTACTGGTTGCTATGGGCAACAGCCCGTTTCCTCTGTGGGTGCACAATGCAGGGAATAGCAGCGGCAAAATGCAGAGTGGCAGATGAATGGCTGGGACATTTCGCAAACCGGAAGCCGTTTCCCAGACAGAATTACATAACCACCCCCACCACCAAACAACCGATTTCCTCCCAAACTAGACAGCCACCATGCAGCCTCCATCCCAGTGAATATGATAGTCCAGCAGAGAAGGCAGCCACAGAGGGGGGGGGGGGGGGGGGAATGACAGCACCAGATGACTCACATTCACCTATTGCGATCCAAGCAATAAAGGTCCCGTCATCTGGAGCCCATCTGTCTCCTCTAGAGTGCTGCCGCTCTGTTACTACTACTATTACTACTTACTGTCTGATCTGAGAATCAGGAAGTTCAGAGCGAGCGGCTGCACTGTAGAAGAGACAGATGGGTTTCAGATGATGGGATCTCTATTGCGTGGATCATGGATAGGTGAGTGAGCGTTTGCCATCTGCTGCTATCATTCTTGCTGCAGCTGTGGTTCTCTGTGGGAAGGGAGGGAGGAGTGGGCAGCAGCAGAGCACACAGTAGCAGCAGAGGGACCTAGGAGGAGAGCCTGGCTCTGAAGACAATCAGCAGCGCACGGCATCATTTGACAAGACAAGACAAATAACATTTATATTGCACTTTTCTCCTGGCAGACTCAAAGCGCCAGAGCTGCAGCCACTAGGACGCGCCCTTATAGGCAGTAGCAGTGTTAGAGAGACTTGCCTAAGGTCTCCTACTGAATAGGTGCTAGCTTACTGAACAGGCAGAGCCGAGATTCAAACCCTGGTCTCCTGTGTCAGAGGCAGAGCCCTTAAAGGGACTCCGAGCAGTGCCTGTGGGTATGTCTTTGAGCATACCCACAACTAATTAATTACATCCTCACACCTACCAGCATGATGTTTGTAATTATATCCCCCTTGGTTCCTTATATTTCATTGCATTGTTGTTGTACTCACCTGTCCGCGCTGTCCTGGCGTCCCGTTCTCTCCATGCGCGCGCGCGCCGCCGGCCGTGGTCTGATGACTGGGGCAGGAGGCGGGCGCACGTTTGTGCGTGGCGGCATGGGACCTTGCGTGCGCAGGCGCGAGGTTCGGTGCACGGGGACGCATAGATATGTACGCATGCGCGAGAGCGGGGATACGCATGTACGCATGCGCGAGAGCGGGGATGCGCAAGTACGCATGCGCGTACGCATGCGTGGTAAACTTGGCGCCAGAATTAGGTATAAAAGGCCTCCCCCAGCCATGGCTCGGTGCTGTTCATTCTAACAGCTAGTGGGTTCGCCCGATCCTGTTGGTGCCTCTGGCCAAGCCTGCCTTTGATTTGTTCTGCCTGATATTGACCCGGTTCGCCTGACTATTCTCGATCTCCTGCCACTCGCTCTGACTCGGCCTGTTTACTGGACTCCGCATCTGTCTGCTGCCTGCCCTGTTCCTTGGACTGTACCCTGAACCACTCTGCCTGTCTGCCGCCTGCCTCTGACCCCGGATTGAACCTTGACGACTCTGCTTGCCTGCCGCCTGCCTCTGACCCCGGATTGAACCTTGACGACTCTGCTTGCCTGCCGCCTGCCTCTGACCCCGGATTGAACCTTGACGACTCTGCTTGCCTGCCGCCTGCCTCTGACCCCGGATTGAACCTTGACGACTCTGCTTGCCTGCCGCCTGCCTCTGACCCCGGACTGTATCTTGATCATTCTGCTTGCCGCCTGCCTCTTTACCCGGATTGAACTCTGACCAGCTAATCTTCTCCACATTGTGGATCCGTTCTCTCGACCACTAGAAGGTGATCCCAGTTTGCGACCTGGTAGGGCACTAGGCAGCGAAGACCAGAAGCGACCCCCTCGGGTCGTTCTTTGGTGAAGACCCGTGGTCACCTAGACTCCGCATCTGGGTAAAACCTTGCTCCCTAGTGGAAGGGTCAACGCACCACCAACGCTACTAGTTACCTATCAATCACGCCATAACAGATACGAACAGCCTTAAACATGGATGCCACTGGAGAAGAATCACCTATGGAACAATTATGTCGTCAGATTGCGGAATTACGCATTTCAGTACAAGGAGTCCAACAGGACTGTTTCCAGCTACAGAATCAGGTACGAGGTATGGCTCCAGCTGCTCCAGCACCACCTATGGCTCCTATTCCTGTTCCACAGCGAGAACCTAAAATTCCTTTACCTGAACGGTTCTCTGGAGATCGCCGACAGTTCCGAGTTTTTAAGGGAGCCTGTTTACTTTTTTTTTCTTTACAGCCCCGTACCTATACGTCGGAAGTGATCAAGGTCGGAACCATCATTTCCCTCCTCCAAGGGGAGCCTCAATCCTGGGCATTGCAGTTGCGGGATAAACAAGACCCCGCTCTAGATACCGTAGAGTCTTTCTTCACAGCACTTGCCGAGTTGTATGATGACCCAGGCCGTGCAGCTTCTGCTGAAGCAGCTCTCACTTCTCTCCAACAAGGGAGACGGCCGGTTGAAGAATATATTACAGATTTCCGCCATTGGAGTGAGGATTCCCAATGGAATGACGCGGCCCTGAAATATCAATTTAGGATGGGGCTCAGTGAGCAACTTAAAGATGAGCTGGCTAGAGTAGGACTTCCCGGTACTCTCAAGGAGCTGGTTCAACTGGTTATCCAAATCGACAGGCGCCTCAGGGAAAGACGACAGGAGAAGTTGGGAGTGGCTCGGCTTCCTTGGGGTGGATCACCTTCAGTTCATACTTCCATTCCTCTAGTTCCTGCTCCACCTTCAGCTTCTCAGGGGCCTGAGGAACCCGAACCCATGCAGATCGGATTAGCCAGGGCAGCGTTGTCCCCTGAAGAGCGACGACGTCGCCGAGCGTCAAATCTATGCCTGTACTGTGGTGCTTCCGGTCATTATCTGAGTTCCTGTCCTGTGAGACCTTCAAGTAAGAACATTGATCCATGTGAGGTTTGTTCAAGAACTCCTGTCGGGTTGTCTTCTCATATTCCTTTACTTTTATTCCTACAGGGACCAAGAGGAGTGACCGAAGTTAAGGCAATCGTAGACTCCGGTGCCTGCTCCTGTTTTATAGATAACAACCTGGCCCAGCAACTTGATCTTCCAATTCACAACAGGAGTCAGGCTCTTCCTGTCCAATTAGCTGATGGATCATCTATTAGTACTGGGCCCGTCACACAAGAAACATTACCATTGCTGGTAACTACACCGTCCGGCCATCAGGAATACTTAACCTTTGATGTGATCCCGTCACCATTATTCCCTATTATTCTTGGCATGCCCTGGCTAAGGGCACACAACCCTATAATTAACTGGTCATCAGGGGAGATAATTTTTTCATCCAGGTATTGTCAACAATTCTGTCTTCCAAGGATTGGGCAGCTACTTTGCCTCAGTTCAGGAAACAAGAAATTCATCCCTACAGCTTATCATGATTTTTTGGATGTGTTTGATGAGAAGGCAGCGGACACATTACCGCCCCATCGCATTTATGATTGTCCCATTGAACTTCTTCCTGGAGCAGAGATTCCTTTCGGACGTATCTTTCCTCTATCAGATCCAGAGACGGAAGTATTAAGAAAGTATATTAATGAAAATTTACGCAAGGGATTCATCCGACCATCCACTTCTCCCGCAGGCGCAGGCATTTTTTTTGTCGAAAAGAAGGACGGTTCACTTCGGCCTTGCATTGATTACAGAGAACTTAATAAGATTACAGTCAAGAACCGTTACCCTCTTCCTCTGATTCCGGATTTATTCCAACAGTTTCGTTCAGCACAAATTTTTACTAAACTTGATCTTCGTGGGGCCTACAACTTAGTAAGAATACGAAAAGGAGATGAGTGGAAGACTGCATTTCGATCTAGGTTTGGTCACTTTGAATACACCGTAATGCCTTTCGGATTATGCAATGCTCCGGCTACTTTTCAACATCTGGTCAATGATATTTTCAGAGATTTTATTGATTCTTTTATGATTGTATATTTGGATGACATCCTGATTTTTTCGTCATGCCTGGATGAACACCGACAACATGTACAAAAGGTCTTGGGGAGACTTCGGGTTCATGGTCTTTTTGTCAAGCCGGAGAAGTGCGAGTTTGAAAAGACTGATATTCAATTCCTTGGTTTACATATTTCCCCGGAGGGAATTTCTATGGATCCTCAGAAAATATCTGCAATCCTGAACTGGCCAGCTCCCTCGGATAGAAAGGGAGTCCAGAGGTTCATTGGATTTTCAAATTTCTATCGCAGATTTATCAAGAATTTCTCTGCAGTTGTGGCTCCAATTACTAACCTTACCAAGAACCAACGTGTTTTTTCATGGACTTCAGAGGCTCAGGCAGCTTTTGATAAGTTAAAAGAACTATTCACCTCAGCTCCTATCTTGAAACATGTTGACCCAACTCAACCATTCATTCTGGAAGTGGACGCTTCGGAATCCGCTGCTGGAGCAGTCCTTTCACAGCGCTTTGGTCCCAAGGCTCTACTTCATCCTGTTGCCTTCTTCTCTAGGAAATTGAGTCAGGCCGAAAGAAACTATGACATTGGAGATAGGGAACTTCTGGCAATAAAATTGGCATTGGAGGAATGGAGATATCTGTTGGAAGGAGCTCAACATCCAATCTTAATCTATACTGATCATAAGAACCTTGAGTACTTACGCACAGCAAAGAGACTCCGACCTCGACAGGCCAGATGGGCACTTTTTTTTTTCTCGATTTGAATTTCATCTGACATACCGTCCTGGTTCTAAGAATGGCAAGGCAGATGCGTTGTCTCGTATGTTCTCAGAAAAGGATACTCCACAGACTCTTGATACTATTTTATCATCAAAGAATTTTCTACTCATCCAATCAGATATCTTGTCCCGAATTAAGCAGGCTTCAAGTTCTATTCAACTGGATCAAGTTCAAGGATTACAATTCCAGGATGGGGTGTTTCAATTTGAAAGTAGAATCTTCGTTCCTGAAGTCCTTCGGAGTGAAGTCCTGCAGATGTATCATGACCATAAGTTAGCTGGGCATTTTGGTAGTTCAAAGACTCTGGAATTGCTGCAAAGGAGTTTTTGGTGGCCAAAGATGCAGTCTGATTGTGCTAATTATGTTTCAGCATGCCCCACCTGTGCCAGGTCTAAGTCCTCCAGACTTAAGCCTTGGGGTTTACTATCTCCACTACCTATCCCTAACCGTCCTTGGGAAATGATTGCTATGGACTTCATTGTTGAGTTGCCTCCTTCTGCTGGGAACACTGTTATCTTTGTGGTAGTGGATCGCCTTACCAAGATGGCTCACTTCATTGCTCTTAAGAAAGTTCCGTCTGCAGCAATCACGGCAGAAACTTTTATCAAAGAAATCGTCAGATTACATGGCTTACCGTCAGATATTGTGTCAGACAGGGGGGTCCAATTCACCTCGAAATTTTGGCAGGAGCTGTGCAAAAGACTGGAAATTCATTCATCTCTAACATCAGGTTATCATCCCCAGTCAAATGGACAAACGGAAAGAACGAACCAGACGTTGGAGCAATATCTGCGGTGTTTTACTTCCTCTGCTCAGGACGACTGGTTCTCTTTGCTACCCATGGCTGAGTTTGCCTATAATAATGCTAAACATTCTGCTACTGGTCAATCCCCATTTTTTGCAAATTCTGGGTTCCATCCAACAACCTTTCCTAAAGTGGTTATTGAATCTGCTGTCCCCAAAGTTCAAGAAAGACTAGGTTGGCTATCTGAAAACTTCATTAAACTTCAGGAAAATCTTCAGCAGGCACAGGACAGAGCTAAGTATTATGCAGATAAGGGAAGAAGAGAGAGTCCAAACTTGGAACCTGGAGATCAAGTATGGTTATCTACAACAAATCTTAAGCTACGATGCCCCTCCAAGAAACTGGGCCCTAAATTCATTGGTCCCTTCTCAATCCTGAAAAAGATCAATGAAGTCGCTTTTAAACTCTCCTTACCTAATTCTTTACGTATCCACCCAGTTTTCCATGTCTCTTGCCTGAAGAAGGTGGTTACAGATCCTGTTCAGGGCAGGAATCCTAGCTCTCCAGGTCCGGTTCTGGTGGACGGAGAGGAGGAGTTCGAGGTGGAAAGGGTCTTGGATTCCAGGAGACGGGGAAGGTCTGTGCAGTATTTGATCAAGTGGCGTGGTTTTGGCCCAGAGGAGAACTCTTGGGAACCGTCACGCAATGTTCATGCACCAAGGTTGATCAGGGCTTTCCACAAAGCAAATCCAGGAAAACCAGCTCCGATAGGCATTCAGAGAATGCCCTTAAGGGGGGGGCAATGTTGTACTCACCTGTCCGCGCTGTCCTGGCGTCCCGTTCTCTCCATGCGCGCGCGCGCCGCCGGCCGTGGTCTGATGACTGGGGCAGGAGGCGGGCGCACGTTTGTGCGTGGCGGCATGGGACCTTGCGTGCGCAGGCGCGAGGTTCGGTGCACGGGGACGCATAGATATGTACGCATGCGCGAGAGCGGGGATACGCATGTACGCATGCGCGAGAGCGGGGATGCGCAAGTACGCATGCGCGTACGCATGCGTGGTAAACTTGGCGCCAGAATTAGGTATAAAAGGCCTCCCCCAGCCATGGCTCGGTGCTGTTCGTTCTAACAGCTAGTGGGTTCGCCCGATCCTGTTGGTGCCTCTGGCCAAGCCTGCCTTTGATTTGTTCTGCCTGATATTGACCCGGTTCGCCTGACTATTCTCGATCTCCTGCCACTCGCTCTGACTCGGCCTGTTTACTGGACTCCGCATCTGTCTGCTGCCTGCCCTGTTCCTTGGACTGTACCCTGAACCACTCTGCCTGTCTGCCGCCTGCCTCTGACCCCGGATTGAACCTTGACGACTCTGCTTGCCTGCCGCCTGCCTCTGACCCCGGATTGAACCTTGACGACTCTGCTTGCCTGCCGCCTGCCTCTGACCCCGGATTGAACCTTGACGACTCTGCTTGCCTGCCGCCTGCCTCTGACCCCGGATTGAACCTTGACGACTCTGCTTGCCTGCCGCCTGCCTCTGACCCCGGACTGTATCTTGATCATTCTGCTTGCCGCCTGCCTCTTTACCCGGATTGAACTCTGACCAGCTAATCTTCTCCACATTGTGGATCCGTTCTCTCGACCACTAGAAGGTGATCCCAGTTTGCGACCTGGTAGGGCACTAGGCAGCGAAGACCAGAAGCGACCCCCTCGGGTCGTTCTTTGGTGAAGACCCGTGGTCACCTAGACTCCGCATCTGGGTAAAACCTTGCTCCCTAGTGGAAGGGTCAACGCACCACCAACGCTACTAGTTACCTATCAATCACGCCATAACAATTGTGCTGAATCGAGCTGCCGACTTTGGAGAAAAGTCGTCCTGTGTAATACAATGTAACTATAGAAAGATGCATATCATTTTGAAGCTCTCTGTCTCCTCTTTCCAATGATAGATAAACTGCCACCCTACGCCTTTTAATTTTCGCTATTTTCGCGATCGAAATTGCTGTAGCCGTGATTTCAATCACGGAAATAGCGAAAACTAAAAGGCATAGGGCGGCGGTTTATATATCATTGGAAAGAGGAGAAAGAGAGCTTTAAAATGATATGCATCTTTCCATAGTTACTGCACTGCTCAGAGTCCCTTTAACCATTATACCATCCAGCCACCGCTGACAGGATGTCGAGGGCTGGTTTATGTGCTGATGGGGCCCCTTTGACTCTGAATAGGGGCCCCAAGCAACTGCTTTTGTTGCCTGGTCGGTAATCCGGCCCTGGGTGTGCACCAGCCCTTAGTCTAGAAGCAATCAGTGTGTGACGGCTGGAGTGGGAGGGATGGAGGGACGCACTTTGGTGTCTCAGCCTTGGGTGCTGGAGGACCTTGTCCCGGCTCTGGTATGAGGGGTCTTATAACTGTGGGATGCAGAACTGATATATTCCTTCCTGGTGCTATTTTACATGTTGAGAAATTCAGCATACAAGGCAACAAACCCCTCCATCCTTATCCTCCAAATGTTAGCATTCTATTCAATTAAAAAAAGGCATCGTCTGGGTGAGCTTGTCTTTGGGGTACAGGTTTCTGCTCTGTATTTATCCACAGTTGGACCTGGCATTTACAGATTTGCAATTGATTTGTATATAAGCCTGTTTAACACCACCGTTTTCTAAATGATAAGAGTCATTTAAAGGAGGCACTTATAGTTTAGGTCAACTTTATTTTAAGTATATATGGTACTAATGAAAATAATCTATGGGAAAAGGCAAAGTGACAAAAATTCTTGAATTTCCCCTGCTTCAAAACTATGTTAGGTACACGCTATGAGATTTTCTGGAAGATTTTCTGTCAGATCGATTATTTCCAACATATCCGATCGTTTTCCTATTGAAGTGAACGGAAAACGGTCTGATATTGATCAGAAAATACTCGGAAATCGTTTTAATGCATCGCTCGCTCTTGCTGTGCACATGTGCATGCCTCCCCCGCCACTGTAAATAGTTGCCTTAGGAGGGACTTAGCTTTTTAATCTATATTTTATGAGGGTATATTACTATTACTTTACTACATAGGGTCTTGTAATTATGGACCGGACAAAAAAACAAAACAAACAAACAAAAAAACAAAACAAACAAACAAACAACAGAAAAATTACACCTAGTGTATATTTCCCAATATATTGTCACCATACATTGTCATAGGGACATCATTTAAACAGTCTAATAATTGGGACAAATGGGCAAATACAATTTGTGGGTTGTATCCACAGGAGAATGTTTTATTTTAAAACTAGAATGGCCGAAACCTGAAAAATAGTTATTTGTTTTTCTATTTTTTTTCCATTAATATTCATTTAGAATAAAATAAATTTTTAGCAAAATGTACTACCTACAGAAAGCCTAATTGGTGGCAAAAAAAAAAAAAAAAAAAAAAAGGTATAGATCATTTTGCAAGTTATTGGTGAATAAAAGGGAGGAGCACTGACAGGTGAAAATTGCTCTTGTCCGTTAGGGTAAAAACCCTTAGGTGATATGTGACCTGATGAGATAGACATGTGTATGTACAGTGCCAAGCACACAAATAACTAGGCTGGGCTCCTTTTTTCTCTCTTTCTGCCTGAAAGAGTTAACATTCAGGTGTACAAGTCAGTTTCTGTCCGGGTCAGGACCGTGTCAGACTATAGCGTAACCCTCACTGATAAAGAATTACAGTCATAAAACACTTTCCTGATAGAAAATGGCTTCCGAGAGCAAGAAAGAGATAAAAATGGCCAATAGTTCATAGATTTTAACTCTGGCATACTTCAGTGAGTATGTCATTGAGCAGAGACGATGGAACATTAAAAGCGTAAGAAGTAGATTTAAATATAAAACAAAAATTGGAGGATAACTAAAGTAAGTCATTTTTTAGGAGAAGGAGGATAGATACAATTGAATTGTTTATATCATCGGGTTATTTTTACCTCATGTTTCCTTTAATGCCAAGATCTATCTCCCCCTGAAGGGGTTGGCGGGAGTCAGGGCAAGACGACCGCAGCCATCTTTATCCAAAGTATTCTGACCATAGAGCTTCAGAACACTTTAAGGGGGGGAAAAACCCAGAAAAGGGAGGGGGCGGAGTTTCAAAGTGCTTAAAGTGAACCTCCAGACTAAAAATCGACTCAGCAGCACTGAAACGGCCTGGTGTTTCTTTAACAATTTCACAGCATCAGAACTTTGTTTCTCTTATACAAGCCTCATTTTTAGCTGCACAGAAGAAAACTGCCCGGGCATTTTTCCTCTGATGCTGTGCAAAGCATGATGGGATTTCTGATGTTGTTGCTCTCGTTCTGCTGTTTTGGTGCAAAAAAATGTTTCTTACATTTTGAATTTGACATTTGAAGCCTAGGGTGCGCAGCTGGGAGGGGTGATCAGGACACAGGACAGTTGGAACTGTGTCTCCTGCTCCCTGTCACCTCCTTTCAACCAAAAAGATGGCTGCCCCCATGACAAAGATGGCAGCCCCCATGAATCACAAACATTTGCTTGTTCTTTTAAAACAGGGTGAGTAAGAGATTATATTACCTATCTATTCTAATTAACATAACTAATGTAACTTAATGACAGTATGTTTGTTTAGGCTGAAATTCCCCTTAAAGATTTATGGGTGGCGAATAAACAGGCAAGTTCCTGCAGCTGAGGGGAGATAGAGCTGTGCATTAAAGGGTTTACACTTTATGAAATAAGTAATCTAAGAGTTGCTAAATACTCATAAAACTTTGTCATCAAAACCTCCAGAATCCTTTTGGTTTTTGTACGGAGTTGCTAAAATCTCCAACATTGACTGCCTAAAATAATAAATAAAACCGTAGAACAGAACAACCATGTTATCAGTACATTTCAGAATAGCTGAGTTCAGACCCGTCATAGGAGACGTCTTTTTGTCAGCGCTCAGCCTTGTTCTCTTTTGAACTTTTTTGTCTCTATCTCTAGTAGATAAAAAAGCATTAGCGAGTGTTCTTGTTCTTTTACAGGTTTGTGATATGTTGTGCATATATCATATACTCAAAGATGCTCTCTGAAATGACCCAAGAGAGGATAGCGCAGAACTGCAGGAACTGAAGACTTCAAAGTAAATTGTGGCATATTGGATACTTTGGAATATTCTAATAGCATTAATGTTTTTGTCATGCATCATTTTATGTGCCTGTTTCATCTTTTAATAAGGTCAAGTGTAATTTAGTCTTTAGGCGGCTGGGATCCTTCAAAATCAAAAGAGCTGTCAAGCTGAAAAGGAAAGCAATCTGGAAAACAGCTTAATTAGGAAGCATGCAAGCTTTAAAACATATGTCAGTGAAAAGGAATGCTGTGTAAACAGCTAACATTGCCCTGTTCCAGGGGTTCTTAACCTTTGTTATGCCACGGACCCCTTTGGCAAGTTTGGTTTCCTCCGTGGGGCCTTTTTTGCAAAAAGAAAAGAAGGATTACTGGCATCCAGTTACTGATCTGATAGATACAATTGTTAGGGTTTGTTCTGGCAATCGAATAGTCACCTCCAATCAATAAAAAAAAACTTAGAAAGAATTCTTATCCCAACCAATAAATGTAAGGATTTTCCTAGCTAACCCCAGAAGATCTCTATGGTGGTCTGCTGCTGCCGCATAAGATCCATGGTCAGGGCCATTTTTGAGCAAAGGTATTCCAAGCACTGGTCTGGAGCGCCATTTGCTTTTAAGAGCGCCATAGAATGAGTACACTTCACTGCTAATAATCAGTAAGATCAGCAGCAGTAGTAGCAGTGGCTTCTTGACTCGCTGTTCTCGTCGTCATCTATCATGTATATTCATGCTGTGCCTGCCCATCCTGTAAGTGCCACCTGCCTGGAATTGGTGGTTGCTAAAAACACACTACCAAGTCCTTGCTCACCCGTCCTGTAATTTCCACCCACCTGGTGTCTGTGATGCAGTGTTGCCAACCGTCAGTAAATTTACTGACAGTCAGTAAAAAGTCAACAAATCTGGGCTGTCAGTAAAGTCCATGAAAAAATTTGTGGTAAAAAAAAAAAACCTCTCTCTTTCTTAGAAGATCACAGCACTTACTGATCACTCTGGAATGTACACTGCTCTAGCAATAGGTGGCCATACATCTGTTGACTTGGCGGCCGATCAACCGTCAGATAAGACAATTATTATTGATATTATAAAAATCAGTGCCATCAAGAGCATGCCTAGTTGACAATCAAACCAATTTAGGGCCGAATGTATCAATCGCATATATCAATCGGACGTGCTGGAAAATCTCAGGTTGGCATGCTCGATAAGGTGTGCAGCGGTAAGGGCAGCGATAATCGAGAACGTGACCGAAACCCCTGGTCGCATCCCCCAAATGTAAATGTATAAAAGTCCGCCCCCCCCCCCCCCCCCCAAGATGCCGTGCATTAATACTTCACATGTCTGGTGTCCGCCACTGCACTCTTCTTCCTCATTCGCGCCCCACGTGGTTGCCGGTGTATTGCACGCAAGGGCGCATGTGTGATATCTTTCATTTAATTTCAATAATGTTGGAGGTCAGTAAAAAAAATGTGTTCTGTCAGTAAATTTTTGGTGCGTTGTCAGTAAAAATGTATTTCTGGGGTTGGCAACACTGCTGTGATGTCTGGTTACTATTGCTATGGTAATGTGTGCATTACTATGTTAAGGCCATGCTGCTAATAGTGGAATGGGCGGTGCTTCCCTGATGTTGGGAATAGTAAAAATTGCTGGCTTTTTATGCTTCAGGCCCTTATCTGACTTAACTCATGATTCATCCCTTCTTGGGCCTGAGTCACACACTGCTGGTAATATTGCTGTGGGCAGAGAGCACACAGCAATATTACGGGGTACTAACTTCAGCAGAGTACCATGTGTTGCACAATAAGTGTTACCCGTGGTACATATTAATATTAAACTTAATTTATAAAACCCTACTATATTCTGCTGTACAATGGATTGTGGTACACAGAATAGTGATACAGCAATAAACAATGGTTTGCATGGTAGGGATATATGTAGCAGAGAAGCCACTGAGCGCATGTGGTGGCTGATAAGAGCACATGGGGAAGAGGGCCCTGCCAAATATGCTTATAATCTAAGGTAACATGAGTGTTGCTATGCTAGCGTTACCTTTGTAAACCAATTCACTTTTCTCCTGACTCCTGAGTTTTTGTCAAATTATATGTTTTCATGTCTTATTAATAAAATACATTTTAATCCCCCCTCCCCTCTCCTCCCCCAAAGCAAGTAAGGTGATACTTAAAATAAATTTGATATTACGTTTCTGCGTACTTTTTTTGTAGTTTTATATGGTGTCAATCAACTCTCCCTATATCTCTCTCAACCCTACAGCCAGAGGGAAATCAGGAAACAGAATGAGAAAACCCTCCCTCTCCCCCTTTATGAAAGGATGGGGCTGTCCCAATTCTCATTGGTTGCTAGGGTCTGTTTCCTCGCAGTAGACAGCCAACTTCCTCCCAAAAATGTGCCTTGTAAATTTGTGAAAATTTTACCTTACTGCTGGATTCACTACAAAATCAAGTTTGCAAATTTTGCTTGCTCCTTCATAATATGTAATAACTAGCAAAAATAAAAATATAAAATGGCAGATTATTTAGTTATATATGTAATATACCTTCAACGTAAGTCTCCCTTACTGTAGGAAATTTGCTGTATTTTTCAGACTATAAGATGCTCCTGACCATTAGACGCACCTAGGTTTAGAGGACACAAAATATATCTATCCTAAACCTGGTACATACATGGTGAAGGGGCATCTTGTGGATTATGCCCCCTTCGTACCTCTTGTGTTTTCCTGTGTCCCTAATGTGTTCGCCTCTATCCTCCTTGTGTCCTCTTCTATGCCCCTTTGTGTTCCCGTGTCCTCTATTTGTCCTCATGACCTCATCTGCATGGGCACAAGTCAGGAACTCCCTGCATTTGGTCTACAAGATGCAGTGACTTTTTTCCCCACTTTTGGGGGAGAAAAAGTTAGTTTTATAGTCCAAAAAATACAGTACCAGTTATGGCAATGTCTCAAACTATGCATTGAATCCAGGATTATTACAGTATACTGACTCCCCTAAAGGGGAAGGACTTGGGAGCCCATACAGCCAGCTGTGCGGCTCTGGACAATTGTTCAGCTTGCCCCTATGGAAGCACGAGGCCTGTATTGGAACAGACTGTTTAACACAGTACAAATATATATATACACACACACACATACATACATACATACTGTACATACATACATACATAGATACATATATACATATATACATACACATACATATACATATACAGTGGCTTGCAAAAGTATTCGGCACCCTTGAAGGTTTCCACATTTTGTCACATTACAGCCACAAACATGAATCAATTTTATTGGAATTCCACGTGAAAGACCAACACAAAGTGGTGTACACGTGAGAAGTGGAACGAAAATCATACATGATTCCAAACATTTTTTACAAATAAATAACTGCAAAGTGGGGTGTGCGTAATTATTCAGCCCCCTTAGTCAATACTTTATAGAACCACCTTTTGCTGGAATTACAGCTGCCAGTCTTTTACGGTATGTCTCTACCAGCTTTGCACATCTAGAGACTGAAATCCTTGCCCATTCTTCTTTGCAAAACAGCTCCAGCTCAGTCAGGTTAGATGGACAGCTTTTGTGAACAGCAGTTTTCAGATCTTGCCACAGATTC